>NC_143588.1:8385786-8704726 GCF_048544385.1 Mastigoproctus giganteus | reverse complement strand
GTGGGCTTTTTTCACTCCGTGAGAGGATTAGTCGATCGCAGGCGTGTTTCTTCCGGAACCTTTCCGGAACGCGATTTTCATCCAGCAAAAACAGACAAACCGAACAGAGAAAAGGGGCTTACATCTGGTGAGTATGGGCTTGGCACACCCAGGGTTCTGAGCTGGATATCATCATTCTTCTCTTCCTTGGAGATTTCCTTCTATTTCTGACTTGTTCTCTCTCTCTCTCAGGGTAACTCAGAAATTTATTTATTTATTTATTTTTTGGCCAGTGCAGCAAAAGCCTTAGGCTTCCTTGCACCATATGGCTAATAATAATAATAATAATAATAATAATAATAATATCTAATCAACAGACATAAAATGGACAGTGCGATCGTTTTCGGTTAACCCTAGTATGACTTTTTTTTTTTTTTTAAGTCAGTCCAAGAACCTTAGTCTGAGAGACGAGGGCTATATGTTTTTTTTTCCTCTCGCAAACCTGAGTTTTTCGTCCAACAAACAGCAAACCGACCAAAAAATACGTGCAGTTATAGACACAATATACTGTACTGTCCCTAACAGCCTTAGTTTCTTTGGCAATTAACATGCACCTAACCAAAAGAAGTGAAGAAGAAAAGAATTTCGGGCCCGAAGGAAAAAAGAAGTGAACGGAAAACTGTATTCGCGAGGAACAGTTACTAAGTTAAAAATAAATTAGATTAATAATAATATTAAAATTAATCTATTAATATTATTAATAGATTAATTTTAAATGAACGACTAAAGCGCGCTCGTTTTCAGGAGCTTTAGCATATATTCGTAAAGCGGCTATTGTCTTAACCAGGTTAAGGCTCAGCTGGACAGATATTTTGAACGAACAGAGGGGTGAAGTGGAAGTGTTTTTTTTTTTTTTTTGGCTGATGCTGCATAAGCTTGCTTTCTTGCATCAAATGCCTCTACTAATGCTAATGCTAACTAATACTAACCATGTGCCCATTGTCTGTTCGTCGGCATAAAGGGATCATATCTGGTGAGTATGGGCTTGGCACACCCAGGGTCCTGAGGTGATTTTTTCATCATTCTTCATAAGCCTCAGGCTTCCTCACTAGCGTAGCTACCCTTTTTCGGGCCCGAAGGAAAAGAACATGTTCGGGCCCTACTTAATTAATGAAATTGCAAAAAAAACAGGAGACAGCCAAAGACGCCGTACCCCTAAAGGGCCCATGCCCGGAGGCAATTGCCTTGCCTGCCTACATGGTAGCTACGCCACTGGGCTTCCTTGTACCAATGGCTAATAATAATAATAAGTCGACTGCTACTCAGGGCAGTCTTTTCCATTAGGTAGTTTAGCAACTGTGCTTAGAACCAACGAAAAAATAAGGACCCGAAAAATATAATTCAAATAGAATTAAATTTCACAAATTAATTTTAAAATATATAGATTTCTAACACAAATTGTTTCTTCGGATTTTTCTGTTAGCAAAATCATTAATGTCATCAAAAGTTCGTATTGTGAATAAGTTAAGTGTCGGAATAAACATTGTGGAAATATCTTAAAATCCAATTTATAGAAACGCTTTCGAATTTATTTAAAAACAAAAAATTACATTTAATACAAGGCAATTTTAATATTTTTTATACAATGTAGTAATCCTCTCGGATTGAAAAGTACCAAAGGTCTACGAACAGCAGAAGACGGCCCTGCTCCTACTGGATACGGATGTGATAAAATTTTCTTTGGCTATTATAGAACCATTTGCCAAGCCATCACAAAGTTCATTAAAATCGAACCAATAGAAATCCAGCATTTATTATTATTTAAAAATAACTAAATGCGCAAGGCATAATACGTTAAGAGTTTATTATCTATATAATATCGGTGTAAATACACCATAGACAACTCTTAAGAAACTAAGAAGTAGTTGTTGTAGTAGGCATCATTTGCTCTGTTTCTCATATTGTGCTCTTCCTTCACGACGAGTCGCCATGATATTGCACTACCTCGAATAAGTAATGCTTCACTAATAGAGAAGACTATTGTTACTTATTCTCAGTGAGTACCACCACCCAGACGGCACCATTTCAAGGCTATTGGCCTATCATCAGTGGATGGGCAGGTACCCTGGTATTGCAGACATGACGACCCAGTTGTGAAGATAATCATACAATATGAGAAGATAATCACACAATATGAGAAGATAATCGCACAATATGAGAGATGCCAAATGGTACATATCAAACAGTAATAGATTATTTTATTATTGTTAGAATATGGAGCAGGAAAAAAGACATACAAAGGGTACTAGGAAAGTTTTGCAATACAGCTTTGTTTATTTAATTTTTTCAAAGTAATTTCCTCTACATTCAATACACCTCTCCATCCTCCGAAACCAATCTTTAAACCAGTTCTGCCAAGTTTCACTAGGGAGTAAAGCACACTCGTTGTCCCAAGCCCGTAGAAGGTCCTCATCACTGGAAAACCGCCTCCCTTTTAGCTTCATTTTCACATGCGGGAACAGTGCAAAGTCGCTGGGGGCAAGGTCTGGACTGTAGGGAGGGTGCTCGAGAAGTTTCAGTCCTGTCGTGGTCAAATATTCGGTGCAGGCTTTGGCGCCGTGACCTGGAGCATTATCATGATGGAGGTACCAGGTGTCCATTCTTGACTTTGGCCGCAGGTTCTTCATAGATCCAATGACTTTAGGCAGGCATTGTTCAGTATACCACTTAGCTGTGACTGTCTTCTGCGTGTCCAAAACGACACGTTCCACAATTCCACTCGATTTAAAAAATACAGCTATCATTTTCTTCTTTACAGATCGGGATTTTCTGACAATTACGGGTGTGTCGTCATCATCAAAGACCCAAACTTTGTTTTGAGCCTTGGTCGGCAGATCGTAATAGTACAGCCAAGTCTCGTCACCTGTCACGATGTTGTTCACATACCAAGATTGTCCCTTATCAAACTTTTTTAACATCTCCCGGCACCAAGTCACACGTCGTGTCATCTGCTCTTCAGTCAGTTGATGCGGCACCCAGAGAGAACAAAGTTTCTTCACGTGCAAATGATCTTGCAGAATCGAACGAATTGCTGGTGCATTTAGGCCCAAAGTATCCTCTATCTGTTGGTAGGTCACTCGCCTGTTTTCGTCAAGCATTTTCCTCACAGCAGTAACGTTTTCCTCCGTAACTGACGTTCGTGGCCTTCCCGGCCTCTCAGAATCCTCCAGAGTGAAATTTCCCCTTTGGAATTCTCTATACCACCTGAATATCGTTGTACGATGTGGACAATCATCATCTAGTGCAAGAGTCATTTCTTCTAAGCACTGGTCTATGGTTAAACCATGCACGAAATTATACCGCAAAACTGTCCTTATCTCATTTCGTGACCACGATGCCATCGCAAGCACTTTACACTCTCACTACTAATGAATAACTGAGCCCATCGACTTGGCGCGGCGGCTACTATGCATGTATGAACATGTCTCAACATGCAGCAACAAGCAGCTTCCTGTGATTCATTGTTGCGTCATATTGCAAAACTTTCCTAGTACCCTTTGTATGATAGTGTGCAAAGAGAAAAAGTGTGTGAAAGTTTGGAGAAAATGGTAATAGATATGGAGGAGGTAGTGATGATTAAAAATATCTATTTTAAAGTGTGAAAGTTGTGTGAGGACAAAATTTGGGGATTCAGTTTGATTTTCAGTGTCAACTGGACTTCTCATATCACACAATATGAGAGACGACTCAGTTGTGAAGATAATCACACAATATGAGAGATGCCTTTTGGCATCTCTCATATTGTGTATTTACACCGTTTTATATGTATTTATGGTGTATTTACACCGATTTATATGTATTTATGGTGTATTTACACCGATATTATATAGATAATATTATTATTATACTGTATATATATATTTTTTTCATACATATCATAGGATATCCATATACCGTATATGAATAGCCTAGGACAGGGGTGGCGAACCCATGGCACGCGTGTCCAAAAACTTTCAAACTTCATGCAGTGATTTGTTTGAAGTCGGAGTGGTCAGATATACTGACGAAATTGAGGGGGAAAAATCGTATATTTCACCCATTTATTCAGAACATAAGTTATTGGTAAACTTATGTGAGACGTATTATCCACATTCAGTATTTAGGGTAGTCTCCTATATTGTCAATCACGGTTTTTATGTGGGTGGAGATTGGAAATTATTCTTCATTAATTCCCATCAATTCTCATAAATAGTTTAATTGCTATTTGCCTTTAGAGATTGTTCAGAATGTCAGCACAACCAGAAAGAAACAAAAAAGTTAAAATGAAGAGGGGGAGCAGCAGACAATTTCAAGAATCTTGTAGTGAAAGATTTAGTATGATTAAGAAGGATAATAAAGTATTATGCATTTTGTGTTCTGAAACGCGAGGGTAGTGTTTTTAAAAGATTTAGCCAATTTTGTGTTCTGGGCACGCGAGGTTAGTTTTTTAAAAATTTAGTCAATTTTGGCAAGCACCCATAAAAAAGTTCACCACCCCTGGCTTAGGATATGTCCGTTAAAGCGCTGATATTAAGTTTGTTGTGTTTTGATTGGAGGAATGAATGGAAAATATGGCTAATGAACAGAAACCAAATATTCTAGGTTCGCACTTAAAACTCGTTGGTTTTTCTCGTTTTTTTAAGTTATAAATCATGAATAACTATTTGTCAAAGTGCTGCGTACATTAGTTGCTGGTAGTAGTAATGGCAAATGATGCAAGAAAGCAATCGTATATAGCATCAGCCAAAAAAAAACTTCCCCATCCGTAACCTCCCAAGAATTTGTCTAGTTCTCCCTTGAATTTATTCAATCCATCCACTTCCACAACAACAAATGGAGTCCTGTTCCAACAATCAACCACCCACTGGCTAATGACAAACTTATGCACATCTATCCTGCAACCATTCTTCCTCTACTTGAATTTATGCCCCCTCATGTGTGTAGTGGAAGAATACCATTAACAATCCATTCAAGGCTTTAAACCCCTCAATCAGATCTTCCAACAGGTGTCTGGTCTCGAGATGCTGCGATTTGCAGGACTGAAGCCTTTCTAAGAGTACCTTTTTGTTCCCTTCACCAATCTGGTTGCCCTTCTCTGCACCCGTTTCAGCAGTGCATGGTCGCAGTAAATTTCAAAAAGTGTTAGCGCAATGGGTTCGCGATGTCATTTTTAAGCAGAGGATTTTTCTACCATTTCATAAAGATGGGACAAGTGTATAAATGACTTCACTGATTGTGTCGAAAGATATGCGTTCTTCTGTTTCTCTCTTTGTGTTTTTTTTTTTTTTTTTTTTTTGTTTCGACATGTCATAATGAGTGATCGATCGCCCTGCGTATTCGTATTGCCAGTTCCATTAGGCAACCACCATGTCATACAATTTAATATTCGCTTTTAAAACAGTAAAGAAACCGAAAATTCATTTCTCAAAAGTAATGAAGGAAAACAGTGAAGTGTACAGCGAAGAAAATGATGGTACAGGCAGTTCTCGCTTTACGAGTTTTTTTTTTTTTTCAAAGTATCAAGTATCAACAAAATCGAAAATTTGAACATTAATTGCAAAAAATGAATGTTAAACATTCATAAATATCGCATTTCAAACCACGCGCGTAGCTATACAATACAATACAGTGTACCCAGCTTTACGATATTAATCCGTTCCAGAGACACTCTCGTATCGTGAATATATCGTAATGTGAACCCAATAACATATTGTTTTTTGGTAATTCGTTCCACGACCTCGGAAGTAGAAATTTTCGCCATATAACGCTACATTTCGCTTTATAGTACAAATTGTATTAGTTACCAATTAAAATCACTAAAATGCACTGCACTTTTCGTTATCATATGTTCTGTTATAAGAACCAATTTTGAACGCCTTTGTGACATTTTTCTAAAGCACATTTTTGGAGGTCACGACCAATAAAAACAATTTGCACTTTCCGGTTTATTGGGCTTTTCTGTTACCGCTAGCAATTATAAACGGGTAGTAAACTCGATGTTATTGCATTTGCAAAAATACCGATAGCTGGAGTTGTGTGTTTTTTTACGTTATTATGGTGAAATGTAGTAGTGGCATGTGATGCAAGAAAGCAAGTGTATGAGCTTAAGCAGCATCAGCAAAAAAAAAAAAAAAAATCACACCATTCCCTCCAAATGCCTGTCTAGTTCCTCCTTAAATTTATTTAACCTATCAACTTCCACAACGACAGATGGAAATTTGTTCCAGCAATTAACCACCCGCTGGCTAAAGGCAAATTTCCGCATATCTATTCTACATCTGTCTTTTCTTAATTTGAATTTATGCCTCCCCACCTTAGGTTCGTAATCTGAACAAGTGGAAGGATCCGATCAGAATTCAGCGTGCTCAACCAATTCAAGGCCTTATATACCTCAATCAGATCACCGCGCAGGTGCCTAGTCTCCAGCCACTGCAATTTGCAGAACTTAAGCCTCTCTTGGTAAGAGTATCCCTTCATTCCCCTCACCTTCTCTGTACATGTGTTTCCCCTTTACTGAAATCTTCAATCGTATAAAAAGCAAATAAATTTTCAGAATCTTCTCTTCATTCTATTTTTTTTAAACTTCGTAAACTTGTTACTCCGTGAAAATCGTGTCAGTTGCAATTTGTGCGTTCCGTTAAAAAATGCTTATGCATCTATTGAAATTTATAAAGAAAATAGAAGATTATCTTGGAAACAAACGCCTCTTGAAGCATTTCTGAAGAAGACGACTCCTTGTGCAACAAACCAACGAGTGCCGAGCCAATAATAAGTGATCAACGAGTGTGCATTTAGTCGATGATGAAGAATAAACATTCTTTAACATTTGTAAGTCATAAATAATGTCTTTATTATTATTATTTGCTTGATTTTACAGGATACATTTTAATTTCTTTGGATAAATCAATCATTGTTGAAACTAATTAGCTAACTAATTTCATTGTTGAGAACGTAACCCCTATTTTTAACCTTATGTCTATGGGATTTAATTCCTGCTTTACGATCGCGCTAGGAACGAATTACCGTAACTCGTAAAGTCGAGAACTACCTGTATCAGCTCCCAACAATCAAAAAAATGGTCCCGCCCCCACTCCACCACCGCCTGCTAGCATAAGATCAAGGCCAGAGCCCAACGATGAGAAGACTGCGCCGTCATAGAATTTCCCACTCACCTAAATGCTACAAAAGGTTCAGTTTTTTTTTTTTTTTTCTCCTCTCTCTCTCTCTCTCTCTCTCTCTCTCTCTCTAAAACGATTTTACTGTTGCTGATTTCGCTATTTCCATTCTCGTAATGTTCCCTTCTTCAAGAAAAGATACTTCCAAATAACTGACATTAAGAAGAAAATCTTTTCCCTAAAAGTATTCTTTATATGAAGAAATGAAATTTTTTTTTACAAGTTTTTGCAAACTCCCTTTGCCGTTGTACATTTTCATCCATTTAATATCGGTACTCATCTGAATACGAAAATTACGAAAAGCTGACTGTCGTCTACCGCTGAACTGGCTTCACCCCACCATTACGGTGTTTTGTGGAATCGCATAAACTGCCTGTGCTCTGGCAGTGCCGAATCCATACCAGCCCTCTGCTTTTAAGTATACCTATTTAACAAACCTTCGGGGTATCATTCGTAGTCCAAAGGGGTTCCGTCAAATTTTGGCTATATCAGCACTGTTTTAACTGTGATTCCCTTTCGCTACATATATTGATTGAAATACAATTACTGAGTAATCTATTAAAAATTTACATTTTTTGCAGGTATTGCACACTCGGCGGAATAAGCAATGGACACGTTCTTTCTCTTTGAAAGCTCTAGCTTACTAGAAAAAAAAAATTATTATACTTATAAAATTTTGGATACTTTTTTTTTTAGGTTCTAGCCACTGAAATCTCAGGAAACTAGGTGGCAGGACCTGCCAGAGTAAACTACAACTACTGGGTACCTGGTCTGTCTCCACGGGGCGAAGTGTGGGCAACGTCGGGCTTCAGCAGGGGTCTGGCGGCTAAATGGCTAGAAGAACAACGGTGCATGACATCACACACCTCAAGATTCATATACTGTACTTTTAAATCTCTGGCCTTTACAGTGAACTGTATCACACAACAATGTAAACTACGCAGAGATGGGGGAAACCCCTAGTGCCGTTTAACCCTAAACAGACTTTACTATATGTAAATATAGTTTAGTTAAATTCAGCAAACATTTATTTATATACGCGAACAATTTGAATAAAATAGAAACGGGTAATTACATTTTGTTTAAGAAGGTGCATAAAGGCGAGGAAAGGAAACTTTTACCCAGAGCAGGCCAAGTCTTTTCCTCGAAAAGGCCGAACCAGGGATTATACGGCGAAACGAACAGAAAGGGTTTTAGATTGTCAAGGGCGAAAGCATTAATTAGGGATTAGAGAAAAATAAGGGGAGGAGAAATGAGAACATAATTTGATATATAAGGAATTGAGTGGCGGGAAAATTAGCTGGTCTTTCGGGTCAAACTTTGGCGGTGTCTAGAGGTTGTGTAGTAGTTGTGTACTGGGGAGTATGCCGAAAAGGGATTGGATCCGTGAAAATTAGCTGAGTATGAGCAGAGTACGCAAAAAAAAGTTTTGAGTGATGTTCGACTAGCCGTAGTTAAGTATATGCGAAGAGTTATGAAACCAGATGGTCCACTAGCACCTGAGTCCGGTCTGACAGTCCTAAAAGGAGGAGGAAGCATAAAAAAGGGATCCCCCGAATTGCAAGCCTCAGTATGAAAAAATCGTCCTTTGATAACGGAGCTGGCCCAACCTGGCGACGGGAAAAGTACACTTTATTCATACAATGTCTAGTCGTAAAATTTGTCCTGAGAAGAGGAACTAAACCTTAATTTAAGAACTAAAGAAAAAGGCACTCTGTTCCTGCTAAGAAAAGACTCAATTAACAAGTGTAATAAAAAGGGGAATTTTATCTGATTTCTAGAAGAAAAATGTATAATGAAGTAGCAAGGACCCCTTGCTGAGAATTGTATTTATTATAGCCCAGGGGCTCACATCTGGTGAGTATGGGTTTGGCACACCCAGTGTCCTGAGCTGAATATCATCATTCTTCTCTTCTTGGTGATTCCCTTTTACTTTTCTCTCTCTCTCTCTCTCTCTCTCTCTCTCTCTCTCTCTCTCTCTCTCTCTCTTAGGGTAGTAGTAGTAGTAGTAGTAGTGGCATGTGATGCAAGAAAGCAAGTGTATGAGCTTATGCAGCATCAGCGAAAAAAAAAAAAAAAAAAAAACATCTGAAACCATTCCCTCCAAATGCCTGTCCAGCTCCTCCTTACATTTATTTAACCTATCAACTTCCACAACGACAGATGGAAGTTTGTTCCAGCAATTAACCACCCGCTGGCTAAAGGCAAATTTCCGCACATCTATTCTACATCTGTCTTTACTTAATTTGAATTTATGTCCCCTTAGGTTCGTAATCTGAACAAGTGGAAGGATCCCATCAGAATTCAGCGTGCTCAACCCATTCAAGGCCTTATACACCTCAATCAGATCACCGCGCAGGTGCCTAGTCTCCAGCCACTGCAATTTGCAGAACTTAAGCCTCTCTTGATAAGAGGATCCCTTCAATCCCCTCACCAATCTTGTTGCCCTTCTCTGTACACGCTCAAGCAAATCGACATCCTTCCTAAAATAAGGCCTCCAGACCTGTACGCAGTACTCAAGGCGTGGCCTGACCATTGCTTTATACAGAGGTACAATCACCTCCTTTTCCCTGCTAGCAAAATTCCTATATATCATTGACAAAACCCCATTACCTGCCCTGACAGCCTGTCTGCATTGCTCAGAAAACTTCATATCTGACTGCACAATTACTCCCAGATCTTTTTCATTTTCTACCACCTTAAGTGTAGTACCACACAGTTGGTAGTTTTCTCTGGGGTTACTTCTACCCATATGCAGTACTTGACATTTGTCAAGGTTAAACTTCAGTTGCCATTTCTTAGCCCATCTGCCTAAATTATCTAGATCCTGTTGCAGTAGCACACTGTCATTAACTGGGGGATATTTTTTTTTTTTTTTTTTTTTGGCTCGTACAGCAAAAGCCTCGGCTTCCTTGCACCATATAGCTAATAATAATAATAATAATAATAGTAATAATAATAATAATAATAATAATAAAAGCGTAGTAATTGTGTATACAAAGAAAAAGAGAAAGAGGTTTATATGTCATAAATAACTTGCTTGTGTAGTTCAAAGAACACTGGAAAGTTAAATTTTATTCTCATTAAAATATGGTATAACATCATGCTTGAAATTTTTATATTAAACAAATTGCAAATGTACAATAACTGTGTCTATGTCAGTTGTTTCACTTTATTCTAGTTTAACTAAAGATCCCTAGACACCTATGCGCAATCATTGGCCCTGGGTAATATAAACTTAACTTAAATAAATAACAGTAGGCGAACAAAAAAAATATATATATATATAAATAAATAATAATAATATATATATATACAGTAATATAGCAAAAAGAACGCCTACATCTATTTCAGACGTACTTGGTTAAGCTGATGTTTAGTATAGCAGCATATCCCCTATTCACTCCTTTCAAACTTATTGTTAATTGATCTCCGTCAAGAAGGTCAGGCGAGCCTGGAGGAGGAGGGCAGCCAGAGTATGATGGGCAGCGTGGCTCACCTCCAATGGTGATGGCAAACAGGATCTAGGATCCTCCCTAGAGGCCCTGCGGCCAAGTAGCTAGAGACACAACAGAACATAACCCTACTCTGACACGAACCAGACATTACACTTTTTCTAACATTAACAGAGATTCTATACTTCTTCACAAAGTACCTTTGGTCCTTGAGGGTGTTGCAGACATTCTCTCGGATATGCCAAGCTGTGCTTGCTACCTGGGAGTCTAAAACGCTGATGGAACTGATAATCGGATGACTCAAATCAAATGGATCTAATTTTGGCGAAGTCCGGTCGGTCTGTGCCAGCCAAATCCTCTGCTTGCACCTTCACGATGGTGGGATTGTTAGTAACCCTGGGTATAACCCCCATGAGCAAGTCCTGAAATACGGCACCTAGCACACTATGGGTGACCATATAGGTGCGGACCAACGTAAGCAGGGATCGAGTTGTGGCGCCCACACCACCCGGAGGAATTTTTTTTTTTTTTTTGGTAGTTATCGGCGCATCGGCTTCTGTGGCCATAGTGCACCTCCCAAGGTTTTTTGCAGTACTTTGATCCAAGCCCGAGGCGGGATTCGAACCCGCGACCTTTGGGTTGTCAGGCAGGCGCTTTACCTACCCGGCTAGCCCGGTCGGCCCACCCGGAGGAATGCTTCCCCTCAGTGTTACCAGGCAATATTAGGTGGTATATGACGCTAATCAACCGGTGCAATACCACTCCCCATATCGGGTGGAAAAGGAATGGGTTCGAATCCCATCGATGACGCGAGGAACTTTAATGGGTTTTTTTCACTCCGTGGCTGAGTTAGTCGGTCTCAGGCGTAGATATCAAGGTTTTCTTCCCAGAAACTGGGGTTTTTCGTCCAGCAAAAACAGAAAAGTCGACCATGAATTTAATTATTCGGGTGGCCTAAAAATAACTTTGATGTGGTTTTTTTTTTTTTTTTTTTTTTGGTTCAATACCACTACTTTGCTTATTGGAGGCTTAAAGTGGTGGAATGGTTCTTAAATGGTGTTCGTAGGCAGGCCGCTAGTTAGTACACTGGACCGAACCCAATGGTGACTCTCTGGGAGGCTTCCGAATCAGCTAGTGTATAATCTCGCTGCCTCTACTCTGCCAGATAATGACTGGAGGGAGCCCGAGTAGTGTGTATGCGCGGGGGGGGGGCATTCTCAAGGCCACGTTATGCAGGGATGTGGGTATATCCTTACGATGTGTATATCCACATCGTAAGGATATACCCACATCCAAAAATGCCATATCCAAAAATGTCATTACTTCATACAGCGTGTAACCCCCACCTTTCTTTACTACTGAATACACCAGGAATTGTCAAACTAATAGAGCAAACTTATCAGCGAAAAAAGATTCCCCATTCATTATACAAATATACCTGGTCCCAGTTCTAATCTCAATGATGTCCATTTCCACTTAGAGTCAGCCAAACCTCACGTACTTTTTCTGACAGAACCCCAGTTATCGATTGATTCAGCCACTACTCATCTCAGTCCGAATTATTTGTTGTGATTCCTTTCACTTCAAAGGTGGTACTTGTGCATATTTCAGTTCTGATATACACTGTCAGAGACTGAGTAATTTTAAATCTCCTCTTTTCGATATACTCTGGCTTAAAATCTCTCTACGAACTCCACTAATCACTTGGAACTCTTTGACTTCCTCTCTTTGAAACTTGACTTTGTCCGGTCCAACTTTCTTAACATTCACAACTCTAACTGGCTTCCGTTTTCTAATCATACACACCCAGCTAGTCGAGTTGCTGAGGCTTTTACAATTACTAATGGCATCGCAGACATTGTTCATTTACCTACCAGAATAAGGGACAATCCTAACCATATAGCTAACAAGCTTATTTTTTTCTCACAAACAACCCTTCTAAGTACACGGTCGAGGTGAGTGGTCCTCTAGGCACTTCAGATCACAACCTGGTGATGGTCTCTTCTCCAATGGAGACTTTCTCTCAAGGCAATTCCCAACCTCGTGTTGTTTGGCATTATAAGAATGCAAAATGGAATGATCTGCATAATTTCTTTTCTTCTTTTCCTTTGTCGGATTACTGTTTCAAAACTTCTGATGTCAACATTTTCTTAGATCGTGTCAGTAAAATTATACTCGTAGGGATGGAATCCTTTATTCCACACTCAATCTAAAATATCTCGTCCGTTATCTAAATCTTGGTTTCCAATAAATGTGCTAAGGCTGTTCAAGAGAAGAATGTCGCATATCGTAATTGGCTCGTATCCAAATCTCCAAGATTCATGTTCTGCCTACACCAAAGCTTGCAACGATTGTAAAGCAGTCATAGCTAGATTTAAAACAGGCTAAGAGTAGAAAACTTGCTTCTTTTCCAAACGATAGCCGAGCATTCTGGTCTCTTGCTGAAGCTATTGGTAGCAACTTCTGCCCATCTCTGCTCCCACCTTTGTCAAACCAGATGGTTCTATTGTCATTTCAGCCAAGGATAAAGCTCACCTGCTAACATCCCATTTTTCTTTTTCCTTCCAACACGTGTATTAATGATCTTGGTAAAACACCTCCCACCATTTCCAGCACACCCCATTAAATGCCTCCTGTGGTCTTCCATCAAAAGGATGTCAGAAGGATTTTGATGGATCTTGTTCCTAAGAAAGCTCCAGGTCCTGATGGTATTTCTCCACTTGTTCTTAAAACCTGCGCTCCTGAATTTACTGCTGTTCTTTGTCGCCTTTTTTCACTTTCTTATTCCAAAGATGTTTTTTTCTTGTTTTTGTTGTTGTCATTTGGTTTTAGGAGCATTAGCAACTAAGGCCACATTGCTCTGGGGATATGCGGTGGTCATTCCCTGATCTTTCCGCATCCTCCGTATCTGGTGGTCAGGGGCTCGACCCACGGTCTAATCAAGAAGCGTGTGCTACGGACTGACGCTCCTGCCCACCTGGCTACGGAGGCGCCTGTTTTTATCTTCTGCTTGGAAATTTGCTCAAATCCACCCAGTTCCTGAAAAGGGCGACAAATCCTTCTTGTCCAATTATCGTCCTATTGCAATCTACTCTTTCCAAAGTAATAGAGAAAAAAATTAACTGCCAACTATCTAGACACCTTCCATCTGATCAACAATCGCCAGTATGATTCCGTCAATGTAGATCAACTGGTGATATTCTGGCTTACGTTACCCATCATTGGACAAATTCAATGGGAAAGTTTGGTGAAACTGAAGCAGTTGCTGCTGACATTTCAAAGTCTTTTGATCGTGTTTGGCATGAAGGTCTTCTAAATAAGCTTCCATCTTATGGTTTGCCAACTGTTTTTTTGTAATTGGGTATCCAGTTTTCTCTCTAACCACTCACTGTGGGTGATGATAGATGGCTCTCTGTCTCTTAACTTCTCTACTAATGCTTTCCCCAAGGTTCTGTCTTTTCTACCATTCTTTTTCTCTTGTATATTGATGACCTTATTCAATTGACCGAAAATCCTATCCAAAATTTTGCTAATAATACACATTGCATTTCACCTTCCAGTTTGAGCAACCTTGCTCTGCTCAAACAACTTCAATTTCGCGAATATCCACTATTAATTCCTTAAATGCTGATCTTCAAGTAATTCTCCAGTGGGGCAGTGATAACTTAGTTGATTTCAATCCTTCTAAAATTCAGCCCCCTGTTATATCTCGCAAAAAGGATTCTTCTGCTCCTAGGCTAATCTTTGGTGACACTCCGATTTCTAGGAAAGATCATATCTCTATTGGGATTACCCTGACTTCTAATCTCTCTTGGCATAAGCACATTACACATATTGCTTCATGTGCATCAAAAAAAAAAACTGAGTTTTCTCTTTCTCTGTCGGCGTTCCTTTTCTTCCAAACGGCTGTTCACTCTGTACAAATCGCAAATCCGCTCTACCATGGAATATTGTTCCCACATCTGGATCGGTGCACCGAAACCTCTCTCAGGTTTCTAGATCCTATTCAAAAGGGGCGGTTAGGTTAATTAATGACTCATCTCTAACAGGGTCTTTCACCTCTCTGTCTCATAGACGTTCTGTTTCTCCTGCATGCCTTTTCTAAAAAAAAACTTGGCGCAGGTGTGGGTAATCACCGTCCACAAAACACTATGCCACTATATAGAAGTTTTTAGCTCGAAAACAAAGAAACCTGCGTGCAGTTGCATTTATTTAAGATAAGAAATTTTAAAAAAAGGTGGGACAGCGAATAATTACAAAATGCTGGGTGAAGGGATAAATTATTTTTAGTATGTACAGTGTAGTCGCTTCAAAAAAGTTGGGGAAGCACTGGCCTATAGGCTGTCTGAGCGGTAGCACAGTGGTATCGTCACCGTTCTCCCCACACCGGGTGGAAAAGGCAAGGAACTTTTGTCGGATTTTTTCACTCCGTGGCTGAGTTAGTCGGTCTCAGGCTTAGATACAAAGGATTTTTCCCCCCAGAAACTGGGTGTTTTTCATCCAGCAAACAGGCAAATCGACAGAGAACACACGCAATTTACAGACAAAATAAATATATGGGTAGATGTAATCATTTACGGGTGACCCTAATATCATAATTTGTTTTTTTTTTCGGCCTATAAGCTAATAATGGGTTTCTCCGCAGCCGAGCAACATTTGCCCTAGGGCAATTACATTTCCATTGTGTTCAAAGAAAGTGCATCACCTCTTAAAATAGTAATTGTCGTCTGAATAATGTAAGTATATGGCAATATTTCTTAGATTGCATCAGATAAGAATGACACGCATAAGTGATGACGTAATATTGCATCAACTCTTACTTCCAGCTATACAAGCACACTCTGCAAGAGGTGCGTCATTCCTTGCTTGTATCAGGATGGCAAGTTACGTGCAGTTGACGCAACGAAGAAAGAGTGCTATTGTTGCTTTACGTGAGGAAGGATGTTCTTCCTGTCATATTGCTTATAGAATGTCTTGAAATCATTCAACAGTGAGTAGATTTCTTTCCAAACTCAAGAACACTGGTTCTGCTAATAGAAAAAAAAGGAACCGGAAGCAAACGAATCTCTACGCCAAAACAGGACCGCGTTTTGAAGCGCTTATGCCTTAAAAACCGTAAAGCTTCTTCGTCTGAGCTGAAAAGAGAAGGGGAAGAACATGCAAGAGTGGTAGCAAGTGCGGTAACAGTCAGAAGACGCCTCTTCAAAAATGGACTTGTCGTCTTAAGAAGAAGCCCCTCCTCACACAAAAAACGAAAAAGGCCCGATTAATTTGTTGTGATGAGCCTGTCAAATGGACCCCCGAGCAGTGGAAGTCAGTTATTTTCTCGGATGAGAAGAAATTCAACCTGTATGGCCCTGATGGGAGACAAACGATTCACGTAGACGTGGTGAAGAATACTATCCAGACTGTATGGTGTCTACAGTGAAATTCCCTACCAGCCAAATGATATAGGGGTGCATTTCGTATCGCGTATTAGGTCAGCTGCAGTTTATAAAAGGTTCCGTAAATGCCAATGGATACCTGGCTGTATTGGAAGGCAAATTGCTGCCAACCATTAGAGACCATTTCAACCTGCCAAGTAACTGCATCTTTCAGGACGACTCTGCTCCTTGTCATCGGATGAAAAGTGTAAGTAGACACTTCTGTAGTTACTTTAGCTTCATTTCTGCATTAAAGGTTCAACAGTAATGTGTTTACATTTGTTACAGGTGAAAAAATGGTTGGAAGAACGGTCCATTACAACTCTTAGTTGGCCAAGAAACAGCCCGGCCGGACCTGAATCCTATAGAGAACTGTTGATATCGTGTGGAACCTGCCGTTGCCAGAAAGAAACAAAAGAACCTTCGTGAACTTCATAATTCGTGTTTGGAACCACGAACTATCAGTTGATTATCTTCAGAAATTGATCTCGTCGATGCCTCGACGGTGTGCTGCTGTCATCAGGGCTAGAGGCGGTTCACCTGGTGAACTTTTAATTTTGTTTTCCATTTAAAATGATAAACTTAAGCAAATTGAGGGATTTTGATAACATTTCAGCCATAATTGTCGTGTTTACCAAATCTGTTGTATAAAAGTTGCAAATGCTCATTTTGGAATTTTTTGAGAGCACCTGTGAAATATTACTTAGCCTTGCCCTAACTATTAATAAATATCTTTTGTTTATATTTCTATTTGTGATGTTAGTCACTAATGTAACACACCATCGCAAAAAAGGGTCAGAAATGTGAAATTCCTAGGTGATGAACTTTCTTTGAACACCAGTGTAGTCCCGAGTCCAATTAGAGAAGAACTGGGAGTGAAGAATGGTCGATATGGGGAAATGAAGAGCAAGAGTAAGAATAAGGAGAAGCAGTTGGTGAGGTGCATGCATGGACCTGTGCTTGAAGAACATTGATGATGATGATTAAGACGTGAAACTAATTTGGAGGACCCGTACTTGGTGTCAAGGGGGTTTCATTTCGATAATATAGGAAGTGCCCCATCCTCCATGACAGTAGAGTAGTTTCACCACTATGCTATCACTGATGATGGGGCATTGCCTATAGCGTTTGGAGAGCTCTGGGTTCGATTCCCATGGACGACTGCAGGAATTTCTAAAGCCCTCATCAATCCAGGCTGTAGTCAGCTGATTTCAGGAGGAGGGAATAGGGTTTTTCTACCGGCACAACATGCAAATTGTGTCGTGAACACAGACAAAATCCACACTTCTATAGATATAATACAATCAGTTATACGACTGGGAGACGTTAACATAGCCATTAATTCATATGATATAGCACATCAGGCTAGCGTCTGAACTGTTCGTAATAGTGCATTGGATACTATCAGAATTCTCGCACACCTCATGGAAAATGCCCGGCCGATTGCTCTAAAAAGTTGAGAAATATTTCTTAACGAAAGCTTTGTCCTTAGTTATTATGCGATGTTGATTCTTTTTTGATATAATCTCCTTGTAACTCAAGGAGACCACATCAAATGCGATGCTACAGATACGTGATTCCACTTCTATAATCGCTTTCTTCAAGGTCTTGCAAATAGGAGTGCACGGCCGCTATCCACTCAACATCCAACCTAAATTTCCTTCTGACAAGTCGGTCTTTAGTTTCAAGAACAATAGGAAATGAGACAGAGTAAATCTCGTATGGTAGATTGATCGGGCAACAAATCAAAACTAGCCTGATGAATTGCAGCCATCACAATAGCCAATATGTGACAAGGTGTTGTCCTTTGTGAGACAAAACACCTTTACTTGACTTGATTATATCTCGTAATTTAGTTATCAAGTTAGCATGACATTGTTTATTGTTTCTCTCTTTGGAAGGTAATCTACTATTATTATGCCTTCAGATATACACTAAATTAGGCATCCGCTCCGATAAGTTCTCAGGACAAACTCTAAAAAATGAAATACTTAAGAACTGCTACCAGCTATTGAATCTATGGCGTTCACCTACACCTGGACTTTTTTTGCCTGCTGCATTCATCTTGCTGTTAATTACAAACTTTGTTTTTATTTCGAGCTCTTGTAATTTCATCTCTGTAAATGTCAGGTCGAACACGCACCTGCGCTTGTATATTGTACGTGTGGTTCCTCGCACCTTAGTATGTAAATTTCACACCCTCCTTGCACATTGCCGTTCCGGGGTCGCCCGCAGTTTCCTGGTGTAATAAATTGATAATAATAATAATTATTATTATCCCTTTTGAATCCCAGAGGAAAAGATGCCATGCCCTTGTCTGCCAATGTGACTGACCTGGCCATCTTTGGAGGTGTTGAATCAAAATTCTTCCATTGTTTTGACTGCAGGTCTGACTCTGTTTGGTAGTGATGAAGCCAACCATCCATAGTTATCGGCGAGAAATTTTCAGGATCTGTTTGATAACAAGCAAAAAGTTGTTAAAATTTTGAATCGAAGATGTTTCTTATCGAGGTCAAAAGCCTAGGGACTCATCCTGCAGAAAGCTTTGTAATATGTAATTCATTTTACAGAATGTTTTGCACCCGTTCGATGGAAATGCCTGTAGCCACTGTTATTTGTTTAACAGTTACTTGCAAATCATCCATCACCATGTCATGAATTTTATGGATGTTTTCTGGAGTGACTGCTATTGACGAACTCTCATTACAATGTTCATCTTCGATGCTGATTCTGCCACGTTTAAATTCGGCCACCCAATTTTTGACAGTTGCATATGTTGGAGAAGATTCTCCTAATGTAATTATCATGTAGTTTTGAATATCCTTACTCGATAACCCTTTTTTGAAGAGATATTTATTACTGCTCGATGATGTTCGTTTTTTTTTTTTTTTGATGGGATGGGATAATCCCATTTCCAATCTTAATAGTTCAAAGTGGGATTAGATTATCGCAGTCGATAATCGATTTTGAATGTGATGAATGGAATCTCACACTTCTAGTGAAATCGTTATAACTTATTCAAGAAGCAGTCATACATATCAATTTCAGTTAGGTGACAAGATTATTCAGACACCTCATCATTACATACCAAAAAATTATGCCTCAATCGAGTTGTGAGTAGTATTATTAAACAAGCGCCCATATTCCACAGATGCAAGCACGTTTTTCTGGTGACTTCAGATGCACAGTTCAAGAAACTGGATTGTTATTTTAAAGAGAACGCGCTTTTCTGTTTATAAAAGAGTGTCCATTAAGAACGAAGCGTGCCTGTTGCTTGTTGGGAGGCCATTCCCTCCGCTGCTTATTTTTAAATGAATTGCGAAGTAGCAAGAGGAAGGAGGATCTACACCGTGCAAAATTTTCTACTTACCTGTTTGAGAAGTGAATACTATATTCCAAGGGAAGCAGAGCATGGATCGGAAGAGCCGCTCCTATTGCCGGAGACGATCTCTTCTTCTTCCGAAAAGAGGGTAACAAAACGCACTGATGCTCAGTGATACGAGAGTGCACGTTTGACCTGCCTCTGTCTTTTATACGCACCAACTATCTCGGATTGCTTTTCCACTGCCACTTGGGCCTATTGCTCCACTTGTATTGTTACGTCACTGACCCTCACCTGGCAGATGCAGCTTCCCGAAAGATGACGGTCATCGCTCTCGGGCGTATGTGAAGAATGAGGCCTTCCAGGCACGAGTTAACCTTCAGTCGGTCGTCCTCGAGACTTACATTGGGGCTTTCGCGCACGACTTTTAATTCTAGGAAGTCAAGTGCACGAGGACAAGCTTCAATGGCTATTTCACCAAATGACAATTACATTTTGGCCCCATCTAGTATTGAAAAGTCAGCTCGAGGAATTTATTAAATGCAACTCTAATGTTAGCAAGCTATTTTATTTTCTTTTATAACAATATGGCTCAGGACGAATTTGTCTCGGAGTTCTAAAGGGGTAGCAATGTGCACAATAGAAATGACCGCATAATTTTCGAAGTACGAAGTCAAACCTAACGTGTTTTTAGGGGTTATTAACCTATTATAATTCGATTATTCATTGTTTGTTATTCATTCACTAATGAATATGTGAACAATATACTAATATATTTATTAAATCCTAAATAACTTCTGACAAATCAGGAAAATTTGTGGGGAAAATTTAGCTAACATATTAGTGTTTTTATTAATATAGGTAATATTAAATTAGTGCCTCCTTCTTCTTTTTTTAAAATGACAATCCAAAACACGAAAGGTATTAGAACCATGTATGGGGGTGGGGGATGAGAATACTGAAGATACTTGTTGACAATGGATTTTAATTTCTAAAGATCGCAAATTTCGGGAAACACGTGTGGAGGAAGGTTGTTACAGAGAAACAGAAAGATAAAATGAGGGAGAGAAAAAGTTAGTTCTGTGAATTTGAATTGGATAGTGCAGCGTTTCCCAAACTGGGGTCCGCGTACCCCTGGGGATCCATGTACCAGTTCCGGGGGGGGGGGGTCCGCTAAACAGATCCTCTGGAACTGGTATACGGATAATTTCCTCTAAACGAATAATTTGGTCAAATTATTCGTTCTATGAGCAGATTGATGATCAAGTTATTATTATATGTAAAAATTAGAATAAAGTTGAGTTGTTTTAAACATAAAACTTTGAATTTTCTTTTCAGCAAACCCAGTGTTCACACACACACATGAATATATTGTATATATAATATATATGTATAGGGGTCCGCAACCTTTTTTTGATTTTTGAAGGGATCCGTGAACGTTTTTTGATTTTTAAAAGGGTCCGTAGATATCAATAGTTTGGGAAATACTGGATAGTGAATGGACGTTGATATTGACTGGTTGAAGACCGCGTTCGGGTTCGTTTTTGAAGAGAGCGGTGGAATCATACGAATAATGCTCACAGAAGTATCTACAGAAAAGGAATGAGCAGAAACTGAGTGTTTCTACTGCTGTTGTTTGGTTTTTAGGAGCATTAGCAACTAAGGCCATATTGCTCCAGGATATGCGGTGGTCATTCCTTAACCTTTCCGCATCCTCCGTATTTGGTGGTGACGGGCTCGAACCCCGGTCTAATCAAGAAGCGTGTGCTACGCACTGCTGCTCCTTCCCACCTGGCTACGGAGGCGCCTGTTTCTACTGCATTCAGTTTCTATAGATACTTATATGCACATCTTTTCATTCTGTCTCATTCGTGTCTTAATGCAACAGAGTGTAGAGACTTTATAAGAGACGGATTATTAATTAACCTGAGACGTGTTGAAACCGATTGCAAACTTGATAAACACAGAATATACTTAGGTTACTTAGGTGTTAAAGCTTTCGATATGTCCGTTACTGTATCAAGAGGAATTCTGTATTCAGACATGGAGTGGACACGGGGTAACTTAGTCGTAAAGGCAAATATACTACCCTGGCTAAGTTAATAACATGTAGATTTGATGTACAAGATCTGTCTAGCACAGATCTTCCCAAACTGTTATTTCTTGCATTCCCTTTAAATTGCTTCATAAATTTCACTATCCGCTAACAGAACATATGCAAAAAAATAGATCTGTAAAATCAGCTATGCCCATACATGCTTTTATAAATGAATATATACTCGTACTTCCATACATTTAATCTGGGATTGGTTGCATATTGTGTCTGTAAATTTCGTGTGACCTTGCACTCCGCGGTGATGTGTTGGTTCGTTTCTGAGGCCAGGTGGCATCGTCGACGTGTATCATCGGACACTCCGGGCTCCTTGGCGATGTATTTTTTATAATTTCTGGTGTTGATTACCTGGTCTTGGATGGCAAGCATGAATTCTTCAGTCTCGGGGAAGAGCATCCCTCTCGTGAGCCATGCATTGAAAGCAGTTTTATCTATGTGATCTTGATGGAGATCATTGTAGTGTCTGCCATGGAGTCTTCTCTGCCTATATTTCTAGCTTCGTTTGTACCTCCTGGTTGGGGGGGGGGAATCCTCGCTTAGGTTAAGTGGGGGTGTACCGCTTGTCTATCATCCTTATGGCCTGGTGGAGTGCTGCTGTGTGTTTCTGGAAGTAAACCTTTAGGTTAACTATTGCTATCTTCTGTTGCTCAATGAGGTCTATCAGGCCCCTTCCTCTTTCTTCCCGGGCGATTGTCAGTCTCTCCACGGCAGATCTTGGGCGACATCATTGTCCTTATCTTTCTCATGATCCTCCAGCTCGGTGTTAGTCCAATCTATGACCACGAACGAGTATGTTGGCACTGGGACTGCATAGGTGTTTACGGCTTTAACTGTGTTCCCTCCATTCTGCTTTGCTTTCAGCAGGTTTCTGAACTTCTGATGGTATTTTTCGGTCAGGCAGGCCTTAATTTCCTTGTGCTGTAACTGCTGAGCCTGCATCATACCCAAGTATTTGTAGGCCTCTCCCTCTGCCATGGCTTCGATTTCTTTACCAGTCTGCAGCTGGTAGTTTCGGTTGAGTAATTTTTCCTTGTGCAATTCGGGGGTCTTGCATTTGTCTAGACCAAATTCCATCCTAATATCATTGCGAGAAGCACCTAATATCGGTGCTTCTCGGTTCCCGCGTAGAGCTTGATGTTATCCATGTACATCAGGTGGGTGAGGGTGTAGAGGTTCTTCCTTCCTTCTTTGAGGTTATATCCGTACTTGCTACTGTTGAGCATGGTGGATAGTGGGTTAAGTGCTAGACAGAACCACAATGGGCTCAGGGCATCTCCCTGAAAGATCCCTCTCCTGATGGGGATTGGCCTGGTTGTGATGTTTTCGACCTTAATGGTGGTACTCCATTTCGCCATCGTTTCTCCGAGGAAGTTTGTCATTATCGGATTGACTTTGTAGATCTTCAGCGCCTCTATTAGCCAGCTATGAGACACGGAGTCGAAGACCTTGCGGTAATCGATGTAGGCTGTGTACATGTTGCAGCGCTTCTTGTAGGCTTGCTCTATAACCGCGGCATCTATGGTTAATTGCTCCTTGCATCCCTTGCTCAGCCACTTGCATCCTTTCTGCTGTTCGGCCATTATGTTCTGGCTCTCCAAGTGGTCTGATATCTTCCTGGTTATGCAGCTGGTCAGGATCTTGTACATTGTTGTGAGGCAGGTGATTGGCCTATATTTCGCCGGGTTTCTTGTATCTTCGTCTTTAGGCTTCAAATATGTGATTCCTTGAGTGAGAAACTTCGTGATTGTTTCTGGGTGCCTTATCATTCGGGTGAACTGCTCTGCCAGGTGCTTGTGTGTGCAAGTGAGCCTCTTGTACCAGTAGTTGTGGGCGTTATCTATTCCTGGAGTTCGCCAGTTGTGAGAGTTCTTGATGGTCTGTTGGCAGTCGTCCTGAAAGATGCAGTTACTTGGCAGGTTGAAATGGTCTCTAATGGTTGGCAGCAATTGCCTTCCAATAGTATTATTATTATTAGCTATATGGTGCAAGGAAGCCTGAGGCTTATGCTGCACCAGCCAAAAAGAAAAAGAAAAAGAAAAAAAAAAAAAAACGTGTGCCTCGGATGAGTTGTAAGCTCTTGTACTTGTAGCAGGCACCTGTCTAACACACGGGCTGGGTATCCACAGTTGGTTAGGTCAGATTTTACTCTGGAAACCTCGGTGCGCCAGGCTTTCTCTGAGCTGGAATGGCTCCAAGCTCGAGAGAGAGAGAGTAGAGCGCATGCGGTGCTGTTTAGATGACTAGGGGTGTAAGGTGTATCTGAATCCTGGAGAGAAAACGTGTAATTAAAGAAGGATTAAATGTATCATTAACGAAAATGTTAGTATAAATTTAAGTGAAAGCACTCAGAACAACACGAAGTTTTCACAAAGGGGCGATTAAGAGCTCAGAGATTCGGAGCTCGATAATGGTAACTAAAAGGTTCACTTAGAATGACAAAAAGACACCAGAAATAAGGGCAAGTAAGCAGCCTCGCCGTAAGCCTAGTAGTAGGGACGGCTTAGTGGTCATACTAAATAAGTGAAGGCCCATGACAAATTCTGGAAGAGGGCGGCTGTAAGCGATTCTCTGGGAGGGCTGTAGGGCAAGGAATTTTAAAAGCAATTAGAAATAGCAGCAAAGAATGCGTTATTTTTAGTAAGAGAAATAGGCGGGAAATAAAAGTTAAGAAAAAGGAATTCGATGTGATTGGTGGAAGAGATCAGGCGATGAATGACGAGCGAATAGATGAGAGAGAAACTAACATATATAGTTTTGGGAAAGGGGAGAAGTGGAGATACAGAGGACGAAGAGGGAGCAGAGGAGAGAGAAAGAAGTTTTTTTGGAAGGAGGTGCAGGGGGAGATCTGAGAAGTATAGTAGTAATTAGTGATAGTAAGGAACAGGGTGAAGAATAATGTCAACTTTGTGATGAAGTAGAACAAGAGGAGCGTACAGAAATATGGATATAAAGAATGAAACCATCGAGTCGAAACAGACTCTCTGCAACAGTAAGAAGAACGGGTAGAAACGAGTATTTTCACCTATGACCGACCGGCTCGTCGGTGATCGAATGCCTGAAATATATTGTCTAGAGATGCAATAGCGACTGATCCAACGACGTGAGGGAAACAAGAAGGAGCAATCCTAGTTCAAGGCAAGAAGCACTGAAGTAAATGCCGGACTATTAATTACTATTATGTTAATATAAGAGGGACTATAAAGCGTTCAGGGCGTAAGCCTCAAGCAATGGAAAAGTCTAGACTATGTATAAGTATAGTGCGAAAGCATTCTGTTCATTCAGATTTGGCTATGTATTATTGATGCTTTCCCACTATACTTATATATAAGAGGGACTATAATTATAATAATGGTGAACTCATCTAGACAGACAGAGCTATCTATATAAATGACTTTATAGTAGATTATGGAGGATAGATATTAATATTTGAACTATAGATAGTGGCATTAGCCGATTTGGAATGTATACGACTCGAAACAAAGGGGAGCCTAAAATAAAAATTCCTTTAGTAGAATAAACTGTAGCTAGTAAAAGTAATCAAGGAAGTAATGAATTAACCGTACGTAAAACGATAGAGAGTGTATCCGAGTAGTGACAATCAACGGTTAGAAAGAATAAGTTCCGTTTGTAGTTATGTATATACTGTATATAGTGTTATAGAATTGTGGTAAGAGATTTATACCACCTGCTGAATACAGTCAATAGGCTGAAGTGTGATTAGTTTCTTAACCTTACCAAGGTTAAGAAACTAATCAAGGCATGTTAGATTGGGTGGTAAGTCTAAGTAATTGCTAATATGTAAGGAGAAGGTTATATCCTGAGGTATAACATATGGTGTTAGTAATGTATAACTTAAAAACAATGTCATAAATGGTAAGAGACCAAGGTAAAGTAACTACATTGTCAGATAAGGATGAGGAGTGATCAATGTAAATGAGAACGAACGAGCATCCAACAATTGTAAATCTATGTACCCTGTTTATTTGCAATACGTAAGAACTTATAATAACCAAGTTTTTAATATTTAATAACGCATATTTGTATAGCTGTAAATAAAATATGTTAGCTTATGCCAAATCTTGATGAGTAATGTATATAAATGTTATGTTAAGGGCTGAAATGGCAATTGTTTATCTGGATATCCAGTCTGCATTGGACAGCATAGACATCCAGCCCCTTCTGCAACTTTGTGAGGATGGATACCAGATAAAAGGCAATATACTGGAATTCTTGAAGTCGCTACTTACGACCAGGGTCCTTCACTTAACTGCGAATAAAAAATCTTTCACAAGGAAGGATTGTGTAGGTGTACCCCAGGGCGGTGTTCTCTCAGGGCTCCTCTTTACGGCTGCCATCCACCCATTTCTGTGTCAGCAAACAGAATTTATCAGTTATGCAGACGACTTGAAGCTCCTCTATCGGATCAACGGGACCGCCCGACCTGATTCTGTTTCTGAAAACATCATCAACAGCCTGAAGAATCTAATTACATACTTGGCACAGTTCTCTCTTAAGATAAATCCAAAAAAATCTGCACAAATGGTATTTTCCCTCAAATCAAACCCAACGCAACTAAACCTGGAAATCCACGGACACCCCATCACCCTAATCATCAAGCACACAGATCTCGGCGTTATATTCGACCCTAAACTCAGTTTAAAACACCATGTTGCAGACATTCACAAGGTCTGCAGAGCAAGATGGCTTTCCTAACAACACCTCCTTCATGTCACAGAGCCTGAGTACACGCTCCAATACATATACCGGTTTCTGCAGCAGCCATCACCTACGGGTGAGAAACCTGGGCGTCGTCAACGAAAACCACGCTAAAAACCATTGCATCTGATGAGTACTGGCTTCTTCGGTGGGTCCTCTTCTAGCATAAACTGCCACCACTCATACATACTTCAGATATCACCCAACTTCTAAATTACAGAAAAGTTTCCAAACGGATATTTGCTCTCCGCTTGCTCGTGTCAATTAAAATGATAGCTGGTGAAGTCAATACGCCAAATTTTTGGCAGATGTGCAATTGGCGGATCCCCCCCCCCCCAAACCCTTAAGAGCCCTCCCCTCTCTGCAGTCTGTGGCGTGGAGGCTCAGAATAGGGGATAGATTCCTGCCCATGGAGATGCTCCACAACGTCCAGGAGATAGATGTGGACTACAAAAAGTTCATAGAGGACAAATCGTACAGAAGACGCATCATCAGGGACCAGCTTTCGTCTTCAACCGAGTGACTGTCATCGTCCTTTCATCGCTTTTCATGTGTCTTCATTTCACATGGTAATATTAATTTTATATGTAAATAAACGTTATGTCCTAATATATGTTTTAAGTAATTTTTCTTGTATAAGTTGTTTAATGTTAAACCCCTAGCATTGTCGCTGTTGTGGGTATTATTGCATCAGGCAATCATGTAACCAATCACTGCCTGCAATAAAGATATTCGTATAAAGTGTAATAAATTAATGATTTCAATGTTTACACTGAGTGACATTATTCAGAGACACAGACACTTGCCTACAAGGTAGCTCTTACGGATAAGAGCAGGGAAAAAATATAAATACCCTCAGAATCTTGGAAATTTTCTGATTATAACACAAAGTAGTGTAGTCACGTCACGACAGTGGGGCTTGAAAGATCGAGAGTTCTAATAAGGAGTTGAGTTTGAGTTTGGTTTTATTGGCGCAAAAACAACAAAGGTTATACTGCGCCAGGAAACGATTAAAATATCATCAGAGATAAATTCTGGTAACCTTTAAAAAGGTTACCTCGTCAGATTGTTATTTATATATGTGTGTATATATTAATAGCTTGTAAAAATTTAAAAACTGCCGACACGTGGTCGTTGTCTGATAAAATCTGACTGAGTGTATAAGGCTCAGTCGGATGAGTAAAAGCGGTAAAATGTATATTGCGAACATGGGTAAAATGAACGCAATCTATTAAAATATGCTTTAAAGTTAAAACGGTGTCGCAAGACTCGCACATTGGAGGGTCATCCGCCCTCAGCAGAAAAGAATGTGTCAAATGACTGTGTCCTATGCGGAGTCGAGCAAGAACAACTTCCTCGCTCCGATTCCTGCGCAGACTAGACTGCCATGTTTCTATTACAGGCTTTATTTGGTATAATTTATTTGTTCTCTCTCTATGCCATAGTTCTTGCCATTGGGAATACATCTTGTTGCGTATTATTTGCCTGTAGTCTGTATAGGGGACTGACAGGCAACGATTATTAGTGGGTGTTGCTGATTTGGCTGCAGTATCAGCCAAATCATTTCCCTTTATCCCAATGTGGCTAGGAATCCAGCAGAAGCGGATATCAAACTTGTATTCATGAAGAGAATGTATCTTCTGCTGAACCCAACAGAGAACTGGATGAGAGTTGTGTCTCAGAGATAATAGAGCCTGTAATACACTCAAAGAGTCAGAATATATTATTGAACTTTGGCATTGACAAGTTCGAATGTGATCCAAGGCTAGCTCTATCGCATACAGCTCTGCAGTGAATATGCTGGATTCAGGAAGAATCTGCTGAGATATAATAGTGTCCGGAAACACAACAGCAGATCCTACGCACGATTCAGACTTCGAGCCGTCTGTGTAAACGGGCAGGAAGTCTGAGTACTCAGCTCGGTGTGCAGAATAGAGCTGCTGGTAGACCGATGATGAGGTCTCAGATTTTACCCATTTCTTAAGGGAAAAATAATAAGGAGTTGAGGTACTCCAACAGTGCCACATATGAACCACAGAGGATGATGGTGAAAATATCAACATATCTGCACCACATAGTAATTGGTACCGGTGGGTTCAGGAATATGTGTTCCTCTAATTCCTCCATTGCGATGTTAGCAACGACAAAGCTGACAGGGGCGCTAATAGCAGTACCGTGTATCTATTTGTAGTGTATCAATCGCCAAATGCGATGACACCGCTTGACAAACACAGTAATCACAGATGATTTCTGTAGATAGTGATGTGCTATCCGTTAGGCTGGGACCACTCTCTAGAAGCCGTCTGGTACAAACGACAGCATGTTGGGTATGACGGTATTGGGTCGGAAAACTGCTAGCTTAGGGGGATACAAAGACTAATAGATTAACAGTAGCCACTGGCAGAGGTGAAAGTGATTCTTGCACTGCTTCTATTGGAATGAGCAGAAGCCTGAAAAACAAGATGCAGGATATTTCAGAGACTGCTGGGGGTCATTGCGGTACAAGTAAACACATGGGTTGTGTTAGGGTAGCTAAGAATAGAAACAGGTGCATGTATACTTGCGTGTACACCAATGCTAGGAGTTTAGTAAATAAATTTGATGAATTTGAGGTATTGCTCAAAAATCAAAGGCAGATATTGTTGGAATATCAGAGACGTGGTGTCACACAGATATAAGGGATGCAGAACTGGAATTTGGGGAGTACAACGTCTACAGAAAGAATAGACAGGATAGGAAGGGGGGGGGGGTTATTCTATTAGTTAAGAAACACACAAAATCCAAGGAAGTGAAGCCAGCCGACATCGCTGGACAGTGCAGTGTCGAGTCAGTTTGGTGTGACATGCGCATTGAAAGCTCAAAATTGAGAGTAGGAGTGTGCTATAGGCTGACTCTGATGAGTATAATAAGAAACTGTATGGGGAAATAGAATGGGCCAGTAAATCAGAGAATCTTATAATGGGGGATTTTAATTTCCCAGATATTGACTGGAATTTGGGGGCTGATCACTCACACAGTAGCAAGGCTTTTGTGGATTTATTGGATGATTGTTTTATACATCAGCATGTTCGGGAGGCAACTAGAGGGAGTAATACTCTTGATTTGATTGTCAGTAGTGATTCTTCATGCATTAAGAATCTGCAGATAAAGGAACCACTAGGTGGCAGTGATCAGGGTGTGCTGAAGTGGGATTTACTCAAAGAGGTAACTACCATTAGGGGTAAAGGGAAGGGTTATTGCTTTCGTAAAGGCGACTACGATGGACTGAGACAGTATTTAAATTCTATACAGTGGGACCAACTGATGATGCTACCAAGAGCAAATTCAAAATGGGAAGCCTTCAAAGAACTTATCTTGGAAGCTACTAGGCTTTACATACCAACTAAGAAATATTTTCAAGGTTTAGGCCTAAATGGATGTCAGATGAACTAATGAGACATATGGCAGAGAAGAAAAATGCATGGGATACATACAAGTTCACACGTGACACAGAACCCTATGATAGATACAAGTTGATCTGTAACCAAGTTACAAAGTAGGTTAGGCAGGCGTAGGCAGATTAGGAGAAATCTTTGGATGGGATGCAAAGAAAAACAGCAAAGAGTTCTTTACTTATGTAAACTCTAGAAGGAAGAGGATGAATCAGATTGGTCCAATTGATATCGATGGGTCAACTGTTGATGATCCTGCTCAGGAAGCTAACAAACTAAATGAATATTTTGCATCGACATTCACACATAAGGAGTTATTCAGCGAGGGGAATGCCAGAGGTGTATTCAACTCTGGCAATAAGCTAGACAATCTTGTAATAACTGAGAGTAAAGTGGAGGAGGAATTGTTGAAGATAAACACAAGAAAGGCACCTGGGGTGGATGGGACCTATCCAGTTATATTAAAGGAGGCAGCAAAGGAAGTAAGCAAACCCTTAGCCATAATTATGAGAGCTCCCTTGGGCTCAGGGGAGGCACCCACAGACTGTAGATGTGCAAATGTGACCCCAATTCACAAAGGAGGATCAAAGGCTGACACAAGTAATTATAGACCTGTGAGTTTAACTTCTGTTCCAGGAAAATTAATAGAGGCACTGGTTAAAGAAGCGCTGCAGGATCATCTAGACAAGACTTCAGTTATAACTCGGATACTGCATGGTTTTGTTAAGGGGAAGCCTTGCCTGACCAATTTGATTGGATACCATGGTGCAGTCACAAAAGAACTGGATGCAGGGAATAACTTTGATATTATAAAGGCTTTTGACACTGTTGCACATGGAAGACTGCTGCAAAAATTGGAGCAGTGTGGCATTGGAGGCAAATTGCTGCTATGGATAAAGGGGTGGTTGAGGGGGAGAAGACAGAGAGTGGTAATCAATGGACACTGCTCATCGTGAACTAATGTTATTAGTGGAGTCCCTCAGGGTTCAGTGTTGGGTCCATTATTGTTTTCTGTATTTATAAATTATATTGATGATGGTATATCAAGTTTAATGTCCAAGTTTGCAGACGATACGAAGGTTGGCAGGGTTGTCAAGGACACTACTGACACTATGCTGCTGCAACAGGATCTGGAAAGGTTGAGCAGATGGGCTGAGAGGTGGCAAATGAAGTTTAACATTGACAAATGTAAAGTACTACATATGGGAAACAGCAATCCCAGAGCAACATATCAACTCTGTGGTACTACATTGACAGTGGTAGAGAACGAAAAGGACCTGGGAGTAATTGTGCAGGCAGATATGAAGTTCTCTGAGCAATGCAGATGGGCTGCAAGAGTAGCTCATGGTGTAATGTCAATGATATATAGAAATTTTTCTAGCAGGGATAAGGAGGTAATTACTCCCTTGTATAAGGCAATGGTCAGGCCACACCTAGAGTACTGTATACAGGTCTTGAGGATTCATTTCAAGAAGGATGTAGAGCTGCTGGAACGAGTACAGAGAAGGGCAACAAGATTAGTGAATGTAACAACGGGGTGCTCTTACGAAGAAAGGCTTAAGTTTTTGCAAATTAGTGTCTGGAGACTAGGCGCCAGCGAGGGGATCTGATAGAGGTGTATAAAGCCTTGAACGGTATGAGCATGCTCAATGCTGATGGGATTCGTTCTCTTGCTCAGAATAATCACCTGAGAGGGTATAAATTCAAATTGAGGAAAGACAGATGTAGGATAGACGTGCGGAAATTTGCCTTTAGCCAGCGGGTGGTTTGTTGGTGGAACAGACTTCCATCCCTTGTTGTGGAAGTTGATGATGGTATATCAAGTTTAATGTCCAAGTTTGCAGACGATAAGAAGGTTTTCAAGGACACTACTGACACTATGCTGCTGCAACATGATAGCCTAAATAAGTGTAAGGCTCAGCTGGACAGGTATTTCGAACGAACAGAGGGGGTGAAGTGGAAGTGGTTTTTTTTTTTTTTTGGCTGATGCTGCATAAGCTTGCTTTCTTGCATCAAATGCCTCTACTAATGCTAATGCTAATTTTGGACTGGAATGGAGGTAAACAGAGAGAATATGTCGAAGGTCGCTATGGTCTCGTCGTCAGGAATTGTAAGCTGTTTGATGAGACGAAGGAACTCTTCGCTGTTGCAGGCCGTATGGGCGGTATTTCACACTAGGGACATTAGAAGACTGGCAACGTGTTTTGACAGTTCGTATGTCAGCGAATTGCAACAGGACACGATGGGTCCGCTCGGCTTATGAACCTTTGGCAGGCCATAGAATTGCAGGAGCTGGCAGCCCGTGGCATGCAACTGCCATCTTGTCGACATTGAGATCTTGCTTGATTTGAACTACTCATAGATAAACTTGTTAACGTTTGATTCCACTTACACACTCGTAAACACTGGGATCTTGTAGGAGCGCGAGGGCCTTGTTCAAATAGTTCAAATAGTCCAAATAATCCAGTATAACCAAGCGACTTCCCTTGTCAGCGGAAAGCATGAGATGGTGTTGTCTTTCCTGATGGAGTTAAGAGCAGTATGTTGTCGGCGGTTGTGGTTGGTTTTTTCAGGCTGGGCACGCTGAACAAAAATCACATCACATGATTCCCAAAGGCTTCCGTTATAAAGCTCCCTTCAACTGCACTCATATGGAATGTGCCTGCTTCAACTTCAGCCTCCAAACCTTCCTTGAAAGTGTGGATTGGTCAACTTCACCTCGAACTTCAGACAGCTGGCTTCAACAAATCCTGACTTATGCAGGAACTAAGAGGCTTGATCTCCCCTATCGGCATTCTCAAACCTAATTCATTGCTACCAGGACAACCGTGTGTCCGACACTTACCTTTCTCACTAGCAATGTAAAGTTTCTTAACCTAATCAGAGAGGCTCACTCTTCAAGAGCACATACATGCTTGGGAATATTTTTGGCTGGTGCAGCATAAGCCTCAGGTTTCCTTGCACTATATGGCTAATAATAATAATATCTTACTAAAAACACTAATTTTTTTTCTGAATCTTAGCAGCAAGCGATTAACCTCTGACACCAATGTTCTCATCTCCAGTATGAAGTTCGCCATTCTACTGTCGAGACCGCCAAACGTGCAAATTACCATGGGAGTAGAGGCATACTTAGCCAACTCCCTGAAGAGATTGCTAATGATATCTGCTTCAGAACGGCCTTTGTTCTTCAGCATGCACAGCCTGCAAACTCCAACCGCAACTGCCAGCAACACGTTACTCTTAACTCCATCAGGAAAGACAATGCTAAGGGACGTCGCACGGTTATACTGGATCATTCGGACTATTTGAACATGGCCCTCTCCCTCCTACACGATCCCAATGTTTATGCGCCTGTAAGTGACCCACCCATGAAAGTTAGGGTGGGTCACTTACAGGCCTTACCCCTGATGGTAGAAAACATAAAAAAAGAGTGTTATGTCAGGCCATTTCGCCGCCAGGGACTAACCAGCACCTGGATCAACTATTCTCTGTGTGTGCTGTAATGCACAAATCCTAGCAAAAGGTCATATGCCCCCTTAACCAAAAAATTGAAATTAAAGAAAAAGAACGCACGAGGCGTTCTAAAAATTAAAAAAAAAAAAAAACGCAAAACCCTGATCGCCATGCCCATCCCTCATGATGACACCAGGATACGCTACTGGATGGCAGTGATCACAGTGCACTGATGTGGGATTTACAGGGGTAAGGGAAGAGTTTCTGCTTTCGCAAAGGCGACTGCAGTGGTCTCAGACAGTTTTTTAATTCTGTGCAATGGGACTAATTGACGATGTTATCAACAGCAAATTCTAAATGGTAGGCCTTCAAGAAATTAATTGTGAAAGCTAGTAGGCTTTTCATACTAATTAAGAAATACTGTTCAAGATTTAGGCCAAAATGGATTTGTCAGATGAGACTCGTGTAAGATAAGAAAAATGCATGCAATGCGTATAAATTATCAGGAGACACAGAAACTTATGGTAGATATAAGCTAGCCTGTAATTAAGTCACAAAGCAGGTTAGGCAAACGAAGGCAGATTTCGAGAATTCTTTGGCAAATGTTGCAAAAAAAATCAGCAAAGACGTCTTAAATTATATAAACTCTAGAAGGAAGGTGATGAATCAGATTGGTCCAGTGGATATCGTTGGTTCGACTGTTGATGATTCTGCTCAGGTAGCTAACAAACTGAATAAGTGTTTTGCACGTACATTCTCAAGAGGAATTCTGTAGGGAAGTGGAGGACAGAAGCTTATTAAACTCTTAACAGGGAGCTTAATAATTTTAATAACTGCAAGTGGAGGAGAAAGTTAAACATAAGAAAGGCGCCTGGAGTGGATGGGATCTATGTAGTTATATTAAAGGAGACTGCAAAGGAACTAAGCAAAACCTTAGCCATAATTATGAGCGCATCCTTGGACTCAGGGTAAGTCCCCACAGACTGGAGATTGCAAATGTATCCCCAATTCACAAACGGGGAGACCAAAGGATGACACGAGTAATTACAGTCCTGTTAGTTTAACTTCTGTTCAGGAGGAAATAATGGAGTCACTGGATAAAGAAGCATTGCAGGACCACCTAGACAAGACTGCAGTAATAATTCAGACATAGCATGGCTTTGTTAAGGGAAAGCCTTGTCTGCAAGTTCGATTGGATACTATGATGTGGACAAAGGAACTGGATGTAAAAAATAATTTTGATATCATATACTTGGATTTCAGGAAAGCTTTTGATACTGTTACGCATGAAAAACTATTGTACGAATTAGAGCTGTATGGGATTAAGGGCAAGTGGCTACAATGGATAAAAGGGTGGTTGAGTGGAAGAAGACAGAGAGTGGTAATCAATAGACGCAACTCTTCGCTGAAGCAAACTCCTTCAGATCTCCAGCCTTCAGTCGGGAACATCCTCATCCCAATTATGTCCAGCCATTGTGATCTAGGGACTGTGTTCTACTCCAAACTTCGATTTAACGAACACTTAGATATGCTCCTCACACGTGCTCCAAGCCTCCAATGGATAGCAAAACAACATCTCCTACATATCGCGGATAAAAAGACAACCATGAAGTACATAAGAACAGTTATCTTTCCACCTTTACTCTATGCTGCTGAAATTTGGGCCTCAGCGGCACCGTCAATAAAGAAACCACTCTTTGCAGCAGAATTCTGTCTCCTAAAGGAAGCACAAACTTCCAGCTCTAATTCGCACCACGCAGCTGCCGACTCTCTCGGGATTCCATGGCTTCCCACCTTAATCGACGACCAACGCCTCCTAGCACAAGTCAATATGATAATAGGCATAATTGCAACACCTTCATTCTGGGCTACATGTGGCTGGAGGATTCCCCCTGCTGCCCTTAGGGCGAAGCCCTAGCTCTATTCGCGTTCAGCACGACTCCATCTCTTGGACAGATTCCACCCTCAGCAGATGCTCAAGCAAACCCAGGCACTTGACACCGACCTGAACAAATTCGCAGTTGACTGGACATACCGTAAAAAAATTATGACCAGCAGGACTAATCAGCAATGACTGATTTGTACCTTGCATCTGCTTCTGTCTGAGCTGTTGCTCCTATCTCGATTTTGAGCCAGCTCGATCAGACCTAACTGTTGTGAGTTCTCCCCTTTGTATTGAAATATGTTTTCATTTGTATAGTTACCTTTTTTTTCATTTCGTAAATAACTGTTCGAGTATCTCAGAAGTATCGGGAGCTGTAAATCCCTGGCTTTATGGCCGTGAAGGGCAATACAGATTCTCTCTCTCTCTCTTCGTGGACTAATGTTATTAGTGGTATCCCCAGGGTTTGGAGTTGGGACCACTGTCATTTTGTATATTTATCAATAATATTGATGAAGGTATATCAGGCTGTCCAAGTTTGCAGATGACACAAGGTTGACAGGGCTCTTAATGGCAATAATGAGTGTGCTACTGCAACAGAATCTAGAAAATTTGGTTAGATGGGCTGAGAAATGGCAACTGAAGTTTAACATTGACAAATGCAAAGTACTGCATATGGGTAGAAGTAACCCGTGAGAAAAGTACCAACTGTGTGGTACTACACTTACGGGGGGTAAAAAATGAAAAAGACCTGGGAAAAATGAAAAAGACCTGGGAGTTATGAAGTTTTATGAGCAGTGAAAAGAGAGAGAGAGAGAGAGCAGGTTATGGGGTATTGTTAATGATATACAGGAATTTTGCTATTAGGGAAAAGGAGGCGATTATCCCTTTGTACAAGGCCATGCCTTGAGTGCTGCATTGAGACCTGGAGGCCTTATTTTAGGAAAGATGTAGAGTTGCTTGAGCGAGTACAGAGGGCAACAAGACTGAAGAGGTCCTCGTATCAAAAAACGCTTAAATTCTGAAAATTGCAGCATTTGGAGACTACACACCTGCAAAGTGATCTGACTGAAGTGTATAAGGCCTTGAATGGGTTGAGCAAGATCAGTGCTGATGGGATTCTTCCCCTTGCTCAGATTACGAACCTGAGGGGGCATAAATTTAAACTGAGGAAAGACAGTTGCAGAATAGATGTGCAGAAATTTGCCATTAACCACGGGTTAGTTGATTGCTGGAACAAACTTTCATCTGTAGTTGTGGAACTCGTTAACTAAAATAAATGTAAGGAGGTACTGGATAAACTTTTAGAGGGAATGAGTGTGAATTTTTTTTTTTTTTTTTTGGCGGATGCTACATAAGCTTGCTTTCTTGCATTACATGCCTGTACTACTACTACTTCCTCTCTTTGAAACTTGACTTTTTCCAGTCCAACTTTCCTAATAATGAGGTAATGTTCCTTGGCGATTTTAACGTCCACAACTCCAGCTTGCTTCCGTTTTCTAGTGACACGGACCCAACTGGTCGAGATGCTAAGACTTTTGCAATTATTAATGACCTTTCACAGATCGTTCAAGTACCTACCAGTCCTAACCACACAGCCAACACGATTGATCTTTTCTCACAAACAACCCTTCTAAGTACAAAGTAGAGGTGATTGGTCCTCTAGGCATCTCAGATGGTAGATGACTCTGTCTTCTAACTTCTCCACTAATGCTGGTGTTCCTCAACGTTCCTCAGTTCTTACTTCCACTCTTTTCCTCTTGTATATTTTGACCTCCTTCCACTGACTGGAAATTCTATCCATAGTTTTGCTGATGATAACAAATTGCTTTGCACCTTCGAGAATCCTTGCCCTCCAAAAACGGCTTCAACTTCTCGAATATCCACTATTAATTCTTTAAATGCTGATCTCCAGGTAATTTTGCATTGCAGTAAAGATAACTTAGTCGATTTCGATCCTCCTTAAAAAACGAGTGCCTTTCTTATACTCACAAAAAGGATTCCTTTGCTTATCTTCGATGACATCGATTCCTAGGCAAGATCCTATATATTCTCTATTGGGGATTACCTTGACTTCTAATCTCTTTTGGCATAAGCACATTACAAATACAGTATTGCTTTCTATGATTCTAAAAAACTGGGTTTTCTCTTTCGCTATCGGCGTTACTACTGTTTTTTCCCAAACAGCTGTTCATTCTGTGCAATTTTCAAATACTACCTATCATGGAATATTATTCTCATATCTGGGGCGATGTCGCCAAAAAACCTCTCAGGCTTCTAGATTCCATTTAAATGAAGGCAGTTAGGTTAATTAATGACTAATCTCTAACAGAGTCTCTCCACTGTCTGTCTCATAGATGTTATATTTATGCTGCAATCCTTTTCAATAGATACGTCCATGGGCACTGCTCGTCTGAATTGTCTTCTTTAGTTCCCGCTCTCTTTTCCAAAGTAGTTCGAATAAGTGCCGCAACCAGCTAACATGCTTTTACTGTGTAACTTCAAACTCACAGAACCAACTTTTCTTCTGCCTCATTCATTCATTCAACTTCCGCTTGCTGGAACAACCTTCCTTCATTCGTATTTCTTGAAATTATAATCTACAGAAATTCAAGTCTAATATCAACAAGTATCTTCTTTCATCTCCTGAAACTTCAATCCATGCACGGTACTATACGATGGGGTATCGAAAAGTTCGTACCCTGACCTAGATAAAATGTCGGTAGGAAGATGCCATTTTTAATATAAATTTACATATTCAATATCTAACCTGTGAAATTTCATTCCCGTCGGTGATCGTACACCAGAGTTGGAGCCGGGAATCTCAGAAAGGACGCTATGGTTCACAAAGTGGAGTATCAAGAAATGATCAAGTTCCTGCATTTTAAGGGCAAGAAAGCTCAGGAAATTGACGAACTAATGAAATTAGTTCGTCATGTACAATTCTGCCCATACTTGGGCAGAATTGTACATCCTATGACACTATAAAAAGTTGCCAACTGGAGTACCAGTGCTGTCGTACAAGTGTCTTTGACGAGCCAAAAGAAGGAAGGCCATCAACATTCACAGTCAGTGAGACGGTTGCAAAGGTTGAGCAGCTGATGAGTGACAGACATGTGACAATTCATTTCATCGTAAATGCAGTGGGAATTAGTTATGGGTCTGCCCACAGTATTTTACATGACCAAAAAAAAAAAAAAAACAACCAAACTATTAGGCCACCCGAATAATTAAATTCATCTGCCGTGCTGTGTTCTTATGTCTGTTAATTGCATGTGTTCTGTGGTCGATTTGTCTGTTTTGCTGGACGAAAAACAAGCAAAACGGGGGAAAACCTTGCCATCTACGCCTGAGACCGATTAACTCAGCCACGGAGTGAAAAAAGCCCATTAAAGTTCCTCGCGTCATTGACGGGATTTGAACCCGGACCTTTTCCACCCGGTATGGGGAGGCCAGTGACGATACCACTGTGCTGTGCAGACCATTTTACATGACCAAAAAACAAAAAAAAAAAAAAAAAAATTATTTAATTGGATCACCCGTAATTGATTACATCTATCCATGTTTTTTATGTCTGTAAATTGCGTGTGTTCTGTTTGATTTGCCTATTTACTGGACGAAAAATCCCAGTTTCTGGGGGAAAACCTTGTTATCTACGCCTGAGACCGACTAACTCAGCCACGAAGTGAAAAAAGCCCATTAAAGTTCCTCGCATCATCGACGGGATTCGAACAAGGGCCTTTTTCACCTGATGTGGGGAGGACGATGACGATACCACTGTGCTACGCCGCGCAGACCATTTTACATGACCATCTGCACATGTTTAAGGTATCCGTACGATGGGTTCCAAGATTGCTGACGCCTTTGCAGAATCTATGTCGAATGCAATGTTCTCCATTGCATTCGACAAATCCAACTGTTGGATTTGTGTAATGTGGATGTTGAGAAATTTTTTGATCAGTTGGTGATAAATGAATTCTGGGTGCACAATGAAGAAACCATTGCATGGACGCCGCTTTGATTCGTCTCAGGTAGCCATCAATGAAGTGGAATCGTGGTTTCAGGCAAAAAAAGTGCAGACTTCTATGATCAAGGCATTAAACAGCTGATCCACTGATGGGAGAAATGTGTTGCTATACATCTAGAGTACACAGAAAAGGATTAAAGTTCCTGTGAAGTTTCACCTTTCTAGGTAAGGGTAGGAACTTTTTGATACCCCCTCGTGTGTGTGTGTATATACAGGGTGTTTCAGTTAAACGTTTCAGAACTTCTAAGAGGGGTAGGGTACATCCTGACAACTCGAAATCATATAGCAATGTGGGGTCGGAAATGCTTTCCTGAAGCGGTGTTGTACACAGAAGCACCATAAAGAAAAGAGACCGTAAGTGAGAAATCGTTTTAATAATACATGAAAAGAAGCAAAAGGTACATGGATTAAAGTAAGTGTTCGAAGTTTCTTCCACGGGCTACAATGCACGCCTCACATCTCCGACGCATGGACATCCGAACATTCTGGAATACTCCAGGCGAATTTCGAATTTCTTCGGCAGCTACTGCGATTCTTGCAACCAGCTCCTCAGCATTGACAACAGGGGTGTCATAAACTAGCGATTTCATATGACCCCAGAAATAAAAATCAAGACATGATAGGTCGGGTGACCGAGCAGGCCAACGCACGGGACCACCACGTCCGATCCACTGTTGACCAAATGTGACATCCAGGTAGTTACGAACATCTCCGCTATAATGGGCAGGGGCTCCATCGTGTTGGAACCACATTGTCTGTTGCGTCGATGCAGAAATCTGTTCATCTCTCAAAAGTTGTGGCAATACTTGCTGCAGAAAGATCAAGTAGATAGGTCCGGTTAGACGACACGGTAACAGGTAAGGTCCGATGAGGTGATCTCCCATAATACCGGCCTATACATTGACCGAAAATCGAATCTGTGCTGCACGACGTCGTATTGCATGCGGGTTCTCGACCGCCCAGATATGGTCGTTATGCGTGTTGAAAATTCCTTCCCTTGTGAAGGATGCCTCATCGGAAAACAACACTTCAGCAGGAATCGCAGTAGCTGCCGAAGAAATTCGAAATTCGCCTGGAGTATTCCAGAATGTTCGGATGTCCATGCGTCGGAGATGTGAGGCGTGCATTGTAGCCCGTGGAAGAAACTTCGAACACTTACTTTAATCCATGTACCTTTTGCTTCTTTTCATGTATGTATTATTAAAACGATTTCTCACTTACAGTCTCTTTTCTTTTTATGGTGCTTCTGTGTACAACACCGCTTCAGGAAAGCATTTCCGACCCCACATTGCTATACGATTTCGAGTTGTCAGGATGTACCCTACCCCTCTTAGAAGTTCTGAAACGTTTAACTGAAACACCCTGTATGTATATATATATATATATGGTGTGTATGGTGTGGAGGTTGGCAATCCTACCAGCTGTGCTACGAAGGCTATATAGTAGAGCCCATTGCTGTACAGTATACTGTATATACTGGTGTTCAAAGAAAGTGCATCACCTAGCAATTTCACATTTCTAACCATTTTTCGCGATGGTATGTTATATTAGTGACTAGCATTACATACAAATAGACTAGCATCTATTTGTATAATTACAAATAGAAATACAAATACAAATAGAAATCGACCCCTGCTTGTGTTGATTCACGCCTGGGTGGTCACCGACACTGTGCTCCGTGCCGTATTTCAGAACTTGCACGCGGGGTTATAAACAGGGTCACTAGCAATCCCATCATCATGAAGGTGCTAGCAGAGTATTTATCTGTAACAGACTGGCCGGACTTCTCCCAAATTAGGTCCACTTGGCTTGTGTTACCCGAATATCAGTTCCATCATCATTTTAGACTTCTAGGTAGCAAGCACAGCTTGGGAGATCTGAGAGAATGTCTGCAACAACTTCAAGGATCAATCGATGTGTTGGAAAGGAGAAGTGAGGCATATGGACAAACAAACATATGGAGAAAGCCTTGCAGGCTTTCCACAGTGTCGAAATAGATGACGGTTTAACCGTTAAAATGGATATTCATACTTATATCCATTTTAATGTTTAATGATAAAGACGTTTAATGGAGTCAATGACTAGGCGAATAGCCGCTGATCTAAGTGCGAATTAAATAGGTGGTCACAATTCAGTGATCACTCTGTCTGTCTGTGTGTGTGCGCGCGCGCGCGAGCACGGGGTAGCACATATCTTCACGCCGGGTGGAATAGGCCCAGGTTTCATTCCCGTCAATGATACGTGGAACTTTTTGACTTTTTCACTCCGTGGCTGAGTTAGTCGGTGTCAGGCATAGATAGCAAGGTTTTTCCCTCCAAACTGGCGTTTTTCGTCCAGCAATGCATGCAAATAAATTAGTGTATATTGCACCTGATTATAAAAACAAATCTATATAAAGATTTTTGTGTCAGTCCGCCTCTTGGTGCGGACTGACACCAGAAAATTGCAAAACAAAAAAGAGAGAGTACAGAAAAAAACCAATGACACCGGTGGATTCAGTACAAAAAATACATATCAAAAACAGTTATAAGCATGAACTCTTTTTTTTTTTTGCTACATAGTGCTATTTGTATTTTACTTAGGAATCAAAATGGAAACTTTAAGAACCGGAACGCTCGTTAATAAAATGTCTTATTCTAATGATCAAGATCTAGATGACATTACTGATGCGTACAACAAACTGGAACGGCGCCCAATGCGAGCGCTGAGTCTTTTTGCTTCGAGTTGTTAAAATAAATGCAAAAGTGCACGGTTAAATTCAAGGTGAGTACGGTGGAAGGTCAACCGAATGAAACTATTGTGATAGCGCTGAAGTTCTTCGCCCGCTTCTCACAATAAAGTTCTCAAGCTCTACTAACCACATAAAGCAATGATTTCTCACACACACCCACCAACCTCACCACGCAAACACTGCAATCATGAAATCTGCATTGTGGGAATATTAGAAAATAGATAAACACAAATGGAGACAAGATCCGTAACGGAGTAGACGGAAACTGACAGGAGCGTAGATTTTCTAACATATTTACGAGTATGCCAATTTGTCTGGATTTCAGTTCTTTGAGAATATAGGAACGGGGCCATTTTATTTATTTAGAATATATTACCCGGAAATCAGTTCAAGGTGGTGTAAACTTGCGATTTTGTCAAGTAAGTTTTATTAATTTGTATAATTCGTTACTTTTTAAAATCGTTTCTTCAATATGCCAAGAAATTTCTTATTAAAATACCTTAAAATGAAAATTTCTATATAAAGATTTCAGTGTCAGTCTGCGCTTGTTGGCGCCTCCGTAGCCAGGTGGAAGGAGCAGCAGTGCGTAGCACACGCTTCTTGATTAGACCGGGGTTCGAGCCCATCACCACCAGATGTGGAAAGGTCAGGGAATGACCACCGCATATCCCGGAGCAATATGGCCTTAGTTGCTAATGCTCCTAAAACACCAAATAACAAAAACTGCGCTTGTTGGTGCGGACTAACACCAGCAAGCTGCAAAAAAAAAAAACCTCAGTCAAATTAACACAGTAAAATGTCAAAAAAGAAAAAGGTCAGAAAAATGACAGTAAAAAAATTACACAAAAAATTTTAATCTGCAGACCTTCATCTAGTGTGAATTAGATATAATCTTCCATTTAGGAGAACTATGTAATTAATGTGAACCCTGGTATAAAATTTCAACCTATAAAAGAAAAATTTCTTTTCTTTTTTGACTGAAGCACAATAAGCCCGCTCTCTTGCATCGTTTGGCCTTACTACTACTAAGAGTAGAAAACACTCGGTTTTAATAATAATAATAATAAAACCGAGTGCTCCCCTGGCGAACAACGTTTTGAGAAGGTGACAGTGTGTACTAATATCATACAGATGTCACTTCAACCAAGGACTTTATATCCGAATTTATCAGTACAGCATTACATCAAGTAGTTGAACTCCATGTAATTATGCTGCATATCAGGGGCGGCTCGTTGATAGGTACTGCGGAACTGCAGTACCCCTACCTTTTTAAATCTAAATATACAGTAAACGGAGTTATATGAAATTTTGTGAAGAACAATGCAACGCAATGAATATTTTCATTAACAGGTCCCGCATACTCATCCTATATTTCCAATAATAAACGAATCAAAACACGAAATCGTTTTCAACTTTGAAGTTTAAACGTAGGTGGAACTGTGCGTTACGCAGTTCCACAATTTTTTAGCCCCAGTGGGTGAGTCAATGCTTAGTTGGCAGGTTGCCAATACGCATTGGTGATAAAACGAGTCAAAGGAACTGCGGAGCGAGCAGTGCCGATTTTAATAGTGCACAAAACTTGAATGAAAAAGTTATTAATCTATTTTCAACAAATAAAAAGCGAAGAATGATTTTATTTTTAAATAAAATTTCGAGATTACACAAGTCTGTTAATGGTAAGCGTCCAATTAATGCTTTGTAGTATTTTTATGAATGATGAATGATGTTACCGTCCTGAATAAGGTAAATGTTGGAAGTGATCACAGAATGGTAAGATGTACACTTGATATAGATGTAGGAAAGGAAAAAACTGACTCGAGTAAATAATACAAAGGTCTTTGAGATAACAGAAGAGGAGAAAAAGCAGTATGTATTGGAACTTAAGAACAAGTATGAGCTTCTGCAGACTGCTGAGGACCAAGATATCGACGAGGAATATTACAACTTTTTGAAAGTGATAAAGCCCAAGAAACCTATAGGGAAACAGAAATCCAAAGAAGAAAAAATTAGTCAAGAAACACTTGTCATGATGAACCAAAGACGACAAATGAAGAGCAAGAAAAACACTGACAGGGAGAAAATTGAGTATACTGAGTTATGCAAAATCAATAGAAAGAGACTCAGAGAGGACATATGAAGATTTAACACAAGAAAAGTAGAACAAGCATTAAGGGAAAACAAAGGATTTAAATCAGCAGCCATGAGCAGTAATACAGAAAGACAAATGATACTGAAACTGAAGAATAGCGATGGTGTACTTATAAACAGCAGAGAAGGCATAATTCAAATAGCAGAAGACTACTATAGAGAATTATACAAGGGGCGAGGGAATGATACCAGCAGTGGGGAAGGTGGATTGCAAAGTAGCAACACATACGACATACCCGATATTCTTCCTGATGAGGTAGAACATGCATTGAAGAAAATGAAGAATCGGAAAGCCCCGGGGGAAGATGAAGTTACTGTAGAGTTGTTAAAATTGGGAGGAAGAGACATAACACAAAAACTGGCAAGGCTCTTCACAAAGTGCATTAGAAGAGGTGCGATGCCTAAGCAGTGGAATAATGCAATCATAGTTTTGCTGCATAAGAAAGGAGATCAATCAGAAATTGGAAATTATAGACCAATTAGCTTGTTATCCCATATCTACAAGTTGTTCACAAGGGTCATTACTAACAGATTAGAAAGAATACTTGATGAGAATCAACCGAAAGAGCAAGCTGGCTTTAGGACAGGATTCTCAACTATGGATCACCTTCACGTAATATCACAGCTAATGGAGAAAGCAAATGAATATAAAACACCATTATGCCTGGCATTTGTGGATTATGAAAAGGCATTTGACTCCATACAGCATAAGGCAATGTTTCGGGCACTGGAAAGACAAGGCATAGATACTCCATATATTATGATTTTGAAGAAAATATATGAGAGTGCTACATCCTTTATTAGACTAGACAAAGACAGTAGCAAATTTAAAATCGAGAAAGGAGTTCGACAAGGAGACACAATATCTCCGAAGCTGTTTACTGCTGCCCTTGAGGAAGCTTTCAGAAGATTAGACTGGTCGCAGAAAGGAGTCAATGTGAACGAAGAGTACCTAAACCATTTACGATTTGCAGATGACATTGTGGTCATAAGCCACGATCCAAAAGAATTAGAGGAAAATCTTAATCAGTTATGCACAGTTAGTAAGGATTTTGGACTAAAGATGAATATTGCTAAAACAAAAGTAATGATGAACAAGTATGCCACGGAAAGGGAAATAATGATTGAAGGAGCAGTAATTGAAAAGGTGGAGTCATATACTTATCTGGGACAAGTTATTAGCTGTAATAATGATAAATGGCTGGAAGTCAAGAGAAGAATAAATTTTGGATGGATAGCATTCAGGAAATATAGTCACATACTGAAAGGCAATATCCCAGTTTGTCTGAAACGTAAAATAATGAATCAATGTACACTCCCCACCATGACTTATGGAAGTGAAACTTGGGCACTCACCAAAAGAATGGAAGAGAAGCTAAGAACTACACAGCGAAGAATGGAACGAATTATATTGGGAATCAGACTGTTAGATAAGAAGAGAAACACATGGATTAGGCAGCAAACACAAGTAAAGGACATTCTTATCAAAACTAAAGAACTAAAATGGTCTTGGGCAGGACACATAGCTCGAAGACATGATGACAGATGGACTAAGAAAATAACAGAATGGTACCCAAGAGGAGCTAGAAGAAAACCTGGAAGACAAAGGCGGAGATGGATAGATGAAATTCATGAGTTTTTGAGTAGTAAATGGATGGCCAGTGCTCAAAACGGAAGGAACTGGAAAGTTGCTGGAGAGGCCTTCATCCTGCAGTGGATTGAAAATGGCTGATGATGATGATGATGAGTATTTTTAACTTGCTTATTATTATTATTATTATTAGCCATATGGTGCAAGGAAGCCTGAGGCTTATGCTGCACCAGCCAAAAAAAAAATTCCCAAGTTACCCTAAGAGAGAGAGAGAGAGAAGTAGAAAGGCATCACCAAGAAAGAGAAGAATGATGATATCCAGCTCAGGACCCTGGGTTTGCCAAGGCCATACTCACCAGATGTGAGCCCCCCGGGGTGATTATTATCATCTTGGTCTACATGTCTTATAACCAAGGCAATTTAATGTAACTTTAAGAAGCAGCACCCCCATACATCAGAGTCATGAGCCGCTACTGCTGCATATGTCACAAAATCTCTTTAATTTAATTATTATTTATTTATTTTATTATTTATTTTGTATTGGGAGGGTAGATTCAACTTCCTCGATTCAATATGCGATATATTTGAAACCGTGTGGTGTAAAGATCTGGGGCAATACATAAAATAATTCAGTTTATGGTATGCCGAAAATTTCTAAAAATGTCTGCAACTACAGAAGAGTAGAACAGATTTCTCTGATAAAGCATGCACATCCACTTGCAAATAGAGGCATGCATAAATCCTACAGGTGACTGCTGTAAAATTATTATTATTGCTCTTATATTATTTCTCCCTGATTGGGAGATATTATTATTATTAGACATGTGGTGCAAAGAAGCTCGAGGCTTATACTGCACCAGCCAAAAAAAAAAAAAAAAAAAAAATTCTGAGAGCGAGGAGAAGGGAATCACCAAAGAGAAGTATGATGATATCCAACTCAGGACCCTGGGTGTGCCAAGCCCATACTCACTAGATGTGAGCCTCTGGGACGATATTGCCTCTAAGAATGGTGAAGACTGAAGGATCAAGATTAATAAACTATTTACGTCATAATCAAAAGATAGCTTATGCTTCTCCGGGTACATCTAGTATTATAGATAAGCCATATGAATTAGTGTACGGGGACACAAAATTGTCAAAAAACATGGCCAAAACAGCAACAATCATGATAAATCATATTTCTTTTCCGGAATTTGTTGATAAATTTAAGAATAAAGATAATACGTTTAAAATTTATGCCATTACATATTCAACAAGGTTTAGCCTCATATGCCGTAATCTCAGAAGCCCTAATGGTGACTTGCCATAATCACATATGCCCCAATGAACGCTTGCCATAATGGTGACCTGCCCTAATCGCGTCCAGGAAATGCTATTTACATGGATGGAACATTTAAAGTTATTCCTCAATTATTTTGCCAACTATATATTTTTCATGCATATCATATATTTGGATCTTAGAAAAGCTTTTGATACTGTTGCACATGGAAAACTGCTGCACAAATTGGAGCAGTGTGGCATTGGAGGCAAATTGCTGCTATGGATAAAGGGATGGTTGAGTGGGAGAAGACAGAGTGGTAATGAATGGACACTGCACTTCGTGGACTAATATTATTAGTGGAGTCCCCCAGGGTTCAGTATTAGGTCCATTGTTGTTTTCTTTATTTATTAATGATGTTGATGATGGTATATCAGGCTTAATGTCCAAGTGTTCAGTCGATACGAAGGTCGGCAGGGTTGTTAATGACACTAATCTGTTGCAACAGGATCTAGAAAATTTGAGCAGATGGGCTGAGAGGTGGCAACTGAAGTTTAACATTGACAAATGTAAAGTAGTGCATATGGGAAGCAGTAACCCCAGAGTAAGATATCAACTGTGTGGTACTACACTGAGAGTGGTAGAGAGTGCAAAGGACCTGAGGGTAATTGTGCAGGCAGATATATGAAGTTTTCTGAGTAGTGTAGACGGTCTGCAAGAGTAGCTCATGGTGTCTTGTCAGTGATATACAGGAATTTTTCTAGCTGGGATAAGAAGGTGATTATCCTCTTTTATAAGGCAATGGTCGGGTCCCACTTTGAGTACCATGTACAGGTTTGGAGGCCTCATTTTAAGAAGGATGTAGAGCTGCTGGAACGAGTAAAGAGAAGTGCAACAAGATTAGTGAATGGAACAAAGGTTGCTCTTACGAAGAAAGGCTTAAGTTTTTCAAATTACATGTCTGGAGACTAGGCACCTGCGAGGTGATCTGATTGAGGTGTATAAAGTCTTGAATGGTTTGAGCATGCTCAATGCTGAGGGATTCCTCCTCTTGCTTAGAATAATCGCCTGAGAGGGTATAAATTCAAATTGAGGAAAGAGAGTTGTTGGATATATGTGCGGCAGTTTGCCTTTTTAGCTAGCTGGCAGTTGATTGCTGGAATAAACTTCCATCTGTCGTTGTAGAAGTTGATAGCTTAAATAGATTCAAGGCAGAACTAGACAAACATTTGGAGCGAGTGGATGGGTGAAATGAGAATTTTTTTTTTTTTTTTTTTTAGCTAATGCTATATAAGTTTCCCTCATGCATCATGTGCCTTTACTAATGCTAATGCCATACATAGAGGCCAAATGTTTCCATTTCTTTATAGTCTTCTTCCAGATAAGTCAAAATCAACATACAATCGCATGTTCCAATTAATTCACCAGAAAGTATTACAAATCGGGAGAACGTTTCAACCAAGAAAATTCCAAGTTGATTAAGAAAGTGTTGTCAATTGATCCATAAAAAGAAAAAACATTTTCTGATTCTGATATTAAGGGCTGTTTATATCATTTCAGTCATGCAATTTGGCAGAAAGTACAACATTTAGGATTACAACTGGCATACACAGAGGAACAAATTGTCGGAAAGTTAGTGAAGTCAATGGTGGGATTGGCATTTGTTTCTTTAGATGAACTTGAGCAGGATTGGCCAACTTAATTTGTGATGCGATCTACTTTTTCCCTTCAAAATGTGCCGCGATCTACCCTCTCAAAAATTTCATTGCACAAGGTGCACAAATCGACGGATGAGTGGCGCGCGGATGCATTAAGTACACGTGCCTTGAGTGACCGGGGTCCAAGCCTGTGACTGCTGAATACGGTGCTGTTTCTTGTATTCTGTCTATCTTGTGAACTCCTCTGACCGTTTGGTCGTCCCGGAGTATAAACAGATAATTTATTTATTTTATTTATATTTAAAATTCGTTGTGATCGACCGAAATTAAATCCGCGATCGACTCGTTGGCCACCCTGGACTTGAGGTAGCTTGGAATGAATCATTCCAGAATGTCCACCGCCAGAACATCCTTCATATGAATAGTGTAAAGAGCTTATAAAATACTTCGAAACAAATTGGATTGGACCCACTGCTCACTTTCCGCCATCGTTGTGGAATCATCATGCTAATTTTGATCCTCGGACAATAAATCATGTGGAAGGATCGCATTATGCCTTAAATAATTCTTCGGGGCACCATCATGTTAATACATGGAAGATGATTAACCATTTAAAAAAAAAAAAAAAAAACAAGCTAACTTTAAGAGTATACCAGGATTAGTAAATGTTGGAAATCGTAAAAATCATTAATTTGAAAATTAATATGAAATTAACAACAGATGGACAAAATGGGGGCAATCGATTTACACACTTTTGTGTAAGCAGTTGGTTACTTTCTTCCACTAAATAATTAGTATAATGTAAACTTTAATAAGTTGTATTTGTATTTTAAACTTGTGTTTATTTCTTTATTTGATATCAAAACATTTATATATAAACAAAATAAACTGTTCAACAAAACAATATTTTTTTTATTATTCTATTTTTATTTTATTGTTATTTTTTTTCGTTATGTTTTTGAAGGCCGTTTTTATATTTTTATCACTCCGAAAAAAATAGAATACTGTTACATACACACAGTGGAAATGTGGGAATAGGACAAATGGAAGGTAGACCAGGCCATGCGATTAGGGCAAGTGGGACATAGAGCATATCCTTTTAGGGCAAGTGGAATATAGGTCTTAAGCTATTAGGGCATATGGTTTCTCGATTCATCCAATTGCTGCCAACCTGAACTATCCAAAGTGAACTGTTGGTGATGTTATCACAAAATCGAAATACGAACGCCGTTCAGCAATGCAAAAACTCACTGTACATGACCAGTAGGGCAAATGGAAAGACAGTACCACAATCACATCACATATTTCTTTACCAAAAACACTAACTAGGAATTTAGGGCATCGACTGAGGCTGAAGTCTATACGAACAATGTTAGTACGAAGCTCCACAGCCTCGGTTTTCATGGAAAACCGGCAGCCAAACATTTGCAACTGAAAACAGATTTCTCACCTTGCATGGTGCAACGGATGCCGCAATTTGCCCACATAGTAGTGTAAATCGGTGCTTCGGAGGGACAAATTTAGCTGCAGCGAGTGGACGGATAGCATTCCATTTATTTTTTTTTTATTTTTGCGATAAAGCCAAGAACAATTAAGGCTGCACTTTGTAATCTCATCAATTATTTTAACATTAAAATGGATATAAGCATGAATAATATACAGTGTGTATATATGCTGTGCACTAGTGTAGCTACCTTCTTTCAGGCCCGGAGGCAATTGTCTTGCCTGCCTACATCGTAGCTACGCCACTGATACTGTGTAAATACCACTGACCGCGAAGCGCATGAGCAAAGTGGACAACTGCCCAGCGTATCGCACCTCCACGACATGGGCTTACATCTGGTGAGTATGGGCTTGCACACCCAGGGTCCCGAGCTGGATATCATCATTCTTCTCTTTCTTGGTGATTCCCTTCTACTTCTGACACTCTCTCTCTCTCTCTCTCTCTCTCTCTCGCTCTCTCTCTCTCTCTCTCTCTCTCGGGGTAATTCTGAAATTTTTTTTTTTTTTTTGGCTGGTGCAGCATAAGCCTCAGGCTTCCTTGCACCATATGGCAAATAATAATAATAATAATAATAATATAGTATCTTATGTAGAGTGGCTCCTAAAAGCCAGTTCACCACCACCACAGGACATTGTGTTGATAATACAGAAATGCATGTTATGTCATGGTCGTGCTTGACATTACATTTGCAGTACAGTGTGTGTGTGTCAAAAACAGTGCAACATGTGTTGCGCCGTTTCTGATTACTTTGCTACCAGGATGGTGATCACCAGAAAATCTTGCCCAGTACCTGTCGATGCCACGAGAAAACGGACCACAACTAATCACAAATTGTAGCGCTTCGAGTATCATGTACTGAACATCCAAATTTTGGTGAAGTGTTTGGAATCATTCAAAAAACCAACATCAGCCGGTGGTAATTCAAAATTAGTGGATACTAGCATAATCCTATACTCTTCGTTACCCATAATCTCAACCCTTCTCACACCTCCAGGAAACTTGCAGCTGAAAAATGTCAAGCTCTGCTTATAAAAATGTCCAGAAACCTTGCATTATGGCATGATATCTAACCATGAGCATTGTTTGGAGAGGTCGATTCAATTACCATCGACGAATGGGGGAATTTCTCAAGTCCTCTTCATTCAAGGCTGTCGTTGGATGATTTTGGGGAGGGGGATTTTCAGGGAGCAGGGTTTTTCGGCCTGCATGACATGCAAATCGTCAGGCAACATACTGCTGCAGATATAATACATTTACAGTTAACCCTTAGTTAACTGTAAATGCACGCTTGGGGTTCGGTAATACCAATATTCATATAAATGTCCAGAAATTAAAGTTTTAGAAAATCTAATACAAAATGGAAATTAAATAAAAGTGCAAGTTACTATATTTTTTAGAAATGAAATGATACTTCAGCAGTTACTGAAAAATAAACTTTCAAAATGCCTCGTCAAATGGGACGCTGCTTACAAAAGAGCAAATTTATCACTACAGTACTATAAACAGGGTGGAAACTGATCAGAGAAACAAAGTTCCACATATAAGTGCAATGTACATAATCTTTGTTTGTAGTAGTAATAGTAATGATGCAAGAAAGGAAGTTTATGTAGCATCAGCCAAAAAAAAAAAAAAAATCACCCATCCATACCCTCCAACAACAGATGGAAGCCTGTTCCAACAATCAACCACCCGCTAACTGAAGGCAAACATCCGCACCTCTATCCTGCAACCATCCTTCCTCAACTTCAATTTATGCCCTCTCATGTATGTAGTCTCACTGAAAGAATACCATTAATATTCAGCCTACTCAATTCAGTCGATTTAAACACTTCAATCAGATTTCTCCACAGGTGCCTGGATACTAGCACAATCCTATACCCTCGGTTACCAATAATCTCGAACCCTCTCGCACCTCCAGGAATCTTCTGATGGTGTAATTAAACAAGAGAAAAAGTACAGAAAGTGCATTCTCAAGTGAACTCAAAGAATCATCATCACTAAAATTACCGCAAGTAGGTGTCTTGTTGGAACCTTCACAATGACACTTGCCCATTTTTTAGCTCAAAATGACGCTACAATTTGCAGAACTGCAGCAGTTGTGGGTAAGAGCACCTTTTTGTTCCCTTCACCAATCTGGTTGCTCTACTCTGCACCCATTCCAGCAAATCTACATCTTTCCTAAAGTGAGGCAGACCTGTATACAGTACTCAAGATGTGGCCTAACCATGGCCTTATACAAAAGGATAATTGCCTCCTTATCCCTGTCAGCAAAGTTTCTGTATATCATTGACAAAAGTCCATGAGCTGTCCTGGCAACATGTCTGCACTGCTCAATTAAACCTAGGCCTTTTTCATTCTCTACTACCCTGAGTGTAGTACCACGCTGTTGATAAGTTACTCTGGGATTACTGCTACCTCCAGTACATGTGCAGTACCTTGTATTTTTGTCAATGTTAAACTCCAACTACCATTTCTCAGCCCATCGACCCAATTTTCCAAGATCTTGTTCAGTAGCTCACTCTGATGACTGTAGTTAATCAACACACCAACCTTTGTATTATCTGCAAACTAAGACATTAATAATAATAATAAATAAATAAATAAATTTTCTGTTTATACTCCGGCACGACAACCAAGTCAGTAGAGTTTACAATAAATCGTCAATACAAATATTTATCGTATTTAGTGGTCACAGGCTTGAACCCCGGTCCACTCAAGCCTGACATACCTTCAATAATTTCATTAATAAATACTGAAAACAATAATGGACCAACAATCACATCCCTGGGAAACTCTACTGATAACATTAGTCCATGAGGAGCAGTGCCCATTGATAACCACTCTGTCTTCTTTCACTTAAGCACCCCTTTATCCACAGCAGTAACCTGCCATTAATTCCACATTGCTGCAGTAAGTACAGCAATCTCTTATGTGCAACAGTATCAAATTTCGTTTGATACCGTTGCACATATTTGATACTGCCTTCATTTACACAAGATGGTACATTTAACATGCGCAATTTCCACACATGGTCAGTGGAAAATCGTCACACCCTTTGGTAATCCTGTTGCCAAGTGTGGTTTAGCATCAGTATATGGGCCAGCATTGTAGGAGTTAACTTAATTTATCAGGAGTTCCCTGCTTGCCTAATGCTGATCATTACTTAGTGTTTTTGCAGGGGGCATTGCCAACACTTCTGGAAGATGTTCCTTTAAGTGTATGCCAATATGTGGTTTCAGCACAACGGAGCACTATCATATTTTGGGCAACGAGTAAGAACGTTCTAAATGATCATTACCAGATGTATTGGTTGGCAAGGTCCCATTTCTTAGCCACTATATTGGCTTTAACTGTTAGATTTTTATGTGCAGAATCACATGAAATAAATTGTTTACACCACAGAGGTAACAACTGAAATGACTTGTTGAATCGCATCAACAAAGCTACCACCACCATTAAAAACAACACGTGTAACTTGCACATGTATGAAATTCCTTCTCACCCTATGTTGAAGCCTGTCCATTGTCACACGGCACTCATGTCGAACACCTTTAGTGATATTTCGAACACCTTGATTGGTCCACTTGATATCGATGGTTCAACTGTTGATGATTCTGCTCAGGTAGCTAACAAACTAAATGAATATTTTGCATCTACATTCACACATGAGGAGTTATTCAGGGAGGGGAATAACAGAGGTGTATTCAACTCTGGCAGTAAGCTAGATAATCTTGTAATAACAGTAAGTAAAGTGGAGGAGAAATTGTTGAAGATAAACATAAGAAAGGCACCTGGGGTGGGTGGAATCTATCCAGTTATATTAACGGAGGTGGCAAAGGAAGTAAGCAAACCATTAGCCATAATTATGAGACTTCCCTGGACTCAGAGGAGGTACCCATGGACTGGAGATGTGCATATGCGACCCCAATCCACAAAGGAGGAGGCGCCTCCATAGCCAGGTGGGAAGGAGCAGCAGTGCGTAGTACACGCTTCTTGAATAAACCGAGGTTCGAGCCCATCACCACCAAATATGGAGGATGTGGAAAGGTCAGGGAATGACCAGAGCATATCCCGGGGCAATATGGCCTTAGTTGCTAAAGCTCCTAAAAACCAAATAACAAAAAACAAAGGAGGATCAAAGGGAGACACAGGTAATTACAGATCTGTTAGTTTAACTTGTTCCAGGGAAATTAATGGAGGCACTGGTTAAAGAAGCATTGCAGGATCATCTAGACAAGACTTCAGTTATAGCTCGGACACAGCATGTGTTTATTAAGGGGAAGTCTTGTCTGACTAATTTGATTGGATACTATGATGTAGTCACAAAGGAACTGGATGCCAAGAATAACTCTGATATCATATATTTGGATCTTAGAAAGGCCTTTGATACTGTTGCACAAATTGAAGCCGTGTGCATTGGAGGTAAATTGCAGCTATGGATAAAGGGATGGTTGAGGGAGAGAAGACAGAGAGTGGTAATCAATAGACACTGCTCTTTGAGGACTAATGTTATTAGTGGAGTCCCTCAGGGTTCAGTGTTGGGTCCATTGTTGTTTTCTGTATTTATAAATGATACTGATGATGGTATATCAGGCTTAATGTCCAAGTTTGCAGATAATACAAAGGTTGGCAGGGTTGTTAATGACACTATTACAACAGTACACAGCTGCAACAGGATCTAGAAAAGTTGAGCAGATGGGCTGAGAGGTGGAAAATGAAATTTAATACTGACAAATAAATGTAAAGGGCTACATATGGGAAGCAGTAATCCCAGAGTAACATATCAACTCTGTGGTACCACACTGACAGTGGTAGAGAATGAAAAGTATCTGGGGGTAATTGTGCAGGCAGATATGAAGTTTTCTGAGCAATGCAGGCAGTCTGAAAGAGTAGCTTACTGTTTCTTGTCAATGATATACGGGGAATTTTTCTATTAGGGATAAGGAAGTGATTATCCCTGGCAACTACGATGGACTGAGACAGTATTTAAATTCTATACAGTGGGACCAACTGATGATGTTACCAACAGCAAATTCAAAATGGGAAGCATTCAAAGAACTTATCTTGGAAGCTACTAGGCTTTACATACCAACAAAGAAATATTGTTCAAGGTTTAGGCCAAAATGGATGTCAGATGAACTAATGAGGCATATGGCAGAGAAGAAAAATGCATGGGATACTTACAAATTAACACATGACACAGAAGCCTATGATAGATACAAGTTGATATTCAACCAAGTTACAAAGGAGGTTAGGCAGGCGAAGGCAGATTACGAGAAATCCTTGGCAAGGGATGCAAAGAAAAACAGCAAAGAGTTCTTTACTTATGTAAACTCTAGAAGGAAGGGGATGAATCAGATTGGTCCACTTGATATTGATGGGTCAACTGTTGATGATCCTGCTCAGGTAGCTAACAAACTAAATGAATATTTTGCATCGACATTCACACATGAGGAGTTATTCAGCAAGGGGAATGCCAGAGGTGTATTCAACTCTAGCAGTAAGCTACAGAATCTTGAAATAACTGGGAGTAAAGTGGAGGAGAAACTGTTGAAGATAAACACAAGAAAGGCACCCGGGGTGGATGGGATCTATCCAGTTATATTAAAGGAGGCAGCAAAGGAAGTAAGCAAACCCTTAGCCATAATTATGAGAGCTTCCTTGGACTCAAGGGAGATACCCATAGACTGGAAATGTGCAAATGTGACCCCAATTCACAAAGGAGGATCAAAGGCTGACACAAGTAATTATAGACCTGTGAGTTTAACTTCTGTTCCAGGAAAATTAATGGAGGCACTGGTTAAAGAAGCACTGCAGGATCATTTAGACAAGACTTCAGTTATAGCTCAGACACAGCATGGTTTTGTTAAGGGGAAGTCTTGCCTGACCAACTTGATTGGATACTATGATGCAGTCACAAAAGAACTGGATGCAGGGAATAACTTTGATATTATATACTTGGATCTTAGAAAGGCTTTTGATACTGTTGCACATGGAAGACTGCTACACAAATTGGAGCAGTGTGACATTGGAGGCAAATTGCTGCTATGGATAAAGGGGTGGTTGAGGGGGAGAAGACAGAGAGTGGTAATCAATGGACACTGCTCATCGTGGACTAATGTTATTAGTGGAGTCCCTCAGGGCTCAGTGTTGGGTCCATTATTGTTTTCTGTATTTATAAATGATATTGATGATGGTATATCAAGCTTAATGTCCAAGTTTGCAGACAATACAAAGGTTGGCAGGGTTGTCAAGGACACTACTGACACTATGCTGCTGCAACAGGATCTGGAAAGGTTGAGCAGATGGGCTGAGAGGTGGCAAATGAAGTTTAACATTGACAAATGTAAAGTACTACACATGGGAAACAGCAACCCCAGAGCAACGTATCAACTCTGTGGTACTACACTGACAGTGGTAGAGAATGAAAGGGACTTGGGGGTGGTTGTGCAGGCAGATATGAAGTTCTCTGAGCAGTGCAGACGGGCTGCAAGAGTAGCTCATGGAGTATTGCCAATGATGTACAGGAATTTTTCCAGCAGGGATAAGGAGGTGATTATTCCATTGTATAAGGCAATGGTCAGGCCACACCTAGAGTACTGTATACAGGTCTGGAGGCCTCATTTCAAGAAGGATGTAGAGCTGCTGGAACGAGTACAGAGAAGGGCAACAAGATTAGTGAATGGAACAAAGGGGTGCTCTTACGAAGAAAGGCTTAAGTTTTGCAAATTACAGTGTCTGGAGACTAGGCACCAGCGAGGTGATCTGATAGAGGTGTATAAAGCCTTGAATGGTTTAAGCATGCTCAATGCTGATGGGATTCTTCCTCAAGCTCAGAAAAATCACCTGAGAGGGCATAAACTCAAATTGAGGAAAGACAGATGTAGGATAGATGTGCGGAAATTTGCCTTTAGCCAGCGGGTGGTTGGTTGGTGGAACAGACTTCCATCCCTTGTGGTGGAGGTTGATAGCCTAAATAAGTTTAAGGCTCAGCTGGACAGGTATTTTGAACGAACAGAGGGTGAAGTGGAAGTGGGTTTTTTTTTCTTTTTCTTTTTTTTTGGCTGATGCTGCATAAGCTTGCTTTCTTGCATCAAATGCCTCTACTAATGCTAATGCTAATGCTAATCCCCTTGTATACGGCAATGGTCAGACCACACCTTGAGTACTGTATACAGGTCTGGAGGCCTCATTTTAAGAAGGATGTAGAGCTGTTGGAACAAGTACAGAGAAGGGCAACAAGATTAGTGAATGGAACAAAGGGTTGCTCTTACAAAGAAAGGCTTAAGTTTTGCAAATTATAGTGTCTGGAGACTAGGCACCTGCGAGGTGATCTGATTGAGGCTTATAAAGCCTTGAATGGTTTGAGCATGCTGAATGCTGATGGGATTCCTCCTCTTGCTCCGAATAATCACCTGAGAGGGCATAAATTCAAATTGAGGAAAGACGTTTGTAGAATAGATGGGCGGAAGTTTGCCTTTAGCCAGCGGGTGGTTGATTGCTGGAACAAACTTCCATCTGTCATTGTAGAAGTTGACAGCTTAAATAGATTCAAGGCAGAACTTGACAAACATTTGGAGAAAGGGGATGGGTGAAATAAGGGTTTTTTTTTTGGCTGATGCTATATATGCTTGCTTTCTTGCATCATGTGCTCTTTCTAATGCTAATATTTCTTTTGATCATGCTTCAGTTTTCAGTACTAATAAAATTCATTTACTCCTGCTGTACGTTATTTTGTTTCTGAGTGCTCTTCAATTCATAGCTAAATTTTAATCAACAAACATTTATTGTTCTAAATTTATTGATAACCATGTAGAGAACAAGTAACATTATTCAGATACTTAATTATAATTAAAATAAAAATGATTTTCCATAAATAAAACATTTCAAATTACAGTAAGCATTTTAATAATGATTTCTTTTTCATAAATTACTATTATATGCAAAATGCTAGAAGTGGAAATGACATCACTAAACTATTTAATTTAAAACCTATTGCTCCTACTTCAAAACAGAGTGGAGACTTTTCTCCTTATATTTTAATGAACCATTCTCTCAATAAATGTCGATTTCAAGGACCCTCTATATATACTATTTTTTTCTCTAGGTCCTTGAAGAGGCGGGATGATTTTGAACCAAAAATTACAATTTTTGAAATCTCATTCTGAAATTCAACGGGAATGCAGATTAAATAATGTCAGAGCTATAAGATTTCAGTTAGATGACATGTGAAGATATCGAAAATCTTCCCATCACACATGGCAATTCAGCAACAGTGGGTGGCCGTGAATCACTTCTAAACAAAATAATATTCCATTGATCACATGATACGAATTCCGTCTTGTGTTAATAACTTTAGCAAAAAATGTTTGTTCAGCATTCCCAAAATGGATTCAATCTGCATTAAAGGGAGGTCGTTCGCCTGCTGAAAACAATAAATATAACGTTCCTTTGATGCTCAAAGAGAAGAGAGTGAGTCGCAAAAAAAAAAAAAAGTTTATGAAAATGCTGATGAACCAATAAAAAAAAAATCCTTTCAGAATCAAATATTTCAAACTAAAGACCGATAAAATTAAAGAAAATTTAGAAATGCAGATGGAATCACTAAATGAATTTGTTAATATATTTAGTTTTGTTTGTTTGAAGTATCAAGCCCTGAAAAAAATTGTTCCACAGAAAATCTTTTAAAATATTAAAAAATGTCTTATCATTTGTGGATGATGCTCTTTACTGACTGAAAAAGTACAAGTACTTGGTACAGTCGCTCCTTCAAATTGTTCAACCTAGCCTCAGTGTATACGAATATTTTTATTCCATTTTTAAGAATAATTATGGCTGTTCCTGTCATTACTGCATTTCTGAAAGGTGGATTTCAAGAATGAAATTAATCAGGATCAATCTGTGAACAATTAAGGCTATTCTGCAATTTGCAGTGAATTTAGTTGCATGAAAAACTGTGAAATATATTTTTATGGCGAGTGAAAAATTTATTCGTATTTGCTATTATTATAATAAACATCTGAGCATCAACTGGATCAAAGCAGTGCCAGATTATTGGATATTTTGGATTGGTGGGCATTTATTTAATAAAAAAATAAGGAATCTTTAAGTAATCTGAAATGTTTTCGTGACATTTATTTTTTTCGATATTTTATAAGCCACATGTTTCAGTCACGTTTTATTTCCCTGCCCAACGTGCTGTTACAGACAATACACTAGTGCCTCGTGACCTTAGTTGTCTTCATGCACGACACCAATTGGCGCCTCCGTAGCCAGGTGGGCAGGAGCGGCAGTGCGTAGCACGTGCTTCTTGATTAGACTGGGGTTCGAGCCTGTGACCACCAAATACAGAGGATGCGGAAAGGACCACCACATATCTCCGGAGCAATATGGCCTTAGTTGCTGATGCTCCTAAAAACTAAATAACAACAACAACAACAACAACACCAATTAATAAAATAATGAGGTCACTTCCAGCTTACCAACACGAGTGGACTTGGTGTGATTTTAATGATTTTTTTTCAGGCACACTTAATAAAGTAAAAGGCCACAATATGAATGATAATTAGCTGCAGTTCTCTTTTATAATATAAATTTAAATTTTACTTGTGTTTAAACTCATTAGCTAGGACCAAAACCTAAACCGATTTCACTCAACAATTTGGACAGATTTTGTGAAACCCAAAGAAATGCAAGAATAACAGTCTCAGTTTCAGCATGTAAAATAACAGCCACAGCACCCAGATATGGACTGGCCAAGTGAAAAACAATAGTTTCTATAAGAAAAATATTTAAAAACACACACACACAAAAACACCCACCTTAGACTTAGTCGGCCACATTGAGAAAATAAGTCCATAAAATTCAGTGACATCACTAACATGATCCACTCTCAGGCTTTCTCCAGCCGGTGTGAAAGGGTGATTACAACAACTGTGCTACATGTGAGGGGTAATGTGGTGACTATTATATTATGCAAAGAAATATGACTTTTGTGGATGACTTTTTTCTACAGCAGCATGTGACAGGTAACGAATGGAAGAAATACCCTTGATGTGATTATCAGCTGAGATTCTTCCTGCATTAAGAATCTGCAGGTAAAAATGCCTTGCCAACAGTGAAAGATATAACTACTGTCAAGGGTAAAGGGAAGGGCTTTTGCAAAGGTGACTACAGTGGTCTCAGATTTTTAAATATACACCGGGATCATCTGATGATCATACTAACAGCAAATTCTAAATGGGAAGCATTCAGGAAAGTAATTATACAAGCTAAGAATTACCATTCCATGGATGTCAGATGAGACTTGTTGCAGAGAAGGAAAATGCATTAAATTATTGAGTGTTACAGAACTGTACGGTAAATATAAAAACAGTATGAAATCAAGTCAAAAAGGAGGTTAGGCAAGCTAAGGCAGATTATGAGAAATCTCTGGCAAATAGTGCAAAGACTTCTTTACTTATATTAACCACAGAAGGAAGGGTTGACTCACATTCTTCCACTTAATGTTGAAGGTTTAACTGTTGATGATTCTGCTCAGGTTGTTAACAAACGGAATAAGTATTTTGCATCCTCATTCACGAATGAGAACTTCTTTAGGGAGGGGAAAAAGCAGAGGTTCAAATTTAACAAGGAGCTAAATGATTCTGTGCTAACTAAGAGGAAAGTGGAAGAGAAATTGGTGAAGCTTTACATAAAAAAGGCATCTTGGGTGAATGGATTCTATCCAGTTATATAAAGGGAGGAGGCAAACCCTTAGCCATAATTATTAGATCTTTGGATTTGGAGGGGGGGGGTCCCTGGAGATGTGCAAATGTATCCCCAATTCATAAAAGGGAGATTTAAAGGTGACATGAGTAGCTACAGACCTGTTAGCTTAACTTCATTTCCAGTGAAATAATGGAGTTACTGATTAAAAAAAGTAATGTACGACCATCTAAAGAGGAATGCAATTATATTGCAGTCACAGCATGGATTTGTTAAGGGGCAGTTTGTCTGACTGATCTCTGAATCCTATGATGCCTTTATAAAGGAAGTGGATGCAAAAAATAATTTTGACATCATATACTTAGATTTGGCTGGATCGATACCCCTTGTTTTACCAGATTTCATCTGACTATATCACAAACATGTAGAATGTTGATGCAGGTGATCTTGTTAGCAGTCTGTCCTCTGGGAAGAACTCATAGTTTAATTCTTCAGAAGACACTGGTCATTTTCACAGCGACCAATTCACAAATCTGTAATATGACAGCATACATCAATTGTGTTCAACTAATTAATGTTGTATGTCTGGTCAGAGAAACAAATATCAAACTAGTGACAAATAAGCTCCTGCATGTTTGCACCATTACCTGCACATGCATATATTTACAACTGTAGATGTTACAGAGTGCAGTACAGATTAGTATAGATTTTTTAGAGAGCAAAAGGAGGTACACTGAATGCAATACACCTGGACCCCAAAAGAGATGGGAGAAAATGTTTCTTAAATGGTTATAACTTAGACATAGCAAAAGAAAAGGGGCCTCAAAAACCAATCTTGCACTCTAGCCTCGGGATACAATTGCACAGCCTTGGTTAAATGTTTCATTTATTTTTGACTCAGTTATGTATAATATCCAATGCGATATCCACTGTAAGCCTGGGTTGTCACCCTTCCAAACAATCCAACTCTTTTATTGCTTGATATTTCACGGTAGTGTCAAAGATAATATTGCTGCTCCCTCTGTCAAGGAATATTTCCAATCAGGCAAGTAGGAGTTTTTTTTATTGGCTATCCCCCCCTCCCACACAATGGTGGCCAAGTTAGTGGGGGGATTTTCTTCTCTAAAAACAAAAATTGACCAGAATACATGCAGTTCACAGACATGATATACCGACATCTCATGGTCTTAGGGCGCCTCCGTAGCCAGGTGGGAAGGAGCAGCAGTGCGTAGCACATGCTTCTTGATTAGACCAGGGTTCGAGCCCGTCACCACCAAATATGGAGGATGCAGAAAGATCAGGGAATGACCACCGCATATCCTAGAGCAATATGGCCTTAGTTGCTAATGCTCCTAAAAACCAAATAACAAACAACAAACAAACAAACATGGCCTTAGTTTCTAGGCATATATTTTACTACTACCCTTCCCATGATATTTTTCACTCATTACTTTATATTATTTCCATAACTTTTGGTTATGAAATCCTTCTCGTGTATAAGCATTTCATTTTCATTCTTTCTAAAGTTATTCATGTTTCAGGCTTATTATTGTGATGTTTTCTCATAATACATTATTGCTATATGCATTCTCAAGTAAAATGAATTTTCATTACATGTCACTTTTTCATCTCATTTTTAGCTAGAAGCACAATTATTTGACATGCAGCAATGGCTGGCAACTTTACACGAACTGCTATCATCATCATGGTACATTTCATTACAACTACCTGCATAGTTTCTGATGGAATAGGAAGCAGTGCTAATGCAGGCAGAGATGGAAGAAGTAAGTAACAAGTGTTGTACTGACTGACTTTTCCCATAAGGTAAAAAGGCAAGGTTATTATTATATTAAAACCACTCTTATACCACGTGAAAATTCATAATATAATTTATTGGGCTGTATGCCTATATTACTATATATTAAGGTGACGTTTCGGGTATCTTACCGATACCCATCATCAGACCAAGCTGTTGAGGAAACAGAAAATAGAAAGGGTTACAAATTTGAATATACAATTACCAATATTAGCATTAGTAGAGGCATAGGATGCAAGAAAGCAAGCTTATACAGCATCAGCCAAAAAAAAAAAAAAAAGAACCCCATCCAATTTCACCCATCCATTCATTTCGAATGCTTGTCTAGTTCTGCCTTGAATTTATTTAAGCTATCAAATTCCACAAAGACAGATGAAAGTTTGTTCCAGCAGTCAACTACCCTTGGCTAAAGGCAAATTTCTGCACATCTGTTCGTCAACTGTCTTTCCTCAATTTCAATTTATGCCCCCCCAGGTTTGTAATCTGAGCAGGAGGAAGAATCCTATCAGCATTGACCTGCTCAATCCATTCAAGGCCTTATATACCTCAATGAGATCGCCTCACAGGTGCCTTGTCTCCAGACACTGCAATTTTCAGAACTTAAGCCTTAAACTTGATGAGTTTGAAGTTTTTTTTTTTTTTTTTTTGATTTGGTAGTTGTTGGCGCATCGGCTTCTGTGGCTATATTGCACCTCCCAAGGTTTTTGCAGTACTTTGATCCAAGCCCGAGGCGGGAATTGAACCCGCGACCTTTGGGTTGCCGGGCAGGTACTTTACCCACTCGGCTAGCCCGGTCGGCATGAGTTTGAAGTGCTGGTCAAAACATCAAAGGTGGATATTGTTGGGATATCAGAGACGTGGTGTCACACAGATATAAGCAGTGCAGAATTCGAATTTGCGGAGTACAATGTGTACAGAAAGCATAGACAGGACAGGAAAGGGGGAGGGGTTATGCTGTTAGTTAAGAAACACATAAAATCTAAGGAAGTGCATCCAATTGACATTGGTGGACAATGCAATGTTGAGTCAGTGTGGTGTCACATAAGCACTAGGAAAGGGAAAATGAGAGTAGGCTTGTGTTATAAGCTTAATGAATCTGATGAGTACAATGAGCAATTGTGCAGAGAAATAAAGTGGGCCAGTAAATCAAAATGTCTTATAATGGGGGATTTTAACTTTCCAGATATTGACTGGAACTTGTCGCTTGGTCACTTGCACACTAGCAAGTCTGTTGTGGATTTATTGGATGAGTGTTTTTTACGCAATTTGTTTGAGAGGCAACCACAGGGAGTAATACTCTTGATCTGATTATCAGTAGTGATTATTCATGCATTAAGAATTTGCAGATAGATAAAGGAACCACTGGGTGACAGTGATCACAATGTAAGGATATGGGAATTACTGCCATCAAGATATAACTACCATCAAGGGTAAAGGGAAGGGCTTTTGCTTTGTAAAGGTGACTACAGTGGTCTCAGACAGTTTTTAAATTCTATACAGTGGGATCAACTGATGATGTTATCAACGTTGAATTCTAAATGGGAAGCCTTCAGAAACTTAATCTTGGAGGCTACTAGGCTTTTCATGCCAACAAAGAAATACTGTTCAAGGTTTAGGCCTAAATGGATGTCAGATGAATTAATGAGGCTTGTAGCAGAGAAGAAAAATGCATGGGATGCATATAAATTATCAGGACACAGAAGCCTAGGGCAGATATAAGATAGTCTGTAATCAAGTCAGTTAGGCAGGCAAAAGGAGTCTTTCAGCAAGAAAGAATTTAATCTCTTTGTAATTACCTTAGATTTCCTGTTTTCTATTGTAACGGCAATTCAAAACTTAATACTTTAGAACCATCATTTGCAAAATGTAATAGTAATTGTAACATTGGTAATTGTAATAGTAATATTGTAATTTTAAATTTGTAACTGTAATATTCTAAAATATTCAAATTTGTAACCCTTTCTATTTTCTGTTCCCCCAACAGCTTGAGATGATGATGGGTATACGTAAGGTACCGAAATTGTCACCTTAATGTATAGTAATGTAAGCGTGCAGCCTAATAAATTATATTATTAATTTTCACGTGGTATAAGAGTGGTTTTAATATAATAATAACCATAATGGAAAACAACCACATAGTGTCCTTCCCTAACTATATTGTAAAATGGTAAAATATAACAAGAAAGTATGCATCACCTGTTACTGAAATACGAATAATCCTGCCACTGTCAACACTATTTCCTGCAGTGTTATAAAATACTGGTGGGTGTCTAAACCAAGTGCATTCAGAATATACATTGTTGGTTTGAATGTATCTTATGATTTAAAGCACAGAAAGATAAAATCAGTATTTTACCAGACTTTGAAGATGACAGGTGCTACTGTTACTAACATTATTATTATTATTATTAATTATTAACCTTAAGGTGCAAGGAAGCCTGAGGTTTATGCTGCACCAGCCAAAAAAAAAAAAAAATTCACGTGTTACCCTGAGAGAGAGAGAGAGTCAGAAGTAGAAGGGAATCACCAAGAAAGCAAGAAAGATGATGTCCAGATCAGGACCCTGAGTTGCCAAGCCACCAGATATGACCACCTGGGGTCAAATTTATTTGCATAATGTGCATCCTTATACTGTGCCAGAGATCTGATGGTTATGGACTACCAGGACACTAATGCAGATCAAGTGCACCACTTCTTTAATTTCCTAATAGTGATAAAGTTTTCCATTGGGACAATACATCCATATGACCTAACCTGAAATGTGAAGCATGACTGGAGAAACATTTTGAAGTTCGAAGACTACACCTACCTTCTTGCTCAGCCAATTCTGAAGATCATATTGTTTGTTTGTTTGGGGATTTTTTTTGGCGCATGGGCGTCTATGGCCATAATGCGCCCTGAAGATCATAACCCAATAAAAATTTATGAGTGGTGTTGAAAGGGCTATCAGGAGTGTGGGTAACTGTCAACAGTACTACAGCAATGGCCAAATTCTGTATGCCAATGCAGTCTATATATGTCAAAGAATGTTTCCCCATCTTGTGAAGTTCATGCCACTGCAGAAAAAAGTTATAATACGGGTCTCCATGCAGGCTCAACACATTATGTATTGTTTGTATTTGAAAGATGGGTGAAAGTACATATACAAGTATATACAACATGTTATCAAAAGTACTGAGACACCAAAAGACATTCATATAACTAAAACAGGATCTGAACATGGTGTAGGTCCAGCTTTGGCCTTCAATACAGTAGACAGACTATACAGAAAACTTTGCACCATCTTTGGCAAGTTTCGATAAAAATACTTTGCCGTTCCTCATGCAGTAAATCTTTTAATACAGCATGTGATGTACAAATCCATGATCAATTTCCATATATGCTGGTCATATATGCTCAGATTACAAACCTGAGGGGACATAAATTCAAATTGAGGAAAGACAGTTAAAGAATAGATATACGGAAATTTGCCTTTAGCCAGTGGGTGGTTAATTGCTGGAACAAATTTCCATCTGTTGTTGTGGAAGTTGATAGTTTAAAAAAATTCAAAGAGGAACTGGACAAACTTTTAGAGGGAATGGATGTGTAAAATTGTTTTTTTTTTTTTTTTTTTTTTTTTGGCTGATGCTACATATGCTCATACATTTGCTTTCTAGCATCACATGCCTCTATTACTATCTCGTTGCAAGTTTTACAGCAGGGAACAGTATCTTACTGAAACACATATGGCCCTTTACAATTGGAGTGTGTGTGAAAATGTCCTCATGGTTGCCACCAGATAGATTCCTCCATCAAAATAAAACAGAGTATATCATGATCTTTTCACATAAAGCATTTTCAATCCAATATCCTGTTGCAGTATTACATTTCATTGTCTGGAATATCTTTCTCATAATTTTTATGTATAACCTTTTATATCTAAAATATTATACATAAAAATTAACCTTTTATATCTAAAATGTTATACATAAAAATTAACCTTTTATATCTAAAAGGTTATATATAACATATAACCAGCTGAGCTAGCTAACTAGTAGTTAGTTGTCTCTTATTACTTTTAAATTGTCTCTATTTATATTAGTACCCTTTTGTACTAATTTTCATTCTTATGCAACACATGCACTGTAGCTATGCCTCTTATGTGTGTGTGTGTGTTGTGACTTCCATGCTAACTGAAACAGCAGGTGCATATTGTAAAACTGTTTTACTGTGTCCAATACTGTGGCCAATTTTAAATAAATGGCCAGTTAGCCAAAAGGCTAACTGGCCATTTATTTAAAAAATGAGAATGCTGTGACAACCTGTTTCTGGTCCCTTATCTAGAGCGCATGATAGAACATAAGTGGCAATAGTGGGTACTGGCAATGTGTGTTATTGCCAAAGAAACTAAGGCAACGAGGCATCAGTATTTTGTGTATGCAATAGCATGTATTCTTTGATTGGGTTATCTCTTTACTATCTTACCGATACCCATCATCAGACCAAGCTGTTGAGGAAACAGAAAATAGAACGGGTTACAAATTTGAATATACAATTACCAATATTAGCAGTGGAGGAAACAGTGGGGGAAACAGTTTCTGGGAGTTAAAACCATGCAACTGCACATGCGACCAATTAACTCAGCTGTGCTGAGAAGGAGAAGAGCCAATAAAAGTTGCTTCTGCTGAGACAGGATTTCAACTATGACCTTCCCCACATGGTGGAAGGACAGTGATCATAATCACTGTGTTAACTGCAAGGGTGACAATTCATTGATTCAATACAGCAAAAGCACATTTTTAAACAGCATATTCTAGCTCGCACGCTAGAATATACTGTTTGTTAGCTAGAATATACTGTCCTTTATAAGTTTACATCTTTGTTTTCTGCTCTAAGAATCCGTGCTTAATCAAATATTCATCATATAACTGATGCCCCTGCCCCTTTTAGTCATCTTTTAAATCTCATAGTATATTACATAAAATCTGTATTAAAAACCACTGCCTACTTTTTAATTATTTCTATTTCTATTGTCAACTGTTTCTGTCCTTTATAAGTTTACATTTTGATATTTTATTACACCGTACAATAAATTGTAAAGAAAGTGGTTAAGCAAACGAAGTATATACTCCATTATGTAGAATGGTCACAAAACTAAAACCTACAGATATAGTAACAATGCTACATCACTCATTGATGATCTATATACATGGAGTTAAAAGTAAACAGGAGGCTGTTGTTACATAACCAAACATTCCTTTGCAAATGTACTGTATTGCAAATTGGTTTCTTTATAAACAGTGCCTTGATGTGAAATTAACAATCTTTAAAGTTCAATTTAGACCTGTGAGTTTAAATTCTGTTCCAGGAAAATTAATTATATAATATCGGTGTAAATACACCATAGTTAACCCATAGATTTGAGCTACGATTGTAGCGTAGAAGGCATCGTTTTAATTGTATCTCATAATGTGGTTACCTTCACAACAAGATAGCTACTATTGAATTACTTCAAATAAATAACGCTTCTCTAGTAGAGAAGGCTACTGTTATTTATTTTCAGCGGTACCACCACCCAGACGATCGTTTCGAAGCTGTTTGGCTTCGTCATCAGGGGGTGGGGGGAAGGTACCCAGGTAATACAACAAGCCATCTCAGTTGCGAAGTTATATCCACATTATGAGAGATGCCAAAAGGGTGTGGTGGTAATGTATTTGGAAAATTAAATGCACTAGGCATAATCCTTATGGGTTTTGATAATTAACTATATAATATCAGTGTAAATACACCATAGTTAACCCATAGATTTGAGCTACGATTGTAGCGTAGAAGGCATCGTTTTAATTGTATCTCATAATGTGGTTGCCTTCACAACAAGGTAGCTACTATTGAATTACTTCAAATAAATAACGCTTCTCTAGTAGAGAAGGCTACTGTTATTTATTTTCAGTGGTAAGGAAAATTAATGGAGGCACTGATTAAAGAAGCACTGCAGGATCATCTAGACAAGACTTCAGTTATAGCTCGGACACTGCATGGTTTTCTTAAGGGAAAGTCTTGCCTGACCAATTTGATTGGATACTATGATGCAGTCACAAAAGAACTGGATGCAGGGAATAACTTTGATATTATGTATTTGGATTTTAGAAAGGCTTTTGATACTGTTGCACATGGAAGACTGCTGCAGAAATTGGAGCAGTGTGGCAATGGAGGCAAATTGCTGCTATGGATAAAGGGATGGTTGAGGGGGAGAAGACAGAGAGTAGTAATCAATGGACACTGCTCATCGTGAACTAATGTTATTATTGGAGTCCCTCAGGGTTCAGTGTTGGGTCCATTATTGTTTTCTGTATTTATAAATGATATTGATGATGGTATATCAAGCTTAATGTCCAAGTTTGCAGATGATACAAAGGTTGGCAGGGTTGTTAAGGACACTACTGATGCTACGCTGCTGCAACAGGATCTGGAAGGGATGAGCAGATGGGCTGAGAGGTGGCAAATGAAGTTTAACATTGACAAATGTAAAGTACTACATATGGGAAACAGCAACCCCAGAGCAACGTATCAACTCTGTGGTACTACACTGACAGTGGTAGAGAATGAAAAGGACCTGGGGGTGGTTGTGCAGGCAGATATGAAATTCTCTGAGCAGTGCAGACGGGCTGCAAGAGTAGCTCATGGTGTCTTGTCAATGATATACAGGAATTTTTCTAGCAGAGATAAGGAGGTGATTATTTCCTTGTATAAGGCAATGGTCAGGCCACACCTTGAGTACTGTATACAGGTCTGGAGGCCTCATTTCAAGGAGGATGTACAGCTGCTGAAACGAGTACAGAGAAGGGCAACAAGATTAGTGAATGGAACAAAGGGTTGCTCTTACGAAGAAAGGCTTAAGTTTTTCAAATTACAGGGTCTGGAGACTAGGCACCTGCGAGGTGATCTGACTGAGTTGTATAAAGCTTTGAATGGTTTGAGCATGCTCAATGCTGATGGAATTCTTCCTTTTGCTCAGAATAATCACCTGAGAGGGCATAAATTCAAATTGAGGAAAGACTGATGTAGGATAGATGTGCAGAAATTTGCCTTTAGCCAGCGGGTAGTTGTAGGATAGAACAAGGGATGGAACAGACTTCCATCCCTTGTTGTGGAAGTTGATGATAGCCTAAATAATTTTAAGGCTTAGTTGGACAGGTATTTTGAACGAACGGAGGGGTGAAATGGGAGTGGTTTTTTTTTTTTTTTTTTTTTTTTTGGGCTGATGCTGCATAAGCTTGCTTTCTTGCATCATATGCCTCTACTAATGCTAATGCTAATTTTCAAGAACTTGAGAAGTATACCCAAAAACAAACTTCCTAAGAGTTCCATTTTGTTTTGATGAAGAAGATGAATAAATTTGTGGATTTTAAAAGGTGAGTGACACTGTATAATTGTGTAAAAAAAATTTAATTAATTGTAATTATTTTTAACTGGTATTAATTCATGTCTTCAAACCCTAGGATTTTATACATGACATGTTATTTTATTTTGTTATTTGGTTTTTTTTTTAGGAGCATTAGCAACTAAGGCCATATTGCTCCGGGATATGCGGTGGTCATTCCCTGACCTTTCCGCATCCTCCGTATTTGGTATACATGACATGTAAGTCAACCATAAATTTTTTTTTTTTTTTTTTTTAGATGATTGTTATCTACATTCTGGAATATACAAAACAAGTATTCTGAATATACTCTGAGTAATGACAGAGAAAGTTGCATGTGCAGTTTCATTGAATAGCTCTGATTCCTCTACATTGTTAATCTTTAAAACCAACCTTTCTTCACTAACAATGAAATTCAAGACATAGCAATTTGCTATCAACCCATGACACAAATTCACTCTTAACCTTCTGTCACTTGCACCCTCAATTCAACAGACACTCAAGCACTGTCTGTGATCTTTAGCTTTTTTGTACTGAATTGAAAGCAGTGATCCATTAATTATGATTTTCTAAACTCGATTAAAAATATCAAATTAAAATAAACAAGAGAAACCAACAGTAATAATAGTTTTCATCATTTTTAAAATTTTTTTCACTCCTTCTGCAGATTGAAATGCTGACACTTGCATGGTGTCTGCAGATGCAACACAAACATCTGTATTTTTGTGGGTTGTTCATATTCAGCAAAACCAAAGCTCTACAGCAAGATTAGACATTACTAGTGTCTCACAGATGCCACATGGGAATGGGCATCTATACCAGCAATGGAAGGATAAAATTCAGACACCTTCATTTAATCTATCAATCCTCTACTAAAGTGCTTTTCAAAAGAATACTTTGGAATGGGTAAGACTGGCAGAATATCAACTCTATGTGTACTCCATTTCATTCATTTACTTTCAGTACAGAAAACCTTTGTTATCATGACTAGAAACAAAATAATTCAAATTAATTACACAAGATTTATTTTTACTATATATAAATTAAACATAAATTCTTTTTATTTTAAAGTGCATCAAAATATCAAAATGTAGATTTTATTTTCTGAGGAAACAGTCTGCAAAAAAAGTGGACAATTCTCACGGATATCAGTGTCCTGAAAAATGCCGGGTCAGAAACAATAATCTGTACTACATCACATTCATTAACTTCCATACCTGGTTATCCTTTTCCCATCATATAATGCCATGGTTATTGTTTATCCTGCAATAGTATCATCCAAGTTCCTGTCCCCCCCTCTCTCAATACTAGGTCACACGATCTTAATTCTGTATATGTGCAGCTGCATGAATTATCATTTAATCGATAACAATGTTTAAGTTTTCCTATAATAGTACAATTACATCTTCACTCATCAAGAAACTCATCAACACTTCAAGAAAAAGCTATTTATATGACATGCAGGTTAATTTTCCCATCTCATTATACTTCGATGCAAAAATATGGATTCCTTTAACAGTAATACATAAGGACTACAAAAACAAAATTTTATTTTAGTTACAAAAGCAAACAGCTATAGTCTTATGCTGCTGTTATTAGATTAGCATTAGTAGAGGCACATGATGCAAGAAAGTGAGCTTATACAGCATCAGCCAAAAAAAAAAACCCTTCCCATTTCGCCCATCTGGTCACTCCAAATGTTTGTCTAGTTCTGCCTTTATCAATTTAAAATCAATTTAAGTTTTCAACTACCACAACAACAGATGGAAGTTTGTTCTGACATCCATTTGGGCCTAAACCTACAGCAGTATTTCTTAGTCGGAACAAAAAGCCTAGTAGCTTCCAAAATTACTTCCTTGAATGATTCAATAGAAAAATGAAAAAGTGAATATGTAGTGACCACTACCCAATCAGAATGAGTTTATTCTAATAATCCATTTGCCTGAAAAGCAGTGAACATGTTACTTAAAGCAAAGTAATTTTTAGATGTAGTTTATTTTCCATTTGTGGCATATTCACATTGAAAGACTGGCAGGTAGTTTCATCCCATAACCATCACTTAGTGATTCAGAGTGAATTTTAAGTAACAGATCCTAAGATACAAACTGTGTTACCTTCTGTTGCAATCAGACTCATCCAAGTCATGTGATTAGTTTGCACATCAACATGCCACGACTATTAAAGCTGTGGTCACTGATTAATTTTGATCAAGCCAGTAAGAATATTGGTATTTAATATACTGAACTATTCACAAGAACTGTGCCCTTATGGGAAGCATAGCAGTTGTAATCAATATCCTCTCATATTAATCCCACTCACAATTCAATATTGAAGATTTTGCAGCATTTTGAGCATTTTTACAACATAGCTGAGTTAGTTGGTCTGAGGTGTGAGTTGCATGATTTTTTCTCCTGGAAACTGATTTTTTTTGTCCAGTAGGCTGACTAAAGAATGCATCCAATTATAAATGCAAAATGCTGACACCTCATAGCTTTAGTTAGAAAAAACAGCACACTTCTACAGACATAACAGACTTATTTATTTAATATTGGTGCTAACAGCTCCTAGTATGGACCATATTATGCCTTTAGAAGTGTGTGTGTGTGTGCGTGTGTGTGTGCTGATTTACATGGTTATGTGGGCTGAAAAATTCAGTTTAACTCACAGGAAAAAACCTTATACCCTCCACCTGAGATTAGCTAACTATTACAGCCTAGGCGCCTCCGTAGCCAGGTGGGATGGAGCAGCAGTGCGTATCACATGCTTCTTGATTAGACCGGGGTTCGAGCCCGTCACCACCAAATACGGAGGATGCGGAAAGGTCAGGGAATGACCATCACATATCCATGGAGCAATATGGCCTTAGTTGCTAAAGCTCCTAAAAACAAAATAACAAACAAACAAAACTATTACAGCCTCATATAAAGAGGACTTTAAAAATTTCTCCAGTCACCAACAGGAATTGAACCCAAACCCAGGAACTGAAATTTTTCTTGCAGGAATGGAATCCTTTATCCCACACTTCACTTTAAAATCTCGTCCTTTATCTAAACCTTGGTTTTCCAATAAATGTGCTAAGGCTGTTCAAGAGAAAAATGTTGCATATCATAATTGGCTTGTTTCTAATTCTCCAGTTTCATTTTCTGCATACACCAAATCTTGCAACAATTGTAACGCAGTTATTAGTCGATCAAAACTAGAGTTTGAACAGGCTAAGAGTAGAAAACTTGCTTCTTGCCCTAATGGTAGCCGAGCATTCTGGTCTCTTGCCAAAGCTATTGGCCGCAACTTTTGCCCATCTCTGCTCCCACCTCTGTCCAAACCAGATGGTTCTGTTGTCACTTCAGCCAAGGATAAAGCTGACCTGCTAGCATCCCATTTTTCTTCCAGCTCATTAATGATCTTGGTAAAACACCTCCCACCATTCCCAACACGTTCCATTCAATGCCTCCTGTGGTCTTCCGTCAAAAGCATATCAGAAGAATTTTGATGAACCTTGATGCTAAGAAAGCTCCAGGTCCTGATGGTATTTCTCCACTTGTTCTCAAAACCTGTGCTCCTGAACTTACCCTTATTCTTTGCCACCTTTTTTCACTTTCTTATTCCAAAGGTGTTTTTCCTTCTGCTTGGAAATTTGCTCATATCCAGCCAGTTCCTAAAAAGGATGAAAAATCCCTCCCATCCAATTATCGTCCCATTGCAATTACTTCTACTCTTTCTAAAGTAATGGAGAAATCAATTAACTGCCAACTCTTAAACTACCTAGAAACCTTCTGCCTGATCAACGATCACCAGTATGGATTCCATCAGTGTCGATCCACTGGTGATATTCTGGCTTATGTTACTCATTTATGGACTAATTCAATGGAAAGGTTTGGTGAAACACAAGTAGTTGCTCTTGACATCTCAAAGGCTTTTGATCGTGTTTGGCATAAAGGTCTCCTAAACAAGCTTCCATCTTATGGTTTGCCAACTGTTTTTAGTAATTGATTATCCAGTTTTCTCTCTGATCGCTCACTGAGGGTGATGGTAGATGGCTCTCTGTCTTCTAACTTCTCTAATGCCAGTGTCCCCCAAGGTTCAGTTCTTTCCCCCACTCTTTGCCTCTTGTATATTAATGACCTTCTTCCATTGACTGGAAATCCTATCCATAGTTTTGCTGATGATAGCACATTGCATTCCACTTTCCATTTTGAGAAACCTTATCCTGCTCAATCAGCTTCAACTTCTCGAAAATCTGCTTCCAATTCCTTAAATGCCGATCTTCAGGTAATTCTCCAGTGGGGCAAAGACAACTTAGTTGATTTCAACCCATCTAAAACTCAGTCTTGTCTTATATCTCGCAAAAAGGATTCTTCTGCTCCTATGCTTATCTTTAGTGACACTCTGATTTCTAGGCAAAATGATATATCTCTTTTGGGGATTACCCTGACTTCTAATCTCTCTTGGCACAAGCACATTAGAAATATTGCTTCCTCTGCATCTAAAAAACTTGGTTTTCTCTTTCGCTCTCGGCGTTACTTTTCTTCCAAACAGCTGCTCACTCTGTATAAATCACAAATCCGCCCTGCCATGGAATATTGTTCCCACATCTGGGGTGGTGCCCCCAAAACCTCTCTTAGGCTTCTTGGTTCCATTCAGAAGAGGGCAGTTAGGTTAATTAATGATTCATCTCTAACAGAGTCTCTCCACTCGCTTTCTCATAGACGTACTATTTCTGCTCTATGCCTCTTCTACAGATACTTCCATGGGCACTGTTCTTCTGAATTGGCTTCTATAATTCCCGCTTTCTCTTTTTGAAAAGAGTCCGAACACGTGCTGCCACCAGTCAACATCCATTTACTGTCCAACTTCAAACCCACAGAACCAACTTTTCATCTTCTTCATTTATTCATTCAACTGCCGTTTTCTGGAACAACCACCTTCCTTCATACGTATTTCCTGAAAATTACAGTCTACAGAAGTTTAAGTCCAATGTCAACAAATATCTTCTTTCATCTTCTCAACCTCCAACCCAAGCACGGTACTAAGTACTGTAGGTTCTAATACCTCTTGTGTTTGGGGTTCACATAAAAAAAAATTTAAAAAAAGTCTCCAAACAAGTGGCAGGTGGCACTTATTTGAACAGCTTTGGATTCAGTTAGTCTCCACAGCAGACTACTCAGTGTATCATGCTGACTAGGCTGCCATGGAAGGCTACGCTTATGATTATAAGTGCTTGAGAGCCATTAATACCGATATTTACTGATCCAGCCAAAACAGTCCATGGCAGCTTGGTCAGCATGATACACCACCATCTGTCACCTATTCAGAGCTGGGTTCGACTGTGAAATTGTGTTCGAATGTGCAGTTGCATCAACTGGAGGTATTTGTAAGTGCACTTCAATTGAGACAGTTAGCTAATCTTCGGCGAACTGAGTAGAGTCACCCAGCTCAGTTCGTTGGGTCACCTCCTACCTTGAATTTTGGGTTTTGCAGCCTACACAACAGTCAAATTGGCCCATGGACACAATTCCACAAACTGTAAAGTTAAGATGTTGTGGTCTGGGGTGTTTTTCATAGTATGAAGTACATGGAACCACCAATGCTATATCATGATGTGATGTTCTGGAAAACCTGCCCTTGTGGGTAACACTGGTTATAATTACTATCTCCCACCCCACACCATGTGAAGCCTGGTTCAAATCCCATCAAATAATGAGAACAATATTTATGGGCTTTTTCTGCAATGTGGCTGAGTTAGTCAGCCTCTGGAGAGGATTGCACAAACTTATATCATGGATACTCAGGGGGTTTTGTCCAGTAAACAGGCAAACCAACCAAAGAATATATGCAATTACAGGCAGTATACTGATGCCTTGTAGCCATATTGCTTTGAGGGAACTACTTAAAACACATTTAACTCTTGGACCTGTTTGCAATATATTGTGGAAATTTAATGGAAGCAGTGCTTCATGTCAAAAGGTCCCTTGCCTTTTGACATGAATGCATGATTCAAAGGGTATAAATGTTAGAATATAGTAACAGCCAGCACAGAATGCCAACTTATCCCAACTGAATCTTTGAGATGAACACAATACATCAATAACATTTTTTTTAAAATTAAGTCATTTCTTCTAGTGTTAACTTTCATTATTTATAAAACAATGATATGCCAGTGAATATCAGAGTCATAGCACTAAAAAGTTTTCTTATCACCAGTCTAAATGAATATAGTGGAATTAACTAATGAAAAGTGATTAACAATCCCACAAAGTAAAACAGTAATAAGTTACTAAATAAAAAGTAGAAAGCCACATCTCTCAACTAAATTGCCCATTTGATGTATATTTGTACTTACTCATTATTGTTCAGAGTAACAAGTAAAGAATATTCTAACAGTGTCACCCAAAAATTCTCAGAAATGAGAATCAATAGATTAGTCTACAGAATTTACAATCATTAATAATGCATTTTCACTAATAAAACTTTAGGAAGCAGAAAGTCTCGAACCATGGCATTGTTTAATAATGTGCAGTTGACACTATTTTGTAATGTGCAATTGCATCATTACTAAACAGTGAATTTTAAGATAAACTGGAGTTTGTATGTTAAGCATTATTATTATAACATCTCATATTGTGAAATCCTTCACGAGTTTCCTTCCTCTTATACTTCAAATAAGTAATACTTCCCCATTAGAGAAGTGTGACAGCTGAGTGCTATCAAACAGATAGCACTCAGCTTTTGATGATATTTGGCTTCTCATCAGTATGTGGTAAGGTACCCATAGTACTTAACTGCCCACTGATGAGAGTACAAATAGGCTACCTTTGATGCCTAACATGTGAACTTCAGTTTGTTTTAAAATTCAACTAATGTAGTAATGATGCAATTACACTAAACAATGTAATAATACATTTTCATTATTATGCCGTTTCTCTATCCTTGAGATGAAATGCACATTACTACACTTTTTTGCGAGATTGACAATGGAAAATTATGCTGGAAGTTATTTGATGATGCTGAACACTATGTGGATGCAGGCAGTGTGATACCTGGTGTGCAAGCACTTCATTTCTCCAAGAATATTTTATTTATGTACATGGGCATATCATATTTACCCAAACATCATAATAATCCCTCTGTGCTATCTACTGAATTTGCCAGCCTCTCCTATCCTTTGCCTCAATGAAATAAGTTGACAGGTTTAAGTTTAAGAAATATTTATTATGTAATATTTTAATTTTCAAATTTATAATTTCACTATAATATTTTCTGACTTAGCATTAGTAGAGGCATATGATGCAAGAAAGCAAGCTTATATACATCAGCCAAAAAAAACCTCTTCCCGCCCATCCATTCACTCCAAATGTCTGTCTAGTTCTGTCTTGAATTTATTTAAGCTGTCAACTTATACAACAGATGGAAGTTTGTTTCAGCAATCAACCACCCGCTGGCTAGAGGCAAATTTCCGCACATCCATTCTACAACTGTCTTTACTCAATTTGAATTTATGTCCTCTCAGGTGGCTAATCTGGTCAAGAGGAAGAATCCCATTAACAACTGAGCTTGCTCAAACCATTCAAGGCTTTATACACTTCAATCAGATCACTTTGCAGGTGCCTAGTCCCCAAACACTGCAATTTGCAGAACTTAAGCCTTTTATTTCATTCATATAATTATCAGCTTCTTATTCACATTATCCCTACCTGCTTATGACTTTAAACAGTGTTCTAGAATTATTCATCTTGGTATATAGACATGTATATAAAGACAGTTATTTCCACAATTGTGCTCGGTCACTCACTCGCAGTTTCTCTCAATGGGTGCTACCAAAAAGCTGGGAAAATGGTTATTGTAACTAAGCTATATATAATAGTAGTAATTCTTTCAGGTAAGTGGTGACAGCTTATATTTTTTTATTTATCTTTTATATTTTTTTCTAATGCTGCTCATTAATTATGTGTTATGTGGAGACACAGTAAAGATATGTACTGTATATATCTGCAACTCTTTGCAATGTGTGATTCAAATGAGTTTGCATCAAGTTTTGGAACAGACTGAGTAAAGCACACTCGGGAACACATGACATGACATGTCAGGAACAGCCTTTAGAGAAGTTAACAGAGTAAACTCTTTAATATCCAGCACCCAAGGGATTGAGAGTTGCCAGATTTTAGAGATATAGACCTAGTGGATTAGATATAGATCCACTTCCACAATACGGAATGAATATGAAAAAAAAAAAAAAAAAAAACCCTTTTAAATTGGAGGATAAAAGAAAATTAATTGTTCTTCTATGTATATGAAATTAAATCTGTTGTGCGCATCAGCAAGACTGTTTATGGAACAGATTAACCACAGGTTTAATGAAGCGTACATTTTTCCAGCTGTACCAAAACTTGGCATTTTTATCCCTTTCAGCTGTTCTAAAAGGACATCAAATGGTTACCAACTCATGCAAGAACTGTATGGCCAGCCACAAGGCTGTAATTTGCAAGAGCAGTTCACCAGGGTTATGAAGTTTAAGAATAAAAGATAGCACTAAAAGAGAAAAATTAAAAGTTATACTATAGCTAAAACTATATGGCCTCAGAAATTTTTTGATGTTTGTAGGATTACCTTGTCCTTTCACCTGTTTTTGCAGCCAAATGGGTTTAAACTGCATTTATAATTCAATGGTCTTAATTTTCATAGCAGAACAAGCTGGTAACAAGCATGCTGGTACTGCACTACTTTCAAATGGATGGCATCACCAAAAGGCTAACTGGCCATTTATTTAAAAGATGAGAATGCTGTGACAACCTATTTCTGGTCCCTTATCAGACAGCAGATAGTCTCTAGTGACACACTCAGACAAAACAGATAGTTTTAGCGATATTACAACTTTTTAAACTCTGCTTTAATATAACAAATAGCAGAAAAATTAATACGAGTGCCAGATTGCCTTATTATTTCTGGATTGTAATGTTTGATTTTTCTGCACATTGTGCAATATTTTATCAAATTTACTGGATTAGTGTCAGCTGTATGTTGCAGCATACAGCTGACACAATAGCTTGCTATCAGCCTCAATTACCTATGGAATTAACATTCCCCTTAATTGTGAATTTATGACTATAGTACTAGATCATTTAACATTGTGAATATTTCCCTTTCATTCATTTATTATCCCCCCCCCCTCAGAGTCTTCTATGCCGCAATCAAATCATCTCTAAATGCCTGGTTACCAAGTTACAGTTATCTACTTACCAAGCTGACATATTCACAATCTTTTCATAAAGATGCAACAGGCCTGGTCAATCTGACCAGGCCTATTGCATCTACAAGATGTCAAGATATCATGTACCCACCTTTCTGCTAGTCAGGGTTTCTGATGCACAGGGAATTTCGCATCTGCATGGATTATGGTGTATAGGGGATTTCACATCTGCATGGATTATGATACCCAAATCTATATTTTCTTCTCTACTGTTTTTAATTCAACTCGGTTTAATTTGAAACTGACTGATGGAATGCATCACCTGTCCAACAGATTTCAGCCAAGAACTAAATTCCTCTGGACCTCCATCCCCTTTATGTTTTGGTAAAAAGCAAAGGGAAACTCCATCCCTTGCTCCCTGTGGCTTGAAACTAAGCATCAAGAAAAGATATTTAACAGAGAGAGAGAGAGAGAGAGAGATTCAAAAGATAACTGACAGTATTACAGAAGAATTTCAGACTTGTTTCCAACAATAGCAGAATTACTGGGCTCTGTATTTCCAAGAAGAGTACTCTGAAGGGGACATGATTTGAAATTAAGTTATGAATCTTTATTTTGATATACATTCTTTTATTAATGGGCATCATGTTATGGCATATTTAAATATACATAATTATTAAATTCTGGTCTAGAATTCAACTTCCTTCATCCAATGACCACCCAAACCAACACATGCATTTACATTTCCATGGTTTTCTGAAAATTACAAGTATATTTCAAAATACCTTAACTTGTTTTTAGTTAAGCGGTACTTGTCAAAACCACTCTATCCCCTTAAGTCATAAAAGAATTTTTGTATTTAATTGCATTTCAATGAGTAATAATAGAGCTCAACCAAAATGATCCAGCATTTTATTTTCTTTCAGGTCTATCCTTTTTCACTGTAGTACGCTTCCCGAATGGGCCATGTGATGCTCAAAGAAGTCAGTTAGGCAACTGCTATTCCTTCAGAGAGTGTAGGAACCTGAAGGGGCTACCACAGGGAATGTGTGCTGCTGGATTTGGTGTTTGCTGCTTGCGTAAGTTTGTTACTAAAATTTTTATATTGTATTCATTGCACATCGTTGTACAATGAATGCAGATATTAAATATATTTAATGTATCTTATTGCATCAATTAAGCACTTTTGGGAGCCATGATAAAGAAGTTGCTCTATCTTAACTATAATTAGGGCATAAATAGATGATGCAAAGGTTGGCAGGCTCGCAATAGCTAAGAAAATTAGGTTGATGGGCTTGAGAAATGGCAGTTGAAGTTTAAATTGACAAATGCAATGGATAGCAGTAATCCCATATTAACATACCAACTCTGCGGTACTACACTCAGGATAGTGGAAAATGAAAAAGACCTGGGGCAGTTCTCTAAGCAGTACAGACAGGCTGCAAGGACAGCTCACAGGGTTTGTCGATGACATACAGAAACTTCTAGTACAAATGTACACGTTTACAAAAAATCACCCCTCCCTAAAAACACTCCCTCTTCCTTTAGAATCGTTCATTTTCCTAAAATATATTACAAACATCAAAAAATTAAAATTATTTATATCTTTTAAGAAAATAAGATAGGTTTAAGCAAAAAAATGACTAAAAAATGTCTCCCATTCTATCTCTCAAACTATTCATTGCACTCATAAATCACTCTCCTCTCTAAAATAACAATTCTAATTGCAATTTATATAAACATTAAGTTACCATTACTCAATCACACACACACACACACACACACACACACACACACACACACACACACACACACACACACACACACACACACACACACACACACACACACACACACACACACCACTTAGCTGATAAAAATATACCTCCCCTTTTATTAAGAAATACCCTTATCATTACGTAACTACCATTGTCATTGTCTTATGTGTGTGATGAACTGCTACTTTTGAGTGATAGGTGTACTTTTCATTCTGCTGTGAACTAGTATTTTTTGTTGGCAGCACTTTCATGCTACTAGGTAAGTGTATATTGTGTAAATTAATGATGTTAGTTATTTTTTTAAAATTACAAATTTAATATTATACGGTGTTTAAAATAGTAGTTGTCTCTTTGCATTGTATTCACCTCTAAGAATCTTCTGTTTATATGTTACCTTTTCCATAATATCAGCTTAATATTTTATCATCTACACCTCCAAATATATGCTCTTTTTATTCATATGTTAGTTGACAGTATTTAAAATTGAGAAAGGAGTTCGACAAGGAGACACAATATCTCCGAAGCTGTTTACTGCTGCCCTTGAGGAAGCTTTCAGAAGATTAGACTGGTCGCAGAAAGGAGTCAATGTGAATGGAGAGTACTTAAACCATTTACGATTTGCAGATGACATTGTGGTCATAAGCCACGATCCCAAAGATTAGAGGAAAATCTTAATCAGTTATGCAGAGTTAATAAGGACTAAAGATGAATATGGCTAAAACAAAAGTAATGATGAACAAGTATGCCATAGAAAAGGATATAATGATTGAAGGGGCAGTAATTGAAAAGGTGGAGTCGTATACTTATCTTGGACAAGTCATCAGCTGTAATAATGATAAATGGCTGGAAATCAAGAGAAGAAGAATTTTTGATGGATAGCATTCAAGAAATATAGTCACATACTGAGGAGCAATATCCCAATTTGTCTGAAATGTAAAATAAAGAACCAATATATACAACCCACCATGACATGACATGGAAGTGAAACTTGCATGTCATGGTGGGTTGTATACATTGGTTCTTTATTTTACATTTGAAATGGAAGTGAAACTTGCATATCACCAAAAGAATGGAAGAGAAGCTGAGAACTACACAGAAAAGAATGGAACAAATTATATTGGGAATCAGACTGTTACATAAGAAGAGAAACACATGGATTAGGCAGCAAACTCAAGTAAAGGACATTCTTATCAAAACTAAACAACTAAAATGGTCTTGGGAAAGGCTCATAGCTCGAAGACATGATGACAGATGGACTACAAGAATAACAGAATGGTACCGAAGAGGAGCTAGAAGAAAACCTGGAAGACAAAGGCGGAGATGGATAGATGAAATTCATGAGTTTTTGGGTAGTAAATGGATGGCCATTGCACAAAACAGAAGAAACTGGAAAGTTGCTGGAGAGGCCTTCATCCTTCAGTGGATTGAAAATGGCTGATGATGATGATGATGATGATGATGAACAGAGCTACGATGCTCAATACGTTCTACATTGATATCGATATTTGTAGAAGAATAAGAGAAATTTACCTCAATATGATACTCTCCAGAAATTAAAAAGAGGTGCCTCCGTAGCCAGGTGGGAAGGAGCAGCAGTGCGTAGCGCACGCTTCTTGATTAGACCGGGGTTCAAACCCGTCACCACCAAATATGGAGGATGCGGAAAGGTCAGGGAATGACCACAGCATATCCCAGAGCAACATGGCCTTAGTTGCTAATGCTCCTAAAAAAAAAAAAAAAAAAAAATTAAAAAGAATAAGAGATTAACGCAAAATGATTACAGTAAAAAATCAATTGAAACCAATCAAAAATTAATCAAAAATTCAATTGAAACCAATTCAAAAATTAATCAAAAATTCAAAAAACAATTAAAAAATTAATCGAAAATTAAAAAAAAAAAACAATTTAAAAATTAATCAAAAATTTAAATAAAATTAATTTAAAAAGTTTAATGTAAATTTTGAAAAACGATTTCCTTCCTTATATAACAACCTATGATGCTCAATATGTTCTACGTTGATATCAATGAGGAAGGAAATCATTTTTCAAAATTTACGTTTAAACTCTTTAAATTTTTTAAAATTAATTTTATTTAATTTTTTAATTGTTTTTTTGAATTTTTAACTAATTTTTGAATTGTTTTAATTGCATTAATCTTTTATTTGTCTTAATTTCTGGAGAGTATCATACAGAAGTGGATCACTTCTGTATGATACTCTCCAGAAATTAAACTGAAGATAATTTAAACAATTATCTCCAGTTTAATATTGAAGTTTAATTCGATATTAAACTTCGATATTAATGCAATTAATATTGAAGTTTATTGAGAATTTTCTTATATTTTTAAAATTAATTCCTTTTTTTTTTTTTCATATTTTTTTCTAGAAGATTCGTTCTATGTTGTTCTGATTTTCTATGATTATATATACTTCATTCAGAAATTTCATTCTGCATTCACAATCTATAACATAATTAATTTGTTAATAAGATAATTTTTTGCAAATTCTTTACACTGATGATGTTACCAACTGGTTCCAAATTTGATTGGATACTATGATGTGGTTACAAAGGAAGTAGATGCAAAAAATAATTCTGAAATCATATACTTGGATTTCAGGAAAGCTTTTGACATTGTTGCACATAGAAGATTACTGTACAAATTGGAGCAGTAGGGTATTAAGGGTAAGGTGCTACAATGGATAAAAGGATGGTTGAGTGAGAGAAGACAGAGAATGGTAATCAATGGATGCTGTTCTTCAAGGACTAATGTTATTAGGGGAGTTTCACAGGGTTCGGTGCTGAGCCCACTGTTGTTTTGTATACTGTATTTATCAATGATATTGATGGAGGTATATCAGGCTTAGTGTCGAAGTTTGCAGATGATACAAAAGTTGGCAGGGTTGTTAATGACAATAATGGCAGTGTGCTACATAAGCTTGCTTCCTTGCATCACATAACTCTAATACTAATATTACTATTACTATTACTAACAGTTTTTTCTTTGACATTTTTTGCATATCTTTTTCCCTTTAATTTCCATAAGACTTTTTACATGTAAATCTGGATTTCTATGTTGCTCTAAATAATTTTTTTGCACTTCTCTTTCACATTAACATAAAATGACTTCTTTGTTGTTTTTGAGTAATGTTCTAGATTTATAATATTCTTTTTGACATGCTTTATTACAATTTCTACAATATGGGCAAGATGTGTTAAATTCACTTTCATTTTTTTCTTGCTCACATTTCTTGCAGAATTTTATTTCCATTTATAAAAACAATTTTTTCTATTTTTTTTTTTCAAATAATTTTTCAATTATTTGAAAAAAAAAATTTGTATAATTACAAATATAATTTAATGTATATAGTATTAATGTATAATTAAAAATTTGGATACTTTTTTAATTGGATACATTACTCCAAAAGATTTAACAGCGAAATAGCACATAAAAATATTGAACATTATAATAAAATGAAAATGAAACTAATTTATAAAGGTATGGAAAAAATAAAGCTCATATAATTAATTTGAAAGGAGAAAATATGAAAAAGAAATAAATTTATTAAAAAGGGTAACTTTTAAGTAATTTTTTGCTTAATTTACTTTTGCTTAATTTGCTTAATTTTTTGCTACGTTATTTTCTTAAAAAATATAAATAATTTAAATTTTTTGATTTTCTTATTTTATTTTAGGAAAATGAACAATTTTAAAGGAAGAAGGGGGTGTTTTTAACAAGAGGTGGTTTTTGTATTTGTAAAAGTGTACATTATCCCAGAATTCCTATTTTCTATACTCCTGAGGTGATTAACCCTTTATACAAGGCCATGATTAGGCTGCATCTTAAGTACTGTATACAAGTCTGGAGACCTCACTTTAGGAAAGATGGAATGGGTGCAGAGAAGAACAAGCAGACTGGTGAAGGGAACAAAATGTGCTCTTACCAAGAAAGGCTTCAGTTCTGCAAATTGCAGCATTGGAAACTAGGCACCAGTGGGGAGATCTGATTGAGGTGCTTAAGGCCTTGAATGGAATGAGTAACTAGATCGTATGTATAGCTTAGCTTAATTTCCAGCACTCAGCTGAAATTTAAGCTAAGCTATACATACGATCTAGTTATTACATTACAGCACATAAGGACTCCTTAAAAAACCAAGAGTGGAATGAGTAAGCTAAATGCTGATGGCATTCGCCCTCTTGCTGAGAGTACACACGAGGGAGCATAAATTCATCAAATTGAAGAAGGATGGTTGCAGATGTGTGGAAGTTGGCTTTTGGCCAGTAGGTGATTGATTGTTGGAACAAACTGCCATCTGTTATTGTGAAAGTGAGTGGTTTGAATAAATTCAAGGAAGAACTAGGCAAATTCTTGGGATTATGGATGGATGAAGTGTGCAGGTTTTTTTTTTTTTTTTTTTTTTGTTTCGCTGATACTTTATAAGCTTGCTTTCTTACACTGCTTGTCACTACTACTATTAAACAGCATAATGATTAATTATATAAATAATACAATATGCTATTTTTTTATTTAAATAACTTTTATACTGAATACTGAAAAGTAAAAAGAAAATAACATTTAAAAAAAAAATACTTTTTTTAATAAAGTTGCAAGAAGAGAACACAAGCAACTTTCCCTTTTTTGTTTCTCACTTGATAAGAGTGGGTGGGATTTCCTCCCCCGTCCCATACACTGTTCAACTCTCATGAGTAGAGATGCTGTGCAAATCATCCTTTCCTCTAACCCCATTCCTCTCCCCTTATATTTTACTATAGGGGATGATGTGATAAGATTTATAAGATTTACGAAAACGCGCACAAAACCACATTACAAATACAGTTAGTCCCTGACTTAAGTAAGCTCGAGTTACATAACTTCGGATTTACGTAATTTTTTTTGGTAAAATCATGTTTCTGTATAATAAGAGTGAAGTCGAATGACGGAACAATAAGAATAAGTTTTTATTTTCGTTTCCATACAAACTATGTTGGATAATAACCTGCAGCGTAACTAGAATCTAACTAATAACTAAAGTTAACATTTCATTTTCTGCTTTAAAAATTCTGAAGAAATATTTGACAACATGTGTTTGAGGCTGGTGAACTACATCGAAGCATTTTAGAGAAACCTCTGCAACATTCAAGCCATGTAGACGGTGTCCCATCAGCTATTTCTTGGGAGAATTACACTCTAGCACAGTGGTTCCCAAACCTTTTTGAGTCACTGCCCCTTGGTTCCATAAATGCATCCCCAACATCCCCATTCCTAACTTATAAAGATATAATTCAAAATAGTAATGATTAATTGCACATTTATTTCAAATCCAATAAAAGTTTTATTTTATTTAATTCAACAAATTGAAATTGTTAGACTAGTGATTCTAGCTTTTCAAGCAATCATTTAACAAAAGTCTTAGAACTATATTTAGTAACAAGTTCATTTTTCTGTAAATATTTAATAAAAGGGAAGGGCTTGATGATATAATACCAGTTTCTCAATGGCCGGTTTAAAGTCACTTAGAAAAAGTCTTAAATCATCACATTCAGTAATCTGGAGTTGATTTCTTTGCTTGGAGATAAATTGGATGAGATCTGTGGATTTACTTAACAACTACAGGTCAATGTTGAAAAAAAGTTGCGAGTTAGGGTTAAATTTGAAAATGTCTGCAAAGGAGGAAGTATATGATGAGAGCCTTGTAAATCGATTGGGCTCAGGAGATATTGTGCAAAGCTCATGGGGTAGAATTTTTTCAGTGTGGATTGTGCTTGTTAACAGGAGAGATTGCTACTACAGGGAAGGGATAAAAAATGAAGGGAAAAAAAATGAGGGTAGGAGTTTGTTATAGGCCATATGACTCTGATGAGTACAATGAACAATTACACAGAGAAAAAGAGTGAGCCAATAAATCAGAATGTCTTATAATGGGGGATTTTAAATTCCCAAATATTGACTGGAACTTGGTTGGTTGTAGCACACTAGCAAGGCTTTTGTGGATTTATTGGATTATTGTTTTGTACAGCAGCATGTTACAGAGAGAGTAAGAACACTCTACATCGGATTATCAGGAGTGATTATTCATGCATCAAGAATCTGCAGATAAAGGAACCACTAGGTGGCAGTGATCACAGTGTGCTGAAGTGGGATTTATTGAAGGAGGTAACTACCATCAAGGGTAAAAGGAAGGGTTTTTGCTTTCGTAAAGGTGACTATGGTGGTCTGAGACAGTATTTAAATTCTATACGGTGGAACCAACTGATGATGTTACCAACAGCAAATTCAAAATGGGAAGCATTCAAAGAATTAATCTTTGAAGCTACTAAGCTTTTCATACAAACAAACAAAGATTGTTCAAGATTTAGGCCTAAATCTAAAAAAAACAAATTAGACATGTGACAGAGAAGAAAAATGCATCGTATAAATATATTTTAACATTTGACACAGAAGCCTATGATTAGATGTAAGCTGGTCTGTAACCAAGTTACAAAGGAGGTTAGGCAGGCGAAGGCAGATTACGAGAAATCTTTGGCAAAGGATGCAAAGAAAAACAGCAAAGAGTTCTTTACTTATGTAAACTCTAGAAGGAAGAGGATGAATCAGCTTGGTCCCCTTGATGTCGATGGTTCAACTGTTGATGATCCTACTCAGATAGCTAACAAACTAAATGAATATTTTGCATCGACATTCACACATGAGGAGTTATTCAGGGAGGGGAATGCCAGAGGTGTATTCAACTATGGCAGTAAGCTAGATAATCTTGCTAGATAAACTGGGAGTAAAGTGGAGGAGAAATTGTTGAAGATAAACACAAGAAAGGTAACTGGGGTGGATGGAATCTACCCTAGTTATATTAAAGGAGGTGGCAAAGGAAGTAAGCAAGCCCTTAGCCATAATTACGATAGCTTCCCTGGACTCAAGGGAGGTACCCATGGACTGGAGATGTGCAAATGTCACCCCAATCCACAAAGGAGGATCAAAGGGAGACACAAGTAATTACAGACCAGTTAGTTTACCTTCTGTTGCAGGGAAATTAATGGAGGCACTGGTTAAAGAAGCATTGCAGGATCATCTAGACAAGATTTCAGTTAGGGCTCGGACACAGCATAGGTTTGTTAAGGGGAAGTCTTGTCTAACTATTTTGATTGGATACTATGATGTAGTCACAAAGGAACTGGATGCAAAGAATAACTTTTATATCATATATTTGGATCTTAGAAAAGCCTTTGATACTGTTGCGCATGGAAGACTGCTGCACAAATTGGAGCAGTGTGGCATTGGAGGCAAATTGCTGCTATGGATAAAGGGATGGTTGAGTGGGAGAAGACAGAGGGTGGTAATAATGGAAACTGCTCTTCGTGGACTAATGTTATTAGTGGGTTCAGTGTTGAGTCCATTATTGTTTTCTGTATTTATAAATGATATTGATGATGATATATCAAGCTTAATGTCCAAGTTTGCAGGCGATACAAAGCTTGGCAGGGTAGGACAATACTGATGCTATGCTGCTGCAACAGGATCTGGAAAGGTTGAGCAGATGGGCTGAGATGTGGCAAATGAAGTTTAACATTGACAAATGTAAAGTACTACGTATGGGAAACAGCAAACCCAGAGCAACGTATCAACTCTGTGGTACTACACTGACAGTGGTAGAGAATGAAAAGGACCTTGGGCTAATTGTGCAGGCAGATATGAAGTTTTCTGAGTAGTGCAGAGAGGCTGCCAGAGTAGGTCATGGGTTCTTGCCAATGATATACAGGAATTTTGCTAGCAGGGATAAGGACGTGATTATCCCCTTGTATAAGGCAATGGTTAGGCCACACCTAGAGTACTGTGTACAGGTCTGGAAGCTGTAGATGTAGAGTTGTAGATGTAGAGTTGCTGGAATGAGTACAGAGAAGGACAACACTGGTGAGGAGAACAGAAGGGTGCTCTTACAAAGAAAGGCTTAAAATTCTGAAAATTGCAGCATCTGGAGACTAGGCACCTGCTAGGTGATCTGATTGAGGTGCATAAATCTTTGAATGGATTGAGCAGGCTCAATGCTGATGGGATTCTTCCTCTTGCTTAGATTATAAACCTGAGGGGGGCATAAATTCAAATTGAGGAAAGACAATTGTAGAATAGATGTGCAGAAATTTGCCTTTACCCACCAGGTGATTGATATTGGAACAAACTGCCATCTGTCGTAGTAGAGGTCAGCAATTTAAATAAGTTCAAGGCAGAACTAGACAAACATTTGGAATGAATGGATGAGTGAAATGGGAAGGGTTGTTTTTTTGGCTGATGCTATATAAGCTTGCTTTCTTGCATCATATGCCCTACTAATGCTAACTGCTTTTAGGTAATCAGTTAGCTGTTAAATTATTGGAATGAAGAGATGCTATTTAAATTTTTAAAAAATAAAAATTAATGTATGGTATGTAAAGTCAGGAATGACTAACACTGTATAATATAATTAACTACAATTTTGGGGAAAACAGGGTCAAACAACCAACTCAGTGATGTCAATGATTGCAGAAATTAAATCTGGCAAGTTAAATTAGTCAATTTTATTTTAATAATTAAACTGGTTAATCAATATTACTAATGATGATTAAAATTACATCGGTGCTATTATTATTAATTAATAAGTTAAAAGTTTTTAATTACATTTTATTAATTATTGCTTTTGTTATTTTCTTTTTGTATAATTTATGATTTATATTACCATAAATGAATCTCCAGAAAGCAGTGCAATTGTAATTTATGCCTGTGCACAGTAAGCACTTTTTTTTTTCTGTCTGTATTGGAAACATATAGCTCTACAATTTAAAATTACTTTGATTCCTCCCCCCCCCTTTTTTTTTCGTATACAAAATATTTATTTAAAGGTGTAAAGAAATAAATTACGAAAAAAAGCAAATTTAAAAATAAATTTATAAATAAATCAGTGTATATTATTTAAATAAAAAACGGTTATTTATTATTTAAAATAATATAAAGTGATTAAACAGAACTTTTGAATAAATTTGAATTCAAAACAAAAGTTCAAAACTTTGTTCAAAACAAAAGTGGAATTTGAACCAAGGATACAAAAATGTACAAACCAAGTTACCACTCAGCTATTGAAGTCATTCAGAAAGACATTACTAAATACTTTTTTACTTTAAATTTCTTTTATTATTCCATCTTCTATAGGATTATTTTTATTGTACAGTAATAATATTTTTTTGAATTTCAGTTTTAATCAGGTATTAGCATTAGTAAAGGCACATGATGCAAGAAAGCAAGCTTATATAGCATCAGCCAAAAAAAAAAAAAAAAAACCTTCTCATTTCACTCATCCACTCACTCCAAATGTTTATCTAGTTTTGTCTTGAATCTATTTAAGCTATCAACTTCTACAATGACAGGTGGAAGTCTGTTCCAGCAATCAACCACCCGCTGGCTAAAGGCAAACTTCCACACATCTATTCTATAACTGTCTTTCCTCAATTTGAATTTATGCCCTCTCAGGCGATTATTCTGAGCAAAAGGAAGAATTCCATCAGCATTGAGAATGCTCAAAACCATTCAAGGCTTTATAACCCTCAATCAAATCACTTCGCAGATGCCTAGTCTCCAGAGACTGTAATTTGCAAAACTTAAGCCTTTCTTTGTACGAGCAACCCTTTGTTCCATTCACTAATCTTGTTTCCCTTCTATGTACTCATCCCAGCAGCTCTACATCCTTCCTAAAATTAGGCCTCCAGACCTGTACACAGTACTCAAAGTGTGGCCTGATCACTGCCTTATACAAGGGGATAATCAATTTTATTTTTGCTAGAAAAATTCATGTATGTATATAGCTGACAAGACACCACAAGCTACTCTTGCAGCCTGTCTGCACTGCTCAAAAAACTTCATATCTGACTACATAATTACCCCCAGGTCCTTTTCATTATCTACCATTGTCAGTTTAGTACCACACAGTTGATACATTACTCTGGAATTATTCCTACCCATATGCAGTACTTTACATTTGTGAATTTTAAACTTCAGTTGCCACCTCTCAGCCAATCTGCTCAACTTCTCTAGACCCAGTTGCAGTAACATACTGTCATTAGTGTCATTAACAACCCTGACAACCTTTGTATCATCTGCAAACTTAGACATTACGCCTGATATACCTTCATCAATATCATTAATAAGTACAGAAAACAACAATGGACCCAACAATGAACCCTGGGGGATTCCACTAATAACATTAGTCCACGAAGAGCAGTGTCCATTGTTTACCACTCTCTGTCTTCTCCCTCTCAACTGTCCTTTATCCATAGCAGCAACTTGCCCTTAATGCCACAATGGTCCAATTTGTACAGCAGCCTTCCATGTGCAACAGTATCAAAAGCCTTCCTAAGATCCAAGTATATGATATCAAAATTATTCTTTTCATCCAGTTCCTTTGGACCACATCATAGTATCCAATCAAATTGGTCAGACAAGATTTCCCCTTAACAAACCCATGCTGTGTCTGAATTATTACTGCAGTCTTGTCCAGATGATCCTGCAGTGCTTCATTAACCAGTGCCTCCATTAATTTTCCCAGAACAGAAGTTAAACCAACAGGTCTGTAATTATTTGTCACTCTTTGTATTGGTATTGGTGTTTTTGGGCACAAGGATAACTAGAGCCAAAATGTGCCTGTTCCTATGACATGTTTTTATATAAAATTTCGGTCAGTTTGTCATCATAGAAAATCATATATTTGTATCTGATTAAGAAAGGTAAATAGTTCATTTAAATTTGCATTGTTTCCAATAATATGGGCAAGTGATAGAGGCTTTCAGTCGTGACAGTGAAAGGAAATTATTTTTTTCGGAAATAGGAATACTGCTTACAATCTAAGAGTATATGCTTGACGGTAAGTGGTAAAGTACAATGCGTGCATTGAGGTGGGACATCCTGCTTGAGTAGATATATATGGGTTGGATGTGTGTATGACCTATGTGTAATCTTGCTAGCACAACCTCTTCTTGTCTGTTTTTCCTGAAGCTAGATTTCCATAATGCTGGTTCCTCTTTGATTTCGAGCAATTTGTTGTTCGTTTGTGACCTCCAGATTTCAGACCACTGAATTATATAGATTTTTTTAATGCACTTCAAGTAATCTATGTATGGTACTTGATAATGTGATGGTATTGTACTGATTGGTTGTTTGGCTGTCTGATCTGCTTTCTCATTACCTGTGATACCAGAGTGCCCTGGGATCCAGGAAAATAACACTGCCAGGAAAATAGCAGAAAGTTTAAGCAGGAAAAAATCTGTTTTATGATGGGATGCGATATTGAAAGTTTATTGTCTAATACAGACACTGCACTCATAGAATCTGTGTATATTATGCTGCTAGTGTTGTGGGAATTGTTTATATTTTCTAGGGCTAATTTTATTGCGTTTAATTCTGCAGTGTAACTGCTACACTCAATTGGTAGTGATATAGAAAGTGTAAAAGAGGAAAAGACAGCTGCAGCACCAACAGAAGTCTGTTTTCGAACCATCTGTATATATTATACAGCGTTGAGCATTGTTGAGGGCATGGCCTTTATGTAGCTATTTAATAATTTCATCTGGCAGGGATTTCTTTCCTCATTGCTGAAAATAGGTATCACAGTGAGGGAGAGTTACAGACCAGGGTGGATCAGGTACATCATTCTCTTGAAGCATATTGTCAAAGTTCATGTCCCAGGCATGTATCAATTCTTTTAATCGAACAAGTGGGTCTATTTTCTGTAACTTTGCTGTTGTAGAAAGTGATCCAATCAGGGTTGAGAAGCAATGGTCGAACAGGATGGGCTGGAAGGCTTTGAATTTTGGCTGCATAATTAAGGAGCAGCATTTTCCTTCTAAGATGAAGTGGAGGTTCATACGCCTCTACATACAGACCTCTGGACAGGGGATGTTCTAAAGGCTCCTAGCAAAGTACGAAGGGCACTATGTTGGATGGTGTTGTCTGGTTAGTGCACTTTTCCTAGCAGAGTCATAGACAACAGCTCCATAATCTAATCAAGACCTGATAAGAGCACGATACAGATGTAGGAGAGAGTAACTATCGGCAACCCATTTCGTGGCAGAAATGGAGCAAAGAATATTTAGTTTCTTTAAACAAATAGTTCGGAGATGTGTTATGTGAGAAACAAAGTTAGGTTTGGTGTCCAACATTAAACCTAGGAAACGAAGAGTACTAGTGAGTGGTATCAGGTGGTTCTTTAGCCGAAGTTCCAGTTCCGGATGCAGCTTGCGTTTTTTGCAGAAGTGAACTGCAACTGTTTTTTGTTCTGATATACGATATCCATTCTGCTGTGTCCATATTTCTAGCTTATTTATGGAGAGTTGCAGCTGCCTTTCAATAGTAGGAATATTTTTTGACCTGCAAGATAGAGTGAGATCATCAGCGTACAAGTATAATTCGACAGTATTGGGAATGTTGTGGGTTATAGTGTTCAGCCTAAGTGAAAAAAGTGTAGCGCTAAGTATTGACCCTTGTGGGACACCTTCTTCTTGGGTATAGATACGAGAAAGTACTGTTTGATAGCAAACCTGAAAAGTTCTGTTTTGGAGAAAGTTTTGGATAAATTTTGGTAAATGTCCCCGCAATCCTAGGGAATAAAGTTCTTGCAATATGCCATACCTCCAGGTTGTGTCAAAAGCCTTTTCAATATCCAAACTTACCATTACAAGGTGTTCATTTTTTACATAAGCATTACGGATGTTAGTCTCTGCTTTCACCATTAGATCTAAAGTGGATCTGTTTTGTCGGAATCCAAATTGATTGTTGTTTAGCAACTTTTGAGTTTCAAGAACCCAGGTAAGTCATCTGTGTATCATCTTTTCTAGAGTTTTACCTAGACAACTGGTGAGGGAGACTGGTCGGTAATTTTGTGTGAGTGATTGATCCTTTCCTGGTTTGGGAAAGGCTAGAATAATGGAGTGATGCCAGGTAGAGGAATATGTACCTTCAAGAAAGATCCGATTAAAGAATGTTATTAGCAAATTCAAAGCTATATTGTTTAGATGTTTCAGCTTTACATAATAGATTCCATCAGCTCCAGCAGTGCTATTTGGTGATCTGTTTAATGCTGTTTGGAGTTCAAAAAGACGAAAAGGTTGATTGTAGGCTAGAGACTGGGTAGTTTGGAAATTTATCTTATATTTTTCTGCTATGGCTTTAATTTGTATAAAGGAAGTATCATAAGCTTTAGTGGCGGAAGTTTCAGAGAAAGTCTCTGCAGGCAAGTTAGCTATTTCCTGTGGTGAAGATATCTCTTGTCCGTTCTTGATTAAAATTGGAGCAGAAACGGGTAAATATTTGCCATTTAGTTGTCGAATATTTTTCCAAATAATTTTACTGATAGAAGAGGCAAACTGTATCCATGATTCTTTTTTGGCTTGTCTTCTAATTTGTCATGCTTTTGCCTTAAACCTTTTAAACTGAATTAGGTTGTCGGTGGTTGGAAACTTACGGAACAGATGCCAGGATTTATTTTTTTCTTTTTTCGCTATGGTACAAGCATCATTCCACCAGTATTTAATATTTCTGTGTTTGAAAGCAGAAGACATTGGTATTGCTTTGGAAGCTGCTGCTAGTATTTGTTTGGTAATGTGCTTGGTGATATCATCAATGGACCCTAGTTGTATCAATTGGCTATCAAAGGAAATGGAGACAGAAAACTTTTCCCAATCTGCTTTAGAAAATTTCCATAACACCCGATGATCAGGGCAAGGTGTCTGCATTGTTTGAATTCTGCATTTTATTGGGAAATGATCTGTTGTGTAGATCATTTAAAACCGTCTAATCTATAATAGGAAGTAACTCAGGGGAACAAATAGTTAAGTCAATTGCTGACATAGATCCTGTGGAGAGATGAGTGTAGGTGTTATGACCAGTGTTGAGCAAAGTTAGGTTCCGTTGGTCTATGAGCTTTTCTAGCAAATGCCCTCTATTATCCATGTGAGCAGATCCCCATAGCGGATGATGTGCATTTAAGTCACCAAGAAGACAAAAAGGAGATGGTATTTGTTTTATAAGATCTTCTAATTCTTTCAACGTGTAAATATTGTTAGGTGGAAGGTACAATGAGATGAGAGTTATTGTTTTTCCCATTGCTACACAAACTGCAACGGCTTCTAAGTGGGTCTGAAGAGGACTGGAAATTTACAATTCAGTAGAATTGTAGCTCCACCATGTGCATGGTTTGAAGAAGTTCTATCTTTTCTATAGGCTGTAAAATGTTTAATCGAATAAGTTACCTGTGGATTTAAGTAAGTCTCTTGCAAACAAATGGCTACCGGATTATATTGTGAGATCAAATCGTATATATCATCGGTAAACTGCGGTTTATAAACGATGCCGTTTACCGATAAACGGCATCGTTACTGCGTAAACCTCTGCACTTGTACAATGTGCTTCGTTATTTGGTTTTATAGAGGGAAAATGATTCTGTCGGTTTCTTGTAAGAGGGAGCAGTTTGCTTTTGACGATCATGTTTTATCTTATCCTTTCTTGGAAAATAAGGGCATCCATATTCTGTACTCCCTTCTACATCATTGGTAGCAGTAGATGAACATCCAGTCTCCATGTCATCTTCTGCATGAAGATCAAGGACTATTTCTTCTTCTTCTTCTTGTGCATTTACAGCTTCGCTGTCCATGCTGCTTGAATTTGGTTGTTGCAATTCAGTGGCGCGTTGCCTTTGTGGTTTCCTTTGTACTTTATCGATTGACGTAATTTTAGATGGAACTGAGAGTGGGGTATTGTTTATTTTGTCGATTGAAACAGGTTTGTTAGCGGGCTGATTTGTCAAAAGTATAGATCGTGCCCATTCTGCAATGGATGTGTTAGGTGGGATTGACACTTCTGTTTGGGTAGCAACAGCTTGACAGTTTTGGGGTAGCAGTAGCCTAGCTGCGTTTTGGCATAGTTACCTTGACCTGTCTTCTTGCTTCTTGATATGATACTTTGTTTTCAATCTTAAACTTCTGTATCTTTTTTTCCATTTTCCACAGAACACATGATTTTAAATAAGCTGGATGATCATTCTTACAATTTGGGCACTCTGGAGATTTTGCAGTACAATCTGTTTGAGAATGATTTTTCGAACCACAATTAGGACATGTAATTTCACCTCTGCATGTTGTTTGAGAATGACCAAATTTTTGGCATTTGAAACACCTTAAGGGATTTGGAATGTATGCCCGGACTCGGCAGTGGAGATAGCCTGCTTTCACTGAGTTTGGTAAATTTGGTGTACATTTACAATATGAATGTCAATATGACATTTCGTGTTGGAACTAGTTTATCGTCCTTCCGGATCATGATTCGCCTTGCTTGTGTTACTTTTTGTTCTTGTAATTCCATAACTATTTCCTCTTTGGTGACGTTTAGTAAATCCCACTCACTTATTACTCCTTTAGAGGAGTTCAGTGTTTTATGCGGCGCGACTTTGATTGGGATTCCGCTTATAGTTGACAGTTTCAATAACAGTTCAGAATGTCTTGCTTGCGTGGTTTCAATTAATAGATCTCCTGACTGGAGTCGTTTTACCATTTTTGGTGTTCCTACTGAATTTTCAAGACATCTTTGAATGACAAAGGGAGATAATTTGCTTTCTGGTTGATTCGATAATGAATGCATTATCAGAAAAGCGGTGGTTCTGGTTTGCTAGAATCTGTTCTCATTCTTTTCGAGAGACTAGTATCATGTTCCCTTCTACGGGTGTCAATATGTTGAGAGCCTGTTGGCTCTAGTGGTGGATATTCGTTGCAATCCATCGTTGCTCCTTTTAGCCCCAGGAGAGGAGCTTCCTTCTCCCAGGTTACCGACCCCGCCATGTGGGGGCAGGAACGGTGCCAACCAGTGACCAAGCGATCAGAAGAATAGGAGAGCAGTACGTTGCTAGCGATGGCAGTAACGTTGCAAGCAGGATTAGCAGTAACATTGCAAGTGTTGAAGCAGTGACGTTGCTCAGCGAGGGAAGCAGTGACGTTGCAAGCAGTCATCCTTTGTGAATTGGGGTCACATTTGCACATCTCCAGTCCATGGGTACGTCCACTGAGTCCAAGGAAGCTCTCGTAATTATGGTTAAGGGTTTACTTACTTCCTTTGCTGCCTCCTTTAATATAATTGGATAGATACCATCCACCCCAGGTGCCTTTCTTATATTTATTTTGAACAATTTCTGCTCCACTTTGTTCTCAGTTATTACAAAATCATTTAGCTCATTTCCAGGCGCCTCCATAGCCAGGTGGGAAGGAGCAGCAGTGCATAGCACACGCTTCTTGATTAGACCGGGATTTGAGCCCATCACCACCAAATATGGAGGATGTGGAAAGGTCAGGGAATGACCACCGCATATTCCGGAGCAATGTGGCCTTAGTTGCTAATGCTCCTAAAAACCAAACAATAAACAAACAAGCTCACTTCCAGAGTTTAATACACCTCTGGCATTCCCCTCGCTGAATAACTCCTTATATGTAAATGTTGATGCAAAATACTCATTCAGTTTGTTAGCTACTTGAGCAGGATCATCAACAGTTGAACCATCAATATCAATCTGATTCATTCCCTTCCTTTTACAGTTTACATAAGTAAACCCTTTGCTGTTTTTCTTTGCATCCTTTGCCAAAGAGCTCTCGTAATCTGCTTTTGCCTCCCTAACCTCCTTTGTCACTTTATTACGGACCAGCTTATATCTACCATAAGCCTCTCTCTCACCTGTTAATTTACATGCATCCCATGCATTTTTCTTCTCTGCCACATGCCTCATTAGTTCATCTGACATCCATTTGGGCCTAAACCTAGAACAGTTTTACTTACTTTGAACAAAAAGCCTAGTAGCTTCCAAGGTTACTTACTTCCTTGAATGCTTTCCATTTAGAATTCACTGTTGTTAACATCATCAGTTGGTCCCACTGTATGGAATTTAAAAACTGTCTCAAACCACCGTAGTCACCTTTATGAAAGCAGAAACCCTTCCCTTTGCCCCTGGTAGTAGTTATCTCTTTAAGTAAATCCCACATCAGCACACTGTGATCACTGACACCTAGTGGTTCCTTTATCTTCAGATTCTTAATGCATGAAGAATCACTACTAATAATCAGATCAAAAGTATTACTCCCTCTGGACATGTGCTATAATAATTTATGCTATAAACATGTGCTATAATAATAAATTCCACTGTGTAAGTTCAAAATAGTTTATTTTTGTTAGCATTGCAAAATGGATGCCCTGCATAAGAATGGAATCAGAAATGTGAATCATAAACAATAGTGCTGATGTATAAAAAAAAATCCAGAATTTACAAATATTTACGAGAGAGAGGGGGGGGGGACAGAACCCATCAATTTTGTGGGTAATACAGTATATTTATTACCACCCACACAGTGTATAGTGAGAAAATTTTGAGGCCACAACATTATTGTTGTGGCCTCAAAGAAAAACAGTATTCGTTAAAAACCAACTACAGATAAACATGATCTTCTCATTCTTTGAATGAAGATCAAAGAATGACAAGACTCCAGGTTTGTGAAGTGTTTTGAAAAAATCCATTCTTTCTGAATATTTTCACCACATCTGTAGGTATATCTGAGATGTGATACCACATCTCGGATATCCCTACAATTTCTGAATATTTCTCAGAACATACTTCATTACAGCTTAGAAATTTAAAAAAAAAAAGAGATATTATTCAAATCCCGTTTGTTTTAAAGGTGTTAAAAGCCTGAAAAAACAAAACAGATAATGCCAGGAAATTTTTAAAAAGTGTATTTTTTTCAAAATTTCTAGAAATAAACATCCCCAAGATGTCTAAATTCACTACTGTTTTTTTCACTATGGAATGCACAAATGAAATTTATGTGCGCTAACATAATTTAAGTTTCATATTAAATTGAATGAAGGGTAATCACAAAAACTATTTCTAATTGATATTGCTTTTCTTTCTAGTTCAGTACTCCTGTGGATCAGCCATTAACAAAAACTGCACCTTTTTCACAAACCCTCAGTTCCCTGGAAGATTAACAGAAAGTGGACAATCAGTTTGTACTTACACAATATTAAGGCCACTACGAAAAGCTCCAATATGTCAGGTTCGTCTGGACTTCTTGGAATTTGATTTGAATGGGCCAGCTGAAGGCATATGCACCACAGACAGCTTTACTGTGTCAGCACAAAATTCAAACCTTATCCCACCACTCTGTGGCATGAATGCAGGACAGCATGGTGAGTGATATATTCAAATAACTATTATTTAAATAAACTGCTATTGCCAATTAACTGCAGAGGAGTGCAGATGGATGTAAAGGTATAACCCTGGGTATGACTTATGTGACAAAACTACTTCCATACCACACCATGAAATGCCATGATGGGATTAACTGCATACAGCTCCATTGCAATTCTATCTCAAAATTTTCTCAAAAGTTTCTAAGTTTCTATATTTTCTCAAAAGAGACTATCTCAAAATTTTCTATGCTTGTAACTGTATGGAAGAAATGTTTTGCTAACACAGAGCTTACAATACAGTATAATGTCTGTATCTTGAAAGCTTTTTCAAGATTCTGAAACATAATATTCAAGTAATAATGGCAAGAGGTGCAAAATATTAAGTCTGAGATTTGGTTTGGTATACTGATACTGCTGACAATCCAATTCTCAACCTTCAACCCTATACTAAGTACTATAGGTTCTAATACCTTTCGTGTTTGGGGTGTTTCTAAAAAAAAAAGAACAGAGAGAGTACTTAAAGATTTTATTTTTGGACACATTTTAAATATACATAACCAACCTAATTTATCATTTACCTTCTCTAGCTCAATGGAAGAATCAAACAGATAATGGACTGGAGATGTGCAAATGTATCACCAATTCACAAAGAGGGAACAAAGGGTGACACGAGTAATTACAAACCAGTTAGTTTAACTTATGTCTGCCAGGGGCAATGGTTGATGACGTTGTAGAACGGATATCATCTTTTAAGGGCACAAAATGTGATATAGTTGTACACGTTGGCACTACAGTTGTAAGAGTAGGAGACCGGCTGAATGACTTAACAAGTACAGGTCACTGTCGGAAAAAAGCAGTGAATTAGGGTTGAATTTGAAAGTGTCTGCAATTCTGCCCAGACACAATAGGAGGTAGTATATGATGAGAGCCTTGTCAATCAATTCGGCCCTGAAAAGATGTGCAAGGCTCAAGGGGTAGAATTTTTTTCAGCCTGGTCTGTACTTGTTAACAGGAGAGACTGTTTCTACAGGGATGGGATACACTTAAATAGAAAGGGTGCAAGAATATTTGCTGATGCTATCGAGGCAGTGTTAGGTGGGTCGGAAAACTGCTAGCTTGGGGGAATACAAAGACTAATAGATTAACACTAGCCACTGACAGAGGTGAAAGTGATTCTTGCACTGCTTCTATTGGAATGAGCAGAAGCCTGAAAAACAAGATGCAGGATATTTCAGAGACTGCTAGGAGTCATTGCGGTACAAGTAAACGCATGGGTTGTGTTAGGGTAGCTAAGAATAGAAACAGGTGCATGTATACTTGCGTGTACACCAATGGTAGGATTTTAGTAAATAAATTTGATGAATTTGAGGTATTGCTCAAAACATCAAAGGCAGATACTGTAGGAACATCAGAGACGTGGTGTCACACAGATATAAGGAATGCATAACTGGAATTTGGGGAGTACAACGTCTACAGAAAGGATAGACAGGATAGGAAGGGAGGGGGGGGGTTATGCTATTAGCTAAGAAACACATAAAATCCAAGGAAGTGAAGCCAGTCGACATCGCTGGACAGTGCAGTGTCGAGTCAGTTTGGTGTGACGTAAGTATTGGGAGTCAAAATTAAGAGTTTGCTATACGCCTAATGACTCTGATGAGTATAATAAGAAACTGTACAGGGAAATAATAGTGGGCCAGTAAATCAGAGAGTCTTATAATGGGTGATTTCAATTTCCCAGATATTGACTGGAATTTGTGGGTTGGTCACTCACACACCAGCAAGACTTTTGTGGATTTATTGGATGATTGTTTTCTACATTAGCATCTTTGGGAGGCAACTAGAGGGAGTAATGCTCATGATCTGATTATCAGTAGTGATTCTTCATGCATTAAGAATCTGCAGATAAAGGAACCACTAGGTGGCAGTGATCACAGTGTGCTGAAGTGGGATTTACTCAAAGAGGAAACTACCATCAGGGGTAAAGGGAAGGGTTTTTGCTTTCGTAAAGGCGATTACGATGGTCTAAGACAATATTTAAATTCTATATAGTGGGACCAACTGATGATGTTACCAACAGCAAATTCAAAATGGGAAGAATTCACAGAACTTATCTTGGAAGCTACTAGGCTTTGACGAGTTATTTAGGAAGTGGAATGCCAGAGGTGAAGTAAACTCTGACAGTGAGCTAGATGATTTTGTAATAACTGAGAGTGGAGGAGAAATTGTTGAGGATAAACATAAAAAAGGCACCCGGGGTGGATGGGATCTACCCAGTTATATTAAAGGAGTCAGCAAAGGAAGTAAGCAAGCCCTTAGCCATAATTATGAGAGCTTCTTTGGACTCAGGGGAAGTACCCATAGACTGGAGATGTGCAAATGTGACTCCCATTCACAAAGGTAGATCAAAGGCTGACACAAGTAATTATAGACATGTGAGTTTAACTTCTGTTCCAGGAAAATTAATGGAGGCACTGGTTAAAGAAGCACTGCAGGATCACCTAGACAAGACTTCAGTTATAGCTTGGACACAGCATGGTTTTGTTAAATGAAAGTCTTTCCTGACCAATTGGATTCGATACTATGATGCAGTCACAAAAGAACTGGATGCAAGGAATAACTGATATTATATATTTGGATCTTCATAGGTCTCTGTAGCCGAGTGGGCAGGAGCGGGAGTGCAGTAGCACACGCTGTTTGAGTAGACGGGGGTTCAAGCCCCTGACTGCTGAATACGGTCGATCTGCCAACCCGCACCGGACCAGCGTGGCAGATTATGGTCCATTTCCCTCAGCATGAATTGTTGAGGAGGCTTCCATCCTGCAGTGGGTTGATAATGGCTGCACTTTCCTTTTTTTTTTTACTTTATTTGGATCTTAGAAAGGCTTTTGACACTGTTGTACATTGAAGTCTGCTGCACAAACTGGAGCAGTGTGGCATTGGGGGCAAATTGCTGCTATGGATAAAGGGAAGGTTTAGGGAGGAGAAGACAGAGAGTGGTAATCAATGGACACTGCTCATCGTGGACTAATGTTATTAGTGGAGTCCATCAGGGTTCAATGTTTGGTCCATTGTTGTTTTCTGTATTTATAAATGATATTGATGATGGTATATCAAGCTTAATGTCCAAGTTTGCAGGCGATACAAAGCTTGGCAGGGTTGTTAAGGACACTACTGACGCTATGCTGCTGCTGCAACAGGATCTGGAAAGGTTGAGCAGATGGGCTGAGAGGTGGCAAATGAAGTTTAACATTGACAAATGTAAAGTACTACATATGGGAAACAGTAACCCCAGAGCAACATATCACCTCTGTGTCACTACACTGACAGTGGTAGAGAACGAAAAGGACCTGGGGGTATTTGTACAGGCAGATATGAAGTTTTCTGAGCAGTGCAGACGGTCTGCAAGAGTAGCTCATAGTGTCTTGTCAATGATATACAAGAATTTTTCTAGCAGGGATAAGGTGGTGATTATCTCCTTATATAAGGCAATGGTCAGGCCACACCTTGAGTACTGTATACAGGTGTAGAGGCCTCAATTTAAAAAGGATGTAGAGCTGTTGGAATGAGTTCAGAGAAGGGCAACAAGATTAGTGAATGGAACAAAGGGTTGCTCTTATGAAGAAAGGTTTAAATTTTGTAAATTACAGTGTCTGGAGACTAAGCACCTGCGAGGTGATCTGATTGAGGTGTATAAAGCCTTGAATGGCTTGAGCATGCTCAATGCTGATGGAATTCTCCCTCTTGCTCAGAATAATCATTTGAGAGGGCAATAATTCAAAGTGAGGAAAGACAGATGTAGGATAGATGTGCAGAAGTTTGCCTTTAGCCAGTGGGTGGTTGGTTGGTGGAACAGACTTCCATCCTTTGTTGTGGAAGTTGATGATAGCCTAAATAAATTTAAGGCTAAGCTGAACAGGTACTTGGAATGAAGGGAGGGGTGAAATGGGAGAGTGTTTTTTTTTTTTTTTTTATTTATTGGCTGATGCTGCATAAGCTTGCTTTCTTGCATCATATGCCTCTACTAATGCTAATGTCCAAAAATTTCATTACTTCGTATAGTATGTGCCCTCCTACTTTTCTTACTGCTGAATACACCATGAATTGTCAAACTAATAGAGTAAGCTTATCTGTGAAAAGATCTAAACCTCCCAAACACTTCCTAGTCCATTTCACAAATATACGTGGTCTCAGTTCTAATCTCAATGATGTCCATTTCCACTTGCAGTCTGCCAAACCCCATGTACTTTTTCTGACAGAATCTTAGTTATCGGTTGATTCAACCCACTGCTCATCTCAGTTGCCCAAATTATTTGCTGTGTGATTCCTTTCGTCTCAATGGTGGTACTTGTGCATATGTCCATTTCAATATTCCCTGTCAGAGACTTGGTAATTTGGAATCGCCTCTTTTCGACCTTCTCTGCCTTAAAATCTCTACCTCATTCTGTCAAATTCATCTCTTCTCTCTACCATTCTCTCAACTCCACTAATCACTTGGAGCTCTTTGACTTCCTCTCTTTGCAACTTGACTTTCTCCTGTCCAAATTTCCTAACAGTGAGGTAATTTTCCTAACCATACAGCCAACACGCTTAATCTTTTTCTCCAAACAACCATTCTAAGTACATGTTTGAAGTGAGTGGCCTTTAGGTACCTCCACAACTTAGTGATTGTCCCTTCTCCAATGGAGTCTTTATCTCATGGCTAGTCCCAACCTTGTGTTCTCCGGCATTAGAAGAATGCAAAATGGGATGACCTGCGAGATTTCTTTTCTTCTTTTCTTTGGTGGGATTACTGTTTCAAAACATCTGATGTCAATGTTTGCTCAGATTGTGTCAGTGAATTTATTCTTGTAGGAATGGAATCCTTTATTCCACACTCTACTTTAAAATCGCGTCCTTTATCTAAACCTTGGTTTTCCAATAAATGTGCTATGGCTGTTCTAGAGAAGAACGGTGCATATCATAATTGGCTTTTTTCCAATTCTTCAATTTAATTTTCTGCCTATACCAAAGCTCGCAACAATTGTAAAGCAGTTATTAATCAGTCCAAACTAGATTTTGAACATGCTAAGAGTTGAACAGGCTGAACTTGCTTCTTGCCCTAATGGTAGCCGAGCATTCTGGTCTCTTGCGAAAGCTACTGGCTGCAACTTCTGCCCATCTCTGCTCCCACCTCTGTCAAAACCAGATGGTTCTATTGTCAGATCAGCCAAGGATAAAGGTGACCTACTAGCATCCCATTTTTCTTCCAACTCATGTATTAATGATCTTGGTAAAACACCTCCCACCATTTCCAACACGCTCCATTCAATGCCTCCTATGGTCTTCTGTCAAAAGGATGTCAGAAGGATTTTGATGAATCTTGATGCTACGAAAGCTCCAGATCCTAATGGTATTTCTCCACTTGTTCTCAAAACCTGTGCTCCTGAACATATTCCTATTTTTGCCATCTTTTTTCACTTTCTTATTTCGAAGGTGTTTTTCCTTCTGCTTGAAAATTTGCTCATATCCAGCCAGTTCCTAAAAAGGGTGACAAATCCCTCCCATCCAGTTATCACCCCATTGCAATTACTTCTACTCTTTCTAAAGTAATGGAGAAATCAATTAACCGCCAACTCTTAAACTACCTAGAATCGTTCCATCCGATCAATGATTGCCAGTGTGGATTACATTAGTGTCGATCCACTGGTGATATTCTGGCTTATGTTATCCATTTATGGACAAATTCAATGGAAAAGTTAGGTGAAACACAAGCAGTTGCTCTTGGCATCTCAAAGACATTTGATCATGTTTGGCATAAAGGTCTTCTAAGCTTCCATCTTATGGTTTACCAACTGCTTTTGTAATTGGTTATCCAGTTTTCTCTCTGATCACTCACTGAGGGTGATGGTAAATGGCTCTCTGTCTTCTAACTTTTCCACTAATGCTGGTGTTCCTCAAACGTCAGTTCTGACTTCCATACTTTTCCTCTTGTATATTAATGACCTTCTTCCATTGATCGGAAATCATATCCATAATTTTGCCGAAGATAGCACATTGCATTCCACTTTCCAGTTTGAGAAATCTTGCTCTGCTCAATAAGCTTCAACTTCTTGAATATCCACTACCAATTCCTTAAATGTCGATCTCCAGATAATTCTTCACTGGGGCAAAGAAAACTTAGTTGATTTCAATCTTTCTAAAACTCAGTCCTGTCTTATATCTCGCAAAAATGATTCTTTGGCTCCTATGCTTATCTTTGGTGACACTCTGATTTCTAAACAAGATGATATCTCTCTTTTGGGGATTACCCTGACTTCTAATCTCTCTTGGCACAAGCACATTACAAATATTGGTTCCTCTGCTTCTTAAAAACTTTGTTTTCTCTTTCACTCTCGGCGTTACTTTTCTTCCAAACAGTTGTTCACTCTGTAGAAATTGCAAATCTGCCCTACCATGGAATATTATTCCCACATTTGGGGCGGTACCCCCAAAACCTCTCTCACGCTGCTAGATTCCATTCAGAAGAGGGCAGTTAGGTTAATTAATGACTCATCTCTAACAGAGTCTCTCCACTCACTGTCTCATAGATTTACTGTTTCTGCTGCATGCCTTTTCTACAGATACTTCCACGGGTACTGTTCTTCTGAATTGGGTTCTATAATTCCCACTCTCTTTCAAAACAGTCCCAACACGTGGCGTCAGCAGCCAACATCCATTTACTGTCCAATTTCTAACTCACAGAACCAACTTTTCATCTTCCTCGTTTATTCATTCAACTTCCGTTCTCTGGAACAACCTTCCTTCATACGTATTTCCTGAAAATTACAGTCTACAGAAGTTCAAGTCTAATGTGAACAAATATCTTCTTTCGTCTTCTCAACCTTCAACCTAAACATGGTACTAAGTACTATAGGTTCTAATATCTCTCGTGTTTGCGGTTTTCATAAAAAAAATATATATATTAACGATATGATAAACAAATATGAAATAATGATGCAATTAACACTGACAATAACAGCAGAATTCCCTCTTACCCCAACTCTAATTTTTAAGTAATCTCAGAGGCCAAGTAAGAAACAATTTCATCTACTTTATCAAATAATGACCAATTTGCCATTACCAATGCTAATACTATTTTATTCTGATTCTTCTTTTAATGCAAGTACTTTACTTCTCCCATTGTTGCTCGTGGTATCATAGAGCAATGATATTTTCAAATTTCATGAATTCTTAGTTGTTAACACTACCATAGAGTGAATGTGATGCTTATCAACAAAACAGCAAGTAACAGGAATGACTAAGGTAAAGAAAGCCAACATGAGAACCATGGGAAACTTTTACCAGTCAAAAGTGTTTCCCGGTACCGCAGCTTCTCCCTGCATTCTTGGTAAACAGATGGTGCATGTTATCGGTAGTGGCAGTAGAATTAAAATAACTGATGTATTGATCAGTTATTTCTTATTATTAAAAGCAGATTATCTGAGTTCATGAGTGGCTGAAATTTACTTATGGGTACAGCCTCCAGTCTGCCTCAGTCTTAGGGTGTTTATCCCCCCTAACAGCTGTTTTAAAACGATATGAAAACAAGTTCTACAGAAGGTGCATGTTATCGGTAGTTACAGTAGAAGTCATTTTCCTATCGGGTTAAAACAGCAGGAAGGGGAGGATAAACACCCTAAGACAGGGAGTCTGGAGGGTGTACTGGTAAGTAAATTTCAGCCGCAAAGGCATTATACTTATGAACTCCAATAATCTGCTTTTAATAATGAGAAAAAACTAATCAATAATCGTTATAGACTTCTACTGCCATTAGCGATAACACGCACCATCTGTTTACTGAGAATGCAGGGAGAAACTGTGGTACCAGGAAACACATTTGACTGCTAAAAGTTTCCTGAAGTTTCACGTGGTTCCCGTGTTGGTTTTCTTTACCTTCACTACAGGAATAAAAAAAAAAAAAAAAAAAAAAAGAGCCAAAGGAATTCTCCAAAATTTCTCTTTGTTATTTTATTTTTTTAATGGAATAATTGCCAGTGTCAACATTCTATTAAAAAAATAAAATAACAAAGGGAAAAACAAAACTGAGTACTGAACAATATAATTTTTTTTTTACGAACAGTTGAAGATGCCACCTGCATATAGGAATAAAAAGCAGAGATGTTTAGTTTTTTTTTTTTTTTTTTTTTTTGTTTCCATAGTAATCAACATAGAACACTTTCCTGCTGCTTTGGTGGTGTGAAAAAGTGTTCCAATTAATGCAAAAAAAAAAAAACCTGCCCGTAGAGAGGAAAACACATTAATACAATATTTTAATTCATCTTATTCAGAATGTGGAGTCTGAATCACAATCTTTTGATATAATGCAAGTATCAGGCAATTTATCCTGATGAGATTTGAGATATGAGAAGTCAGTTTCGTGGTTTTTCCAAACTATATATATATATACACAGTACTGTAAATAATAAATAAATTTTCTGTTTATACTCCGGGACGACCAAATGATCAGAGGAGTTCACAAGGTAGACAGAATACAAGAAACAGCACCGTATTCAGCAGTCACAGGCTTGAACCCCGGTCATTCAAGGCACGTGTACTTATGCACCCGCGCGCCTGACCACTAGGCTACGGCAACACTCTGTATTGCACTGTATGTATTGCACTGTATCATTGGCTGACTCTTGAACATTGGTGGCGAAAATCAAGAATGAAATTCTTCATTGCTGTATTCGGGTAACCTTAATAATTTTTCAATCTACTGATAAATAAATAAATTTGATAATGAGTAATTTAATAAATTTGATAATAAATAAATCAATAATAATAAATTTTATAAGTAAAACAGCTGTAAAATACTTAATTAAAAAAGCAAGCATAATGAACATGTCCATAACATACACCAGCAAAAACTTACCATAACTGGTAGCCATCAAGAAAATTTTGTTCTGTGAGTTTATTTCCAACACAGCAAGCAACGTGGCCTGGGGTGATACCTTTAGACAGCAACAAATATTTTATTAATATAACAATTAATAAAATACTAATATCAATAAACATTTTCAAAAGAAACAAATGTAAGGAATAGCAACTCTAACTTCCACTGCTGAAGGTTAGAATGAGCCAAAACACTGCCTACCTCTGTCAACAAATTAGTAAAGGCTGCCTTCCCCATTAAAAACAACCAAAGACAAATAACAACCATAGATATGTCATGAACATCAGAACATTGGTCCCCATTAGAAACAACCATAGATATTTCATGAACATCAGAGACTGGTAAATGATTGAACTGTATCAAAACACTCATGGCAAAAATTAGTGTATATAAACACTTAATTAATTAAGTGTTTATATACACTAAAGTTATTATTATTATTATTATTATTAATAGCCATATGGTGCAAGGAAGCCTGAGGTTTATGCTGCACCAGGAAAAAAAAAATTCCCAAGTTACCCTGAGAGAGAGAGAGAGAGAGAGAGTCAAAAGTAGAAGGGAATCACCAAGAAAGATTATGGCTGTTTCGTATATACAGGAATTCCTCGACTTACATAATACTCGACTTACGGAAATTCGACTTTATGTAAGTTTTTGCCGGCCAGTGCAACATTAAAAAATTCGTGGAAACATATTTTGCAACCCATAGGAATAAATGGAGGTATCATGAAAATATCATAATGTGAACCCAATAACAACTTTTTTTCTTTTTTTTTTTTTTGTAATTCGTTCTAAGTCCTTGGAAGTTGAAAATTTAGCTATATTACTAAGCTATTTATCTCTCTAAAAGGTCATATTTATAATGGAAATTGGTGAAGGTAAAGAAAGCCAACATGACAATGACAAGAAACGTCGGATAACTTAAGCGGAAAATTAGTTTCTTGATATGGCACTCTAGCGCTGCGCTCAGTACACACTATTCAATAATCTTCACTTGAATCCCATGGGAGCTTGAACCCCTCCCAAAGTGAGGGGGTAACCTAAACTTTTTTCTTTAGAATCACAGTCATATTTAGAAAAACATTCATAAAAAAAAATTTTTTATGACTGTATTTTTATTTTCGATTTCGGCTCCAGACCAATAACACCTACCGCCTGTTTACCAAGCGAGCAGCGCTAGAGTCTGGTGTCGGGAAACTAATTTTCCGCGTAAGTTATCCAACATTTCTCGTCGTTCTCATGTTGGCTTTCTTTACCTTAGTCTGGAAATTACACTACCCTTTCATCATTATCATATGTTCCCGTTATAAGAATCAATTTTGAATGCCTTTGTGATATTTTTCTAAAGCACGTTTCTGGAGGTTGCGACCAAAAAACAATAAAAACAATTTGTACTTTCCGATTTATTGGATTTCTCTGTTAGTGCATCTAATTATAAACGGGTAGTAAACTCGTTTCTTACTGCATTTGTGATAATACCAATAACTGCAATTGTGTGGGTTTTTAAGCTATTATGGTGAAATGTGTTCCCCTTCAGTGAAATCTTCAATCATATAAAACACTAATTTTCAGAAACTTCTCTTCATTCCTATTTACGTATTACAATGATGAAGGGAAAGTGACCAACGAAAAGTGCAAGTGGTGGTAATGTCACGGAACGAAACAAAATTGATTTAGAAATGAAGATGTAAATGATTAAGAAGTACGAAGCAGGACAAAGTTTGTCATATATTTCAAGGGAATTAGGTCTCGCTGCTTCAAAAGTGAATACTATTTTATAGGACAATGAGCGTATAAAAGAACATGTCAAAGGATCAACGCACTTAAGATCAACAGTGATCACAAAACAGGATTCAGGTGCTATATCGAAGATGGAACAGCTGTTAATAATATGGATGGAAAATCAGATTCAGAAGTGAGTGCCCCTGAGTCTAATGACCATTCAAGCAAAAGCAACATGTATTTATAAAGATATTAAGGATAAGTACAGCGAACCGCAGTGCCATATACTTTAATGTGTGAAGTATGACTTCACCGCATACTTTAATGTTGTGGAAACCAGTGCATTGCACTGGTTTCCACAACATTAAAGTATGCGGTGAAGTCACCGTGCTGATTCTGCAGCTGCAGGGAAATTTTGTGATGTGTTGACGGCAGCTATTCAACATAGCAAATTTTTAACGTTAACGAGACTGCTCTGTATAAAAAAAAAAATTCCGGATCGAACATACATTGCCAAAGAGGAAAATACAATGCCTGGTTTCAAGGCATCAAAGGACAGGGTCACATTGTTGCTTGGGGCTAATGCTGCCGGACATTAAAGATTAAAACTACTGCTTGTGTACCATTCTGGAAATCCTCGTGCATTTAAGGACATCAGTAAAGCCACCCTACTCCGTAGCCGAGTGGTCAGGAGTAGTTGGGAGTGCAGTAGCACACGCTCTTTGAGTAGACCGAAGTTCAAGCCCTAATATGGTCAATCTGCCAACCCACACTGGGCCAGTGTGGCAGATTATGGTCCATTTCCCTCAGCATGAATTGTTGAGGAGGCTTCCATCCTGCAGTGGGTTGATAATGGCTGCAGTTTACTTTTTTTTACCCATGCATTTCCGATCGAACCAGAGAGCATGGATAACAATATCTCTCTTTGAGGATTGGTTTTAATGCTGCTTCATTCCCGAGATTGAAAAATATTGTAAAGACAACGACATTCCTTTCACGATTTTGCTTCTATTAAATAATATTCCTGGACATCCCATGCATCTAGATGATTTCAATTCGAATGTGAGAGATATTTTTACTGCCAAACATGACTTCATTCATCCAACCTATGGATCAGGGTGTTATTTCAAATTTAAATACATACTATTTATGCACAACATTTGCTCAGGCACTGTTTGCAGTAGACGATGAGAAAAATTTTACATTAAGAGACTTTTGGAAATCTTACAATATTTACCACGCCATCTTAAACATTAATAAGGCCTGGGCGGAAATTACTAAAAGTTGTTTAAATGGCGCATGGAAGAAAATATGCCCATGGCACATAAAAGACTATGGAGGATTAGAAAAAGACGAATCATATGAAGAGGTTACAGATAAGATTGTAAAGGTTGTAGAGCTACTTCAGTTGGAGGTTGATGCCAAAAATGTGGAGTTAATAGAGAAAGAAGAGGAGGAATTATCTAACGAATAACATATTGACTTGCAGGCAGCAATAGTTGTTTGTTGTTGTTTTTTTGGTTTTTAGGAGCATTAGCAACTAAGGCCATATTGCTCCGGGAATATGCGGTGGTCATTCCCTGACCTTTCCGCATCCTCCGAATTTGGTGGTGACGGGCTCGAACCCCGGTCTAATCAAGAAGCGTGTGCTACTCACTGTTGCTCCTTCCCACCTGGCTACGGAGGCACCTGCAGCAATAGTGAAAGAAGAAAATGCTGATGACGCTCAAGATGAACCAAATGAGCAGCCGAGACGCTTCATCGCTAGAGAGATGGCAATGGCATTTCGTGAAATTGCATCGGCAATGGCAAGGTTTCAGAAGATGGATCCTGACAGCAAATGATTCTTAAAAGTTAACAGAGGGGTGAATGATATTATTATTATTATTAGCCATATGGTGTAAGGAAGCCTGAGGCTCATGATGCAGTTGCAAAAAAAAAAAAAAAAAAAATTCCCAAGTTACTCTGAGAGAGAGAGAGAGAGAGAGAGAGAGAGAGAGAGAGAGAGAGAGAGAGGAATCACCAAGAAAGAGAAGAATGAGATATCTAGCTCAGAACCCTGGGTTTGTCTGAGCTGGATATCATCATTCTTCGCTTGCTTGCTACAAATAAATCTACGAAGAAAAGAAAAAAGCCACCATCCAGTCATCCATTAGTATGTTCTTTCATAACAGCAAAGAGTTCTTTACTTATGTAAACTCTAGAAGGAAGGGGATGAATCAGATTGGTCCACTTGAGATCGATGGGTCAACTGTTGATGACCCTGCTTAGGTAGCTAACAAACTAAATGAATATTTTGCATCAACATTCACACATGAGCAGTTATTCAGCGAGGGGAATGCCAGAGGTGTATTCAACTCTAGCAGTAAGCTAGAGAATCTTGTAATAACTGAGAGCAAAGTGGAGGAGAAATTGTTGAAGATAAACACAAGAAAGGCACCTGGGGTGGATGGGATCTATCCTGTTATATTAAAGGAGGCAGCAAAGGAAGTAAGCAAACCCTTAGCCATAATTATGAGAGCTTCCTTGGACTCAGGGGAGGTACCCATGGACTGGAGATGTGCAAATGTGACCCCAATTCACAAAGGGGGATCAAAGGCTGACACAAGTAATTATAGACCTGTGAGTTTAACTTCTGTTCCTGGAAAATTAATGGAGGCACTGGTTAAAGAAGCACTGCAGGATCATCTAGACAAGACTTCAGTTATAGCTAGGACACAGCATGGTTTTGTTAAGGGTAAGTCTTGCCTGACCAATTTGATTGGATACTATGATGCAGTCACAAAAGAACTGGATGCAGGGAATAACTTTGATATTATATACTTGGATCTTAGAAAGGCTTTTGATACTGTTGCACATGGAAGACTGCTGCACAAATTGGAGCAGTGTGGCATTGGAGGCAAATTGCTGCTATGGATAAAGGGGTGGTTGAGGGGGAGAAGACAGAGAGTGGTAATCAATGGACACTGCTCATCGTGGACTAATGTTATTAGTGGAGTCCCTCAGGGTTCAGTATTGGGTCCTTTATTGTTTTCTGTATTTATAAATGATACTGATGATGGTATATCAGGCTTAATGTCCAAGTTTGCAGACGATACGAAGGTTGGCAGGGTTGTCAAGGACACTACTGACACTATGCTGCTGCAACAGGATTTGGAAAGGTTGAGCAGATGGGCTTCGAGCTGGCAAATGAAGTTTAACATTGACAAATGTAAAGTACTACATATGGGAAACAGCAACCCCAGAGCAACGTATCAACTCTGTGGTACTACACTGACAGTGGTAGAGAATGAAAGGGACCTGGGGGTGGTTGTGCAGGCAGATATGAAGTTCTCTGAGCAGTGCAGACGGGCTGCAAGAGTAGCTCATGGTGTATTGTCAATGATATATAGGAATTTTTCTAGCAGGGATAAGGAGGTGATTATTCCCTTGTATAAGGCAATGGTCAGGCCACACCTAGAGTACTGTATACAGGCCTGGAGGCCTCATTTCAAGAAGGATGTAGAGCTGCTGGAACGAGTACAGAGAAGGGCAACTAGATTAGTGAATGGGACAAAGGGGTGCTCTTACAAAGAAAGGCTTAAGTTTTGCGAATTACAGTGTCTGGAAACTAGGCACCAGCGAGGTGATCTGATAGAGGTGTACAAAGCCTTGAATGGTTTGAGCATGCTCAATGCTGATGGGATTCTTCCTCTTGCTCAGAATAATCACCTGAGAGGGCATAAATTTAAATTGAGGAAAGACAGATGTAGGATAGATGTGCGGAAATTTGCCTTTAGCCAGTGGGTGGTTGGTAGGTGGAACAGACTTCCATCCCTTGTCGTGGAAGTTGATAGCCTAAATAAGTTTAAGGCTCAGCTGGACAGGTATTTCGAACGAACAGAGGGGTGAAGTGGAAGTGGTTATTTTTATTTATTTATGTTACTTTTTTTTTTTGGCTGATGCTGCATAAGCTTGCTTTCTTGCATCAAATGCCTCTACTAATGCTAATGCTAATAAGGTTGAGCAGCCAACCCCTTCTAAATCCCCAGAGCCCTCAACCTCCGCATCGGCATACTTATCAACTGAAGATGTTGATTCTGGCAACGATGCCCGAGAGGTAAAACTTACTGACATTATGCCTGTCTCCTCTGTTTGTAATTTTATCATTTTTAAATTGGACGCTTTTGTAATTTTTCCTGCTCATGAGATAAAAAAATTGAATAAATACAATAAATAATTCTATTTACATGTTCGCTGAACATTTCTTTTTTGATTCAATCAATTCAGCAAGCACAGTTGCGAGTGCTCCACAAGTATGGGGGAAATTCCATGACTTACGTAGCGTTCTGTGGAATGCAACCCTTACGTAAGTCAGGGAGTTTCTGTATTTAAAAAGAAAGAAAGATAAAAAAAAAGAAACAATAAGTGAACTACAGCTGATATGCCAAAGAACAATAAAGTTGCCCATTAACAGAGAAATCTCTCACAGTAGCAAACTTCAGATTTAAAAAATCTCTATCTGATCAGCCAAAAAAAGAAAGAAAAAGTGATTGTCCTCAAAGGCTGTCCATTTCAGTGCCTCATAAATGCTAATAACTAGGCTCTTAATAGTTTTTTATTTTTAATTAATACAGAAATTTCCATTCACATCCTGGATGGCTGAAGCCAGAACAGTTCACAATGAGCTCAATCATATAAATTGTCATCCACGTATGTTACCCAAGGACTGCAGCCTTGTTAGTGCCAGTAGCTTTAGAGTAACTGTATCATCAAGATGACTGTATGCTGAGTGATCCAATTAAGTGTAAAAACCTAAAGTATTTACATTTAATCTATATGGCTTCAGAAATACATTTGGTAAATTATGGACTTGCAGCTAGCAGTCTTGAAGAAGCTTTAATTTAAATATTACTTAACTTTATTTTAATATAAATGAATTTACCAATTCGTCATCCAATTGTGCTATTCAGAGAACAAGTTTTATTTAGCAGCAGAGTGAAATGATTGTTTTGCAACAAAAAGAAAAAAAAAAAAACTGGACAATTCCAGCTTTTAGACAACTAGATTTCAGATGTTCAACCTATATTCACCTCTTTTTTGAATTGTAAAGTTCTGAAAAACAAATACAGAAGGTTTCACTTTTTTTTACTATTTTTTTTAAGCACTAATGGAGTTTAATGCATTTTCTGTTTAAAGCTGAATTTAATTAAAATTTCAAAAAGTTTTTAATATACAGTATATATATTTTTAATTTTAAGTAACGAAATGGAAACATTAAATTTCCAACATGCTTAACTGAGTGCACTATAATTAGAACACAGTTTTTAATGAATAAAAGAATGAATAAATACTGTCTTTATCGAAAACTATTTAAAAATTGTCTACAAGAATTATTATTCTTACAAATTATTGCTACAAGCCTTTCTTCAGTGAGAGTCCATAATGTACCAGTGATAAAAAGAATGCAAAACCCTATAAGAGTGAGCAGTTTCTCTTCAAGGGCCACGTCTTGTTTTACATGTCAGAAAGAGGATATATTAGGAGACTTATGCCCCTACTGTAGCAGTAAGGTTTACTAGAAGAGACGAGTACAGAGTAGGGCAACAAGGTTGGTGAGAGGAACAAAGGGGGTAGTCTTACATTACAAAAAACATATTAAACTACCCAAACAAGTGAAAGAATAGCGTAGAGGTCTGACGGCCTCATTTTAGGTAGGCTGTAGAGTTGCTAGAACAAGTACAGAGTAGGGCAACAAGGTTGGTAAGAAGAACAAATGGGTAGGCTTACATTACAAAAAACAAACTAAACTACCCAAACATGTGAAAGAATAGCGTAAAGGTCTGGAGGCCTCATTTTAGGAAGGATGTAGAGTTGCCAGAACAAGTAGAGCAACAAGAGTAGAGCAACAAGGTTGGTGAGAGGAACAAAGGGGGTGCACTTACATTACAAAAACCATACTAAACTACCCAAACATGTGAAAGAATGGTTGTCAAAGTAGCCTGTTTATGCAAGACATAAGCTGAAACCAGATAAAAGTTCTGAGTCTCCACCATACATTTCACTATGAATTTAGCTGACATGTCAAGTCTTGCAAAAGTAAAGTGAACACTCTTGGGAGATGGCATTCTCCACCATGATAAGCAATACCCCTGTAGTGGTTAGCATTAGTAGAGGCATTTGATGCAAGCTTATGCAGCATCAGCCAAAAAAAATAAATAAATAAATAAAATAAATAAATAAAAAATAACCACTTCCACTTCATCCCTCTGTTCGTTCGAAATATCTGTCCAGCTGAACCTTAAACTTATTTAGGCTATCAACTTCCACAACAAGGGATGGAAGTCTGTTCCACCAACCAACCAACCGCTGGCTAAAGGCAAATTTCCACACGTCTATCCTACATCTGTCTTTCCTCAATTTGAATTTATGCCCTCTCAGGTGATTATTCTGAACAAGAGGAAGAATCCCATGAGCATGCTCAAACCATTCAAGGCTTTATACACCTCTATCAGATCACCTCGCTGGTGCCTAGTCTTCAAACACTGTAATTTGCAAAACTAAGCCTTTCTTCGTAAGAGCAACCCTTTGTTCCATTCACTAATCTTGTTGCCCTTCTCTGTACTCATTACAGCAGCTCTACATCCATCTTGAAATGAGGCCTCCAGACCTGTATACAGTACTCTAGGTGTGGCCTGACCATTGCCTTATACAAGGGAATAATCACCTCCTTATCCCTGCTAGAAAAATTCCTATATATCATCGACAATACACCATGAGCTACTCTTGCAGCCCGTCTGCACTGCTCAGAGAACTTCATATCTGCCTGCACAACCACCCCCGGGTCCCTTTCATTCTCTACCACGGTCAGTGTAGTACCACAGAGTTGATATGTTGCTCTGGGGTTGCTGTTTCCCATATGTAGTACTTTACATTTGTCAATGTTAAACTTCATTTGCCACTTCTCGGCCCATCTGCTCAACCTTTCCAGATCCTGTTACAGCAGCATAGTGTCAGTAGTGTCCTTGACAACCCTGCCAACCTTCGTATCAACTGCAAACTTGGACATTAAGCTTGATATACAATCATCAATATCATTTATAAATACAGAAAACAATAATGGACCCAATACTGAACCCTGAGGGACTCCACTAATAACATTAGTCCACGATGAGCAGTGTCCATTGATTACCACTCTCTGTCTTCTCCCCCTCAACCACCCCTTTATCCATAGCAGCAATTTGCCTCCAATGTCACACTGCTCCAATTTGTGTAGCAGTCTTCCATGTGCAACAGTATCAAAAGCCTTTCTAAGATCCAAGTATATAATATCAAAGTTATTCCCTGCATCAAGTTCTTTTGTGACTGCATCATAGTATCCAATCAAATTGGTCAGGCAAGACTTCCCCTTAACAAAACCATGCTGTGTCCGAGCTATAACTGAAGTCTTGTCTAAATGATCCTGCAGTGCTACTTTAACCAGTGCCTCCATTAATTTTCCTGGAACAGAAGTTAAGCTCACAGGTCTATAATTACTTGTGTCAGCCTTTGATCCTCCTTTGTGAATTGGGGTCACATTTGCACATTTCCAGTCTATGGGTACCTCCCCTGAGTCCAAGGAAGCTCTCATAATTATGGCTAAGGGTTTGCTTACTTCCTTTGCTGCCTCCTTTAATATAACTGGATAGGTCCCATCCACTCCAGGTGCCTTTCTTGTGTTTATCTTCAACAATTTCTTCTCCACTTTACTCTCAGTTATTACAAGATTCTCTAGCTTACTGCCAGAGTTGATTACACCTCTAGCAAGTTAGTTTAACTTGTGTTCGGGGGAAAATAATAGAGTTACTGGTTAAAGATGCATTGCCCGATCATCTAGACAAGACTGCAGTAATAGTTCTGACACAGCATGGGGTTTTTAAAGGAAGGACTTGTTTGACCAATTTGATTGGATACTATGGTGTGCTCAGAAAGGAACTGGATGCAAAAAATAATTTTAATATCATATACTTGGATTTCAGGAAAGCTTTTGATATTGTTGCACATGGAAGACTGCTGTACAGGGTTGTTAATGACAGAAAAGACAGTATGCTACTGCAACAGAGTCTAGAAAAGTTAGGCAGATGGGCTGAGAAGTGGCAACTGAAGTTTAACATTGACAAATGCAAAGTACTGCATATTGGTAGCAGCAACCCTAGAGAAACGTACCATGTGGTACTGCACTCAGGTAAGTGGAAAATGAAAAAGACCAGGAGGTATTGTGCAGTCAGATATGAAGTTCTCTGAGCAGTGCAGACAGAATTCCAAAGCAGATCATAGAGTCTTGCCAATGATATATAGTAATTTTTCTAGCAGAGACAAGGAGGTGATTATCCCCTTGTATAAGGCAATGGTCAGGCCGCACCTTGAGTACTGTGTACAGGTCTTCCATTTGCTCTGATTACGAACCTGAGGGGGCATCGATTCAAATGGAGGAAAAACAGTTGCAGAATAGATGTGTGTTAATTTGCCTTTAGCCAGCAGGTAGCTGGCTAATGGCAAACTCAAAACTAAGCACCTCCCCGTCGAGGAGGGGGAGGTGCTTAGCTTTGGTTGGTAGGTCATTATTTAACGTCAGTGTATGTATAATTTTATGTGTGCCTTGTTCACTTTTGCATCTTGCACTAAAATAAAAGCGAACACCTTTCAGCACAGAAAATTGTAATGTAGTGTTGAACAATGTACAGTATCACTGTTTGTCAAATGCCATAGATAGATTAACTTCAGTTCAGGAAAGAGGAAATGTTGTAGACCTTATCGAACAACAGAAGAAAGCATAGTGTCATGTGCAAGTGGAGAGGAAAGCAGACTGTGTGTGGTGTGCCTTGTCTTCTGCCAATCCCTGTTGTCGCCACTCCTTCTCGCCTTTGCCAAAGGTAAGTTACGTAGTTTTATGTTTAGCCGTCAGGACCGCTGGCTTAAATGCATTTTTAACAAGCATTTAAAAGGGCATATAGCCTTTAAAAAAAGTAGGTACTTCATAGATTTAACCACTGGAACAGAAGAAAGTAGAATTAAAAGTAGGAGTGTTATAATGGAAGTTTTCTGTATAAATATTAATTATTTAGGGGCACCCGCTTGTAAAGATTAAAAGTTATATTCTTAAATACATATATAAATATGCATTTAAGAAGAAAACTCATTAAAACTAGATAAGGCTAACAGAAACTTATATGCATAAAATACTATTTATTCTGATTGAACATTAGCATTAATTGAGGCATATAATGCAAGATAGCAAGCTTATATACAGCATCAGCCAAAAAAAAAACTTCCCATTTCAACCATCCGGTCACTCCAAATGTTTGTCTAGTTCGGCCTTAAATTTATTTAAGCTATCAACTTCAACAATAACAGATGGAAGTCTGTTCCAGCACTCGACTACACGCTGGCTAAAGGCAAAATTCCGCATATCTATTCTACAACAGTCTTTGCTCAATTTGAACCTATTCCTCCTCGGGTTCTTAATCTCAGAAAGCATCGACACCTATCAGCATCGAGCCTGCTCAAACTATTCAAGGCCTTATACACCCCTCAATCAGGTCACCTCACAGGTGCCTAGTCTCCAGATGCTGCAACTTGCAGGACTTAAGCCTCTCTTGGTAACAGCACCCCTTTATTCCTCTCACCAATCTTGTTGCCCTTCTCTGTATTCCTTCTAGCAACTCTACATCCTTCCGAAAATGAGACCTTCAGACATGTATACAGTACTCAAGGTGTGGCCTCTCCATTGCCTTGTACAAAGGGATAATCACATCCTTGTCTCAGCTAGAAAATTCCTATATATCATTGATAAAACCCCATGACCTGCTCTGGCAACCCATTTCCACTCCTCGGAGAACTTCATATCTGACTACACAATTAACCTCAGGTCTTTTTCATTCTCTACCTCCCTGAGTGTAGTACCACACAGTTGGTATGTTTCTTCGATTACTACTACCCATATGCAGTACTTTGTATTTGTCGTTGTTGTTATTTGGTTTTTTAGGAGGATTAGCAACTAAGGCCATATTGCTCTGGGGATATGTGGTGGTCATTCCTTGACCTTTCCGCATCCTCCGTATTTGGTGGTCACGGGCTCAAACCCCGGTCTAATCAAGAAGAGTGTGCTACGCACTGATGCTCCTGCCCACCTGACTACGGAGGCACCTTGTATTTTTCAATGTTAAACTTCAGTTGCCACTTCTCGGCCCATCTGCCTAACCCTTCTAGTTACTGTTGCAGTAGAATAATGTCTTAACTCATTAACAACCCTACCAACCTTTGTATCATCTGAAAATTTGGACATTAAGCCTGATATACCTTCATCGATATCATTGATAAATACACAAAACGTCAATGGGCCCAGCACCAAATAACATTCCAATAATAACATTAGTCCACATAGAGCAGTGCCCATTTATTACCACTCTCTGCTGTTTCCCACTCAACCATCCCTTTATCTATTGCAACTTGCCCTTAATGCCATACCACTCTAATTTGTACAGCAGTCTTCCATGTGCAACAGTATAAAAGAGCATTCCTGAAATCCAAGTATATGATATCAAAATTATTTTTTGCATCCAGTTCCTTTGTGACCAAATCATAGTATCTAATGAAATTGGTCAGACTAGACTTCCCCTTAACAAACCCATGCTATGTCTGAACTATTACTGCAGTCTTGTCTAGGTGATCCTGCACCACTTCTTTAACCAGTGACTCCATCATTTTCCCTAGAAGACAAATTAAAACCAACAGGTCTATAATTATTTGTGTCACCCTTTGAACCCCTTTTGTGAATTGGGGATACATTTGCACATCTCCAGTCCATGGGAACTCCCCTGAATCAAAGGATGTTCTCATAATCATGGCTCAACAGTTTGCTTACTTCCCTCACTACCTCCTTCAATATAACTGAATCGATCCCATCCACCCCAGGTGCCTTTCTTATGTTTAACTTCAACAATTTCTCCTCCACGTTGCTATCCGTAATTACAAAATCGTTTAGCTCCCCGTTAGTTTAGTAAACTGCTTTCCTCCGCTTCCTTAGAGAATTCCCCATGTGTGAATGTAGATGCAAAACACTCATTCAACAGTCGAGGATCATCAACAGTCGAACCACCAACATAAAGTGGACCAATCCGATTCATCCCATTCCTTCTCTAGAGTTTACATAAGTAAAGATGCCTTTCTTGTTTTTCTTTGCATCCTTTGCCAAGGATTTCTCGTAATCAGCCTTTGCCTGCCTCCTTTGTGACTTGATTACAGACTAGCGTATATCTGCCATAGGCATCTGTGTCACCTGATAATTATATGCAGTTTTCTTCTCTGCACGAGCATCATTAGTTCATCTGACATCCATTTAGGTCTAAATCTTGAACAGTATTCCTTAGTTGATATGAAAAGCCTAGTAGCTTCCAAGATTAATTCCTCAATTAATTCCAAGATTAATAACATCATCAGTCGATCCCACTGTATAATATTTAAAAACTGTCTGAGAACACTGTAGTCACCTTTATAAAAACAAAAACCCTTCCCTTTACCCTTGATGGTAGTTATATCTTTAAGTAAATCCCACATCAGTACACTGTGATCACTGTCACCTAGTAGTTCCTTTATCTGAAAATTCTTAATGCATGAATAATAACTGCTGATAATCAGATCAAGAGTATACCCCCTCTGGCCCTTTGAACATGTTGCTGTAGAAAACAATGCTCCAATAAATCCACAAAAGCCTTGCTAGCATGTGAGTGACCAATTCACAAGTTTCAGTCGATATCTGGAAAGTTAAAATCACACATTACAAGACATTCCGATTTACTGGTGCACTCTATTTCTCTGCACAATTGTTCTTTATACTTATCAGTCATTAGGCCTATAACAAACTCCTACTCTCATTTTCCCTTTCCCAGTGTTTATGTCACACCAAACTGACTCAACATTGCATTGTCCACCCATGTCAAATGGATGCACTCCCTTAGATTTTATGTGTTTCTTAACTAACAACATAATCCCTCCTCCCTTCCTACCCTTTCTGTCCACTTTGTAGTCTCCAAATTCCAATTCTGCACTGCTTATATCTGTGTGACCCCATTTCTCTGATATCCCAACAATACCTGCCTTTGGTGTCTTGATAAGCACTTCAAATTCATCAAATTTATTTACTATACTTCTAGCATTGGTGTACATGCAAGTATACATGCACCTCTTCTTATTCTTAGTTACCATAACACAGCCCATGTATTTACTTGTTCCATGATGACTCCTAGCAGCTATTGAAATCCCCAGCAACTTGCTCTCTAGGCTGCTGCTCATTACAATAGACGCAGTGCAAAAATCACTTTCATTTCTGCCTGCGGCTACTGTTAATCTTTTAGTCTGTGAATTTCCCCAAGCTAGCAGTTTCTGACCCACCTAATACTACCTCGATAGTACCTGCAAATATTCTTGCACCCTTTCTATTTAAGTGTGTGTGCCATCCCTGCAGAAACAGTCTCTCCTCCTAGCACACACCATGCTGAAAAAATTCTACCTGATGAGCCTTGCACAATCTCTCCAGGCCAAATTGATTGACAAGTCTTGGCAGAAATGGGGACACTTTCAAATTTAACCCTAACTCATGACTTTTTTACCCTAACTCTCAAATTTTTTTCAACATTGACCTGCAGTTGTTAAGTCTGCAGTTCTCCTACCCTTAATGTCATTAGTGCCAGCGTGTACAACAATATCACCTTTTGTGCCTTAAAAGATGATATCTACCCTACAGTGTCATCAATTTTCGCTCCTGGAAGACATACCCTGGTCCACCTATCCTTTTTGCATAATATGTTCCCTGTCTCCCTAACAATAGGGTCCCTGAAAATAACTAGCTCCTGTGGGACAAGTGCATTCTGCCTTGGAGATTGCTGCTGTGTTGTCTGATGCACAGGAGTGAGCTCTGGCATTGAGTTGGGCAGATGAGATCTTGATGGGCCCCCCTCGTATTAATTTCTTCGAGGACATCTACCCTACATCTCAAACTCTCATATATGCCCATGGATGCTGAGTTTGCACCTAATTTCTTCACAGTCTTTGCACTTCACACACAAAGACATCCTCCTTGGCTAGATCATGTCCTGTTCTTGAAAGTCTGCAAAAATTTCACATTTTGCACATTTTTTTAGACTGTGATGTGTTGGAGAATCGCCCCTTCAATTAATCACTTCAGTTCTCCCCTGAGCCACAGCATTCCCACTAATCTGTGCACATTGCTTTGCTGCTCTGGTCTGAGTCATGATTCCATTTACTGTAAGTACAATTTAATTAACAACAAAATTTAATAAGATCAATAAATTTTACTTATTAATTGATAATACTAACTTAGTATAAGAACAAAGATTTCTATGTATTTTGCTATCTAGTTTTATGTTAAACCTTATGCTCAAAATCACTATCTAAATTCAAATTAAACCAAGTAACTTGACTAGAACTATAAAGCTACTTATAGAATATAATTTAATATAACAATTAAGTCAATGAAACGTGGATAACATTGTATTTGAATGGATGTTATTATTCATTCAGATGTCCCGGTGATATGATGTAGGGATGTTCGTGGAGAATCATAAAACTTGCAAATTTTAATTTCTTTTTCTGTTTTATTTTTTCTGCCCAAGTGGGTAACATAGTAGATATAATCACTATCCTCATGTACTGAGTTGAAAAGTCATGAGCTGCAATCCCCTCAATGATGGAAAATTTGTAGTATGGTATGTTTGGTTTAGTTTTTTTTTTTTTTTTTTTTTTTTTTTTTAGAAGCATTAGCAACTAAGGCCATATTGCTCCGGGGATATGCGGTGGTCATTCCCTGACCTTTCCGCATCCTCTGTATTTGGTGGTCACAGGCTCGAACCCCGGTCTAATCAAGAAGTGTGTGCTACGCACTGCTGCTCCTGCCCACCAGGCTACAGAGGCAGAGGTGCCGTAGTATGGTATACCATCACAGCTAAATTCCAGATCTTGGGAACAAGTTGTCTCTGCACAGTGGGCGTAGTCTTAAACAGGTATTGTACAGTAGAGTCCTGTGATTTGGTGATCCTTGTGAATCCCTTCGCTATCATTAGTCTTGGTTATGTTCTTTATTCCCCTCCTTACCGCTGTTTTTATAGCGGAAAAACGAGTTCCCTATTTAAAAACAGCAGTAAGTTTTGGTTTGCTGTTCCCCACTTTACTGCAGTTTTTATAATGAAAAACGAGTTCCCTATTTAAAAATAGAGGTAAGAGATATTTTATCTACATTCAGTTAAGGGTACAGCGTCCCGACTGTATACCGCCTCTCGGTGATATGGCAGTGATTAACAGGGCAAGACTCCGCCCACTGTTTTCACCCTCTTCTCTCTGGAACAGTCATGTGATCTCCAGACTGTGCCAGAACCACATGGTGTGTTATGAACTTCGCTATTTGGCATGTCATGAGGTGGTTAATTATTCATTGGCTGATTATTTGATTATATAGATGCATAATTAAAAATTCATAATTAAAAACAAAAAAAGAAAAGGTTTTTGGTTTTGGAAAGGGCTGAATAATAACAGGGATGTGGGGGGACAGCAGCTCCTACAGAAGTGGGGGTCTGGGGGCCACAGCCCCAAGAAAAAATTAATTACTGCTGATTAAGAATACGTAATTTCCCCTATTTGCATATTCGATTGCTTGTGATGTTTTTGTTGGTTTGCCTTGGTTGAGTGTGGGTGCCTCTTCACTGGGTGATTTATTCCAAACCCAACAGAGCGAATCACTGCGAAAATTTGAGTCATTCATAAATAATTCCACTGATGAGTTGAGTGGTTTTCTCTGCCTTTTTAGCATTTCTGTTGATGTGCATCGGCAATTTTCAGTGTTAATGCTCAGGAAAGCATCTAGTAATCAGTGGTTGCATGTGGTGTTAATTAAATAAAAAGAATTAATTACTGCTGATTAGGAATACGTAATTTCCTTCATTTGCGTATTCGATTGCTTGTGATGTATTTTTTTGGTTTGCCTTGGTTGAGTTTTGAAATTATTTACTGCTGATTAGGAATAATTATTGTGAAAATGTTGAGTCATTTAGAAAATATAAGTGCACTGATGAGATAAAAAATGGTTTTCTGTCTTTTTTAGTATTTCTGCTGATGTGCATTGGCAATTTCCAGTGTTAATGCTTGTGCAATCTCTTTGTGACTCTGCCCACTCACTACATTCCCCTCTTCTCGACTGCATGTTACAGGCAGATGTCATGTGACAATACAGCGGAGCTGAAAATGAAGAAAAATGGAACAGGAAATTGCAATTTTTTTTAAAAAGAAGTAACAAAAATGCAAGTTATTCATTAATTAACTAAAATTAATGCCACATGCAACCAATGCTAACTAGACGATTGCAGGAGCATTAACACTGAAAATTGCCGATGCCTGTCATCAGAAATGCTAAAAAGACAGAGAAAACCACTCTCCTCATCAGTGCAATTATATTTTCTAAATGATCCAACATTTTTGGAGTAATTGTTCCTAATCAGCAGTAATTAATTTCAAAACTCAACCAAGGCAAACCAAAAAAATGCATCGCAAGCAATTGAATATGCAAATGGAGGAAATTATGTATTCATAATCAGCAGTAATTAATTTTTTTATTTAATTAACACCACGCGCAACCACTGATCACTAGATGCTTTCATGAGCATTAACACTGAAAATTGCCGATGCACTTTAACAGAAATGCTAAAAAGGCAGAGAAAACCACTCAACTCATCAGCGGAATTATATTTTCTAAACAGCCTAACATTTTCGCAGTGATTGACTCCATTGGGTTTGGAATAAATTACCCAGTTGAAGAGGCATCCACACTCAACCAAAGCAAACCAACAAATACATCACAAGCAATCGAATACGGAAATGGGGGAAATTACGTATTCTTAATCAGTAGTAATTAATTTTTTCTTGGGGCTGCGGCCCCCAGACCCTTGCTTCTTTAGGAGCTGCTGTCCCCCACATCCTGGTTATGATTCCACCCTTTCCAAAACCAAACACCTTTTCTTTTTTTGTTTTTAATTATGCATCCATATAATCAAATATCAGCCAATCAATAATTAACACCTCATGACATGCCAAACAGCAAAGTTCAAAACACACCACGTGGTTCCGGCATGGACTGGAGATCACATGGCCGTTCCGGAAAGAAGAGGGTGAAAACAGTGGGCAGAGTCTCACCCTGTCAATCACTGCCATAACGCCGATAGTCGGTATACAGTCAGGATGCTGTATCCTTATTTGAATGTAGACAGATATTTTAACAAAGATTAGTTTTTATGCGACTTCGAGAGGGATTAAACAAAAAACGTAGTTATTCTTGAAAATTTGTAATTATTTTTGCTTATTTTGATTCGGAATTGCCATTTATCTTTATTTAGAATTCGATGTTTTTTGGCATATTACATGTGGCCTGGGAAAGCAGTGATAAGCACCTGCCAATCACTGTTTTGTTTGTGACCGTTAGTCGAAATATGGACTTGTACTCAAGATCTGGAGTTTTACCAAAATCGCTACTATACATATTTTGAACAACTCAAACTCAAAAAACATTTACTGGAATTATATGCATCGATTGAAGATCAAAATATATCAAAATAAATCAGTTGCCACATTGATTTCTCCTTAGCAGCAGTTTTTGGCAACTATCAGTACACAAATGTGTACACCAGTGGTTTTCAACCGGGGTGCCATGGCACCTTAGGGCACCGCAACAACATTCCAGGGGTGCCACGTAATTTGGGTTTAACTTACTTAAACTTATTATTAATTTTTAATTTATATGTTTATTTCATTATAAAGAGGTGTACAGTATCTTTTTAATTTTGTGGTGATCTATAATTGATGTTTACTTAGTACCTCTATAAAAAGAATAAAATTATATATTGTATATATATATATATATATATATATATATATATATAATTTGTATTATGAAATGCAATTTTCATAATTATATTATTGTAATAAATATCATATAACATATATTTTTAATATTATATATATATTGAGAAAATTGAGTAGGGGTGCTGCAAAATAAAATAAATTACTTAGGGATGCCGTTATTATATAATGTATATGTCTTATAGATTGGGCTGCGCTAACACTGGAATTATATGCATCGATTGAAGATCAAAATATATCAAAATAAATCAGTTGCCACATTGATTTCTCCTTAGCAGCAGTTTTTGGCAACTATCAGTACACAAATGTGTACACCAGTGGTTTTCAACCGGGGTGCCATGGCACCTTAGGGCACCGCAACAACATTCCAGGGGTGCCACGTAGCTCGTAGGGGCGGCAGTGCGTAGCACATGCTTCTTGATTAGACCGGGGTTCGAGCCCGTAACCACCAAATACGGAAAGGTCAGAGAATGACCACTGCCTAGGCGGCAAGCTTTCAATGAACAGATATCTTGTTCAGTAAGGAAGAATGAAAAAGTTAACACCGAAACCGTTCAGTGTTTGGAAAAGGACGGCGTATTTCTTTTTTTCTTGTTTTGTGAATTCTTCAAATGCATAAAAAAAATAATAAAAATTTTATACCTCTCTCTCTTATGCCCGAAACCTTTGAATTAGTTGTGTCTGATGAATGCTGGTGTAAACTTATTAAAACTATATCGTGGTAAATGTAACAGCGTAAATTTTAGTACTCACAGGCTTTCTAAAAATTAATTATGTCAGGCAGATCTAAACAGCATCCACAGCAAGATTAAAACGTGACCCGAGATATAATTGGAAACACACACTGGGTGGCAGTTGAGTGATTTTTTTGTTTTTTCAGTACTGCGAGATAATATCAAAAATAAAATAATAAAATGTGTTATTAGACAGATTCATCAAATCAGTTTAGTATAGAACAAAGAGCATTAACAATTTGTTACAGATCGGTGATACATAATAGGACATGACTAGGCGTATCAAACAGTTGAGGTCAGCTGCAGATAAACGAAAGCGGGGGGGGGGGGTCGGAAGACAAAGAGAGAGAGGAGTGGAATGTGTTTGGCAGATTACAGCATTCAAGAGGTCCAGGTGAAAATATTAATATTAAAGATAGCTCGTAGGGGCGGCAGTGCGTAGCACATGCTTCTTGATTAGACCGGGGTTCGAGCCCGTAACCACCAAATACGGAAAGGTCAGAGAATAACCACCGCATATCCGCGGAGCAATATGGCCTTAGTTGCTAATGCTCCTAAAAACGAAATAACAACAGGAAGAAGGAATTTGTAACTTATGATCCAAGCAAACGTGACGCTCTTTGTGCAGTGCAGACAGGCTGCAAGAAAGCCGACTGAGTCCTGCCGTTGATTTGTCAAATAATAGCTTTTGGAGATAAGAAGGTTATAATTCCACTTCTTACATAATGCAATTGCGAACCACTCATGGTATGTCCAGAGTATACAAAGAGATCATACAAAGCAAAAAAAAAAAATTCCACCTTCTGGAAAATGTCCGATGGTGAGAAAACACCTAATCAGATTAGCAAAAGGCACTGTGTTAAATGATGCTACAACTAGCAGAAGTAAATGAAAAGAGGAAGGGGAAGGGGTATTATAGGCCAAGGCTGGACTGCAGGAAATTTTCGTTTAGTCAGCGAGCTGTTAATCATTGATAAGTTATTTCCCTGAGTTATTGAATTTAAAGGTCTGCTGTATCGATATCTCCAGCAAGGAATAAACTTTTTTTTTTTTTCCTTTTCAGGCTGATAAATGTGTATAAATGGCGATAATGCCCCATTAATATAACTTGTACCCTTAATATGTATTAAAAAATTAAGTTCATCGCGGTTAAGTTGTGTAAATGTGAACGAATGCTACGATCGCCTGCGTAAGCTATGCGATTGATTGAGTGATTTTTATGTGAATAGTATATTAAAAAAAAGGTGTGATATACTGTCTAGCTGGTATATTTAAGTGACACCTGCGTCCTGTCTCTGAATGATAACGAATGTAAGATGGCAAATCTGTGAGTGAGAGCTATACATGTTTTTCCAGTCTGCCCCTAAATATGTCAAAAAAAGAAAGTGTCCAGCAAGCATGACAGGTATGCAGTTGGGTTGAGTGTATGCAGAGCGTGTGTGATATCCTGGCAGGTCTCCCCCTGATCTTGACAGCAGTGGGGTAAGCCAGTAGAAAGCTCCCTCTTGCCCTGTTCACGTTATTCTCCCATGTGGCATGACGAGGGATTAGCTTACACTGGCTGCAGTTGGTCTGGCCGGTATGGGATCACAAGACAGAGAAGCATCTTCCACAGTAGGGTGCGCTGACCCTTTGACTTTTCTCCCCTACAATCCCTGCTTTTCCCCCCACCTCCCATTCCAACCTCTTTGTCTGGTGGACCCTACCACTACAAACCGTTTACTGCTCTTGGAAGTTCCCTCCCCTCTATCCCTTTAATTTCTAATTTTTAGGTGGATAGTCTTCCTATCATCCACTCCCTTTTGTCCTCACCCCCTTTCTTTCCAAAATACTTGAATTTTCACCTGTGCTCCCCTTCCAAAACTTCAATTTTAACTTGATCTTCTTTTAGGAATCTCAGACGACCCTGACGGAGACCAGCCAGAGAATAACGGGCAAACTGGCTACATTCTAGCAATGTGTGGGCAACATGGGGTCCCACCAGGAAAACCCGGAACAACACACGGCACTTCTCGCATTTACAGTAATACTGCATTTCTTCACATATGGTGTAGATGTGGAAAACCACAGGTGGCGCCTGACCCTAGCACAACGCACACTATAGTGTCAACTTGGTTCATGGTGCCGGGTATGTGGGTCTGTGTGCTGGCTTGGCTCATAGTGATCGGGCACTATGAGCCAACTCTGAGACAATGGATTGTGGGCTAGTGGTTCCGATTCTTTGTGTTCCTTGGATGTAATTTGGTGCGTCTCCTCGTATCATGCATGCTCTTGCATGTGGTTGTTACGAGTTGCTCCTTCCTTCTGCCACTAGCTGTCTCTGTACGGATTTGATGCTTCAAGAAAGGTGTGCTCGGATTAGTCTTCAAGAACGGACTGCGCACTCTGTTCCTGTGCTTTCACTCGACACTTGATTGTAACTGTTCTTTTTTCTTTCTTTTTTCTTTTTTTTTTTAAGGAATAAATCTGTAAATTGTAAATATACGGCTGAGTTGCCAAGGGTTGGTCGAGACCACTTAGTACTATAAATAAAACAAGTTATAGTCTGACATGAATCGGAACAGTGCAAGCATAATGGAATTTGAGGATCCCATCAACATTAAATATTGAGTGACAGAAGAACACAGTGTTCTGCCACTCAATATTTAATGTTCTTACTCGTTTTTTATGTTTCTTACACTCGTTCATTTAGGTTTCTTACACTCATTAAACTAAAAAAAAAAAAAACTGTAGAATTATTCCCCTGCACTTCACTTCTGCTTGGGAGTTAACACAAGACTGGTTGATAAGGTCGTGGCTACCTTTTACCTGCTTACTGTACTGTCTTAAGCATAAGGGCGCCAGTTACATACAAGGCAGTCTTTATTTTTTCAATTAACTCCACTATTTAAGGAAGAACTAAATATAAAATTTTATCAAAATTGGTATAACTATTTTTGAAAAAAACGTAATTTTCAAATTAATCTTCAAGTAAAGTTCATTGACCTTGGCAGATAGAAAGTTCAGTTTCTGATTAAAAAAAAAAATCACTTAAAAATATTAGTAAAAAACAGCAATGAGTTTTTGAAACAGTGATTTTGGGGGGGCCCTCTGATTGGGGCCATAGGCAGATGTCTTTTTTGCTTATAGGATAACGCGCCACTGAGTGAAAGTAGACTTTTAGCCAGCTCATGGGGTTCGGTCCACGATTTGTGTAGGAATTTTGCCAGTAGGATCAAGGGGGGGGGGATAAGGCAGTGGTTAGGCTGCATCTTGAGTACTGCATCCACATCTTTCTTAAAATGACTTGGAAGCCTTATTTTAGGAAAGATGTGGATCTGTTGGAACAGTTCAGAAAAGAGCAGCAAGCTTTAGCTAGTTTTTCCTCTTTTTTTTTTTTTTTTTTTTAATCTCACGCTTATCATCAAACTATTATAAATGTGTCAATCAAGATTTCAATGGTTGGATTTGGTGTCAAGCGTATATCCACTTGGCATTTACTTATGTGTAACATGACAGTTTCCTAAAGGTCTATCAGCAAAATGTTTTTACGATCGGTCAATCACTTTGATATAACTCGCCTGTCAATCAGTGTATGGGATCGAGATGGCAAGTTAGGTTACGATATTCCCCAAGCTCTCTCGGTAACTTCAACTAATAAAACTAGCCAACAGTGAGTAATTGCCTGGCGAATCATGTCAAAGCGTCCAGTGAGTCAACATCTGGAAAGCAATTTGCTGACAGAGCCGAGCAACGATTAAGTTGCAAGCAAAATACCTACTAAGCAGGCTGGGTTTTTTAAGTTATTATTTTTATATCCAAATATTATTTTATATTAGATATATATTCTGTTGCAAAAACTTTTAAATAGATATTTAGTATATATTCTAAATATACTGTATTCAGAATATTTGTATTTGTATAAAAAATATGTGTATATAATTTTAAAAACTATACAGTATACATATATTTGTTTCCGTTACACAATGCTATGTTACCAAAAGTATTAAAATAGCAAGGGAAAAGACAACGATTAAATTAATATACAGCGCAGTACATTAATACGTCTGGAATATTTTTTATAGTATGACAACTATCAATTACTTCCTCTAGAATTGGTTCTGTGGACGAACCAGTTCTTTCATGTCACATTATTTTCCGGAAAACCAAGATACAGGCAGTTCTCGCTTTACGAGTTCCCGGCTTTGTGAGTTTTTTTTCCCAAGTATCAAGTGTCAACAAAATCGAAAATATGAACGTTAATTGCAAAAAATGAATGTTAAACATTCATAAATACCGCATTCCAAACCACGTGCATAGCTATATAATACAGTGTACCCCGCTTTACGATATTAATCAGTTCCAGAGACACACCATAGTATCGTTAAAATATTGTAATGTGAACACACTGTTTTTTTGTAATTCGAGATCTTGGAAGTTGAAATTTTCGCTATATAACTAAACTATTTAATAATCTAAAATGTCATTTTTAAGGTCACGCTCGTGACCTTAAGGCCATATAAAAGGTCGTGAGCGTGGTTTGTAAATTGTATTAGTTACCAATTCAAATAATTAAAATGCACTACCCTTTCATCGTTATCATATGTTCCATTATAAGAATCAATTTTAAACGCCTTTGTAATATTTTTCTAAAGCACATTTCTGGCGACCATAAAAACAATTTACACTTTCTGGTTTATTGGGTCTTTCTGTTAGTACCAGCAATTATAAATGGGTAGTAAACTCGATGTTATTGCATTTGCGAAAATACCGATAGCTGGAATTGTGTGGGTTTGTAAAAGTTATTATGGTGAAATGTGTTTCACCATACTGAAATCTTCAATCGTATAAAAAACATAATAAATTTTCAGAATCTTCTCTTCATTTTTTTAAGCTTCTTAAACTTGTTACTCCACGCGAATCGTATTAGTGTTAGTCGCAATTTGTGTGTGCGGTTAAAAAATGCTTGTGCATGCAATCGTGAAATTTATAAAGAAAAGAGAAGATTATCTTGGAAACAAACGCCTCTTGAAACATTTCTGAAGAAGACGACTCCTTGTGCAACAAACCAACGAGTGCCGAGCCAATAATGAGTGATCAACCAGTGTGCATTTAGTCGATGATGATGAAGAATAAACATTCTTTAACATTTGTAAGACGAAAATATTTTCTCTATTATTATAATTTGCTTGATTTTACAGGCTACGTTTTCATTTCTTTCGATAAGTCAATCATTGTTTAAAAATAAACTAATTAGCTAAATAATTTTATTGTTGAGAACGTAACTCTTATTTTTAACCTTATGTCTATGGGAAATAAATTCACGCTTTACGAGTTTTCGCTTTACGAGCGCGCGCTAGGAACGAATTAACTCGTAAAGTCGAGAACTACCTGTATTTCTCACCGAACTTTGTGATAGGGGCATTCTGCTTTGAAATACGTATGATTCTACTCTATACGTACGGCATAACATCATACGTGTTGCGTTATTGGAAATGACACTGTCTTTCTACAAAGTGTCGTGGGTTCGCTATCCACCTTGAAAACTGGTCGAAACCGCAGACTGCCATCCCCTCTGTTCAGTTGGGAGATGTAGTCGTTTTCTGAACATCAACACCATCCCATCCAGGTTTTTCAGTCTGATGAATATATAAGCATATATCGAGATTCATCTTCCCAAAGAATAATTTTTATTCTTCAGATGCCAGTACCTCCGAGCGATCAGTACATGCCATTTTACACACGCACATTGAAAATCATTGAAAGCTGTCATGCTGTGCGACAGATTTAGTATCCCACCGCCTGACCACGTTCAGATTGCTGAGCACATTTCCACTTTTCATGTCCATTGAAAACACTTGGCGCCTCCGTAGCCAGGTGGGCAGGAGCAGTAGTGCATAGCACGCGCTTCTTGATTAGACCGGGGTTCGAGCCCGTACCCACCAAATACGGAGGATGCGGCAGGTCAGGGAATGACCACCGCATATTCCCAACCCGGATAAAGGATGAGGGTTGGCGTCAGGAAGGGCATCCGGCCGTAAAAAAATTGCATGCCAAAACAATAAAAAAAACGCTGACCCCATATAATAATGGGAAAAGGCGAGGACAAAAAAAATGTCTATTGAAAACACTTCTGTCTTCATTATCTTCATTTATACCTCTACAAAGATCGTAGATGGCAATATGCTATCTCTGTGTGCTAATATGTTGCTTTCTACAATCTTCACACACACACAACCAGTTTGCATAAAACGGGCTTATTCATTAGTGTGCCTTTATACTTTAGGTAACATAGTATACGGTATTTACATAGGTTAAACAGAATTAAGCTTTGCCTATTCAAGTACATGTGAAGGTGCGACGAGTTGTGCGATTTGAGCAATATCCAGTATATGAAAATCTGAAAGTAAAACTAGAAATTAAAAAAAAAAGTTCATTTTTACACCAGATTGTGATTATTTATTATCACGGTGAACAGCTCATATCACAGCAAAACGTAAGGTTAGAGGCTAGTGTACAGTGCAGTGAATACTATTAGCAACTGGAAACGTGTTAGCATGTTGAAGTTTAAGTATATCGGAACTGAATTTTCCCAGTATGATGGGAAATTCCTTTTGTTTGAGTGGTCCACGGTTCTAGCTCTCATGACCGCTCAATACGATTAACGATCGTATTCCTTGTCAAAAACAAATAGTAAATAATAATAATAATAATAATAATAATAATAGCATTAACAAAATAATTAATTAATTGTAAATTTCTCTGATCTTGTGGTCGTGCTGAAGTATAAGCAAAATATTTTTGCCCACCTAGCCGAGTGGTGAATCACGAGGATATAGAAATGCACGCACTTTCAGCGGCAATAGTTCAAGCCTAGCCGCACTCTCTTCTTGTATTCTCTCTCTCTCGTGAATTCCTATGACCCTATATGGTTATCCCGGAGTATAAAGAGAAAATTTATTTATTTATTTGCAAGTGTGTGTGTGTGTGTGTTCTGAGCATCTTCAGAAGCAGTCAGAAATTTCTGCGCCTTTCCACAGCCACTCAATAAATATAGAAGAGAGTCGAGATGTGTCCTGGATGACCGAACAGTTTTTAGGAGTCCATACGCGACAGTTGCCTCTCGAAATACCCGATTAATTATCAATACTACCCGCACCAGCTTCCACGTACATTTTATATTTCTCGCTCTATTGCTAAAGCATCATCTGCAGCAACGAGACTAATTGGAAATTTGTGATCTCATATAGGCTGACCTCTACTGAGGGGTGGGATTTTGCTGCTGACCCCCACTTGGGGGTGGAATCTTCGCTGCCTGCTGACCCCTACTGAGGGGTGGGATTCCTGGAACTACTGTCCAGTGCTCTACTCTATCACTTTAACTAACAACTCCTCCTTCCTACTGCTATGGGGATGTCTCTAACTATCATCTTCATCCTCCTATCGCTATATCCCCCCAGGCCTTCCTTCCCCATCTTCTCTTTGCTATACATCCACTCTTCTTTCCTATATTTCCACGGGCTTCCCCCAGACCATCAGTTCTGAGGACCAGGGCCGAATTTAGGTATTGCGGGGCCCTCTAAGCACAAAATTTTGTTGCCCCCCCTCAAAAATTAGTCAATTTATACATTTATATTGTTAAAATAATGGAAATTGCAGTATTTCAATATATTATACTTGGAAAAAACTCTATCAATCAGTATATTAAAATTATTATATATTCTGTTGGTTACAAAACGAGATATTAGATACTGAAGATTGATACTAAACAATGATTAGGTTTGATTTATTTGTGATACAGTTTATGAACATCAGATACTAAGATATAATAAAGAAAAGAAACTAACATATTTCAATGTATTTGATACAAATGTAAATAAATTCAGATGCAAAGACGTCCATAAATTATAACAGACAACAAGCTGTTAGTTAGGTTATAAAACTCAACGAGAAACTAACATAGGTGACTGGCAACCCGCCTTAACTCAACTATAGCAGTTCCTAGAGCGCCACGAGGGCGCTGCCAAACCTTTCCATGTAGCCACGGATCAGTGACATTTCTAGTTACTTTTTGTTTTATGTCTAGACGCTAAGCTACCGCCGAATCATTATGTCGGAGCTAAGTCTTGTAATTTTGACAAATAAAATCTAAAGTAATCGACATCTTTTCGTGGGAAATTATGGGATTTTTTCCGGGGCTCCCAATTGGTGGGGGCCCTGAGCTACTGCTTTTTTTGCTTATACGTAAATCCGGCCCTGCTGGGGACGCCCAGCAGGAGCTAAAAGATTAATCTGGCTTGCCTCTGTGCAGCTAGAAATGTGAGACAGAGGGCACTCTAACTCGTGTTTGTCGCCCCCGGTTGCTAAATCGCCTAACGCTGGCTACTCAACACAACAGAACATCAACACCTTCACATATTCCAATACTACACACAAATGGCTGGCGATGGCGCTTACCTCACCACAAGATGAAATGACAAAGTGGCGAATACCCTAGAATCCGCAAAAAACCTCCACTAATAATAATAATAGGCAATACAGCCAAAGAACTTGTGGCTTTGCCGGTCATGTTTCACAAAAAATAATGATCTGCTTAGTTCACGTGCGTGTACCTCGTAGCGTAACTACGTTGCTGTATTTCAAATTTGATAAAAAAACAAAACAAAAAGAGCTTCACAGAGGCGCACACGGTCTAACAAATCCAGCTTTAAACGCAGATTAGTCCTTAATAATCGATGGGTAATCCGAAAATTCTTAATAATGGCGTTATTATATGCTGAAAGTAAAATACGTGCTTGTTCAATAACAATCCATGTTTGCCTGTGAAGAATAATTGTAGAAACGATTTACTTTTATTTTATTAATTGATCATTATTGTTTTTTGTGAAATAGCTCATAATTCATATCTCAGTTTTCCAAATTTATAACCTTGCAATTGCTTCTCGTTTTCTTACATAGAGGGCATAGTATTTGGGGAGGGGGAGTCAAGTGCTTTCTCACAACTGCGCCATAAGTACTCTTGTGAAATATACAGTAATATGTCACCGTAGACAATCTTAACTACATTTTATTATTATTATTATTATCATTTAATGTATTAGGTGGTCCCCGCCAATCATTAGCAATACCGCCGTTTATTTGCGCTCATACAAATAAAAGCCAGCAAAGTGGATTATATAATTCACAAAACTACAGATCCATCATTCGCTTCTGTTGTTTCCAGCGGAAGAATGTAAAATAATTCACGAGATCAGGGTAGTATACAGAGGATCTCGGTTCCACTAGAAGTTCGAAACCAGACCTGTCCCATACAGTATGAATATTCCGCAATCCACTGTAACTTTTTTATAGGTAGGGGCGGATAACTTCTGCATGAACACACTGCACTCACCAAATATTTCCCATATTGCTAAATTACTGCTCTTCACATTTGCTAATAAACAAAGCTTAATTTTGGCCACTCTGTATGTTGATATATACAACTGATACCGTAAATACGACCACATCTAGTTTGTCGGTTGCTATTGCAGTTTACCTTCGTGTGGATATGGCACGCTTTCCACTTATGCTGTCTGTTGTCACTAGAGGTCCGGGAACACGCCGATGGAGAATAAAAGTGTCCTTAATCGAATGCACAAGTCCTTGTCTAGGTAATGCAGTATTGTATATATGTGTAATTGTCAGATTTATTCATTATACAACCGTTTAATCTAATACAAACAGCAGGACTTAGGTCTGATTTTAATATGCTAGGCTATGAAAAGTTAAATGTAATTTCACAGTGGAACTGCAAAAGAACATTGGTGGTTTCAATTTTGAAGATATTACAACCAGTTGTCTTAGTTTTGCACTACATATAAACGGCGCTTTCATAAGAGAACCATTTGTTTATAATGCATAAGGTCATTTATTTATAATAATCATCGCCCTTACCTCACCACAAAGGGGTAGGGTCACAGCCAGAGGTAAAAATGGAAAATTTTACGAAATGGAATGCGCGTTTAATAAAATGTCTTATTTATGAATTCCATGTAAATGGCATAACCGATGCGTATGATGAACCGGAATGCCGTTCAGGTGCGTTCCCTTTCATTCGGAGCCCTGATTACAGCATCTAAATAGCCTCATGCATCTGATGCTCATTTTTGTATGGCGATGCTGGTATGACTCGTAGGGGCGAGCTGGCAGATTTTGACTCAAGCGGCTTCCAACAATTTTGGTCCCATCTGAATCACTTAGCATGTTACGATGGCCCAATTTGTTGTTGGCCGCTCCAAGGATCGCCGCGTGGGACACTACGCCCCTGCTCACAGCGATGATAGTCTACAAAATATGAGATGACTAATGTCTTTGCTTTGCCCTTAGCATGTTTTGCAAATATGACATAATTTTGCTGTTTATATTATTTCCTGTATAAAACGTCGTTTTTGTAAACTGGTCTTAAAGTTACGTAGAAGAATCTCTAAGGAAATTTTTCTCACAATGGCAATGATACACTCCTTATCCCTCTTATTTATTTATTATATTTATGTTTTATATATTTATCATATGTATATGTATTAACTTATTCGTTTTTGTGAATTATAGCCACCAAACAAAACTGCACAGTTTTTAAAAACATTTTAAATAAACTAAAATACAATATATGTTTTAGAACAATATGCACAACAGCTAGCATTCGCAAACGGCACCGTGGCTGTACGAGCGTAATCCGCGTCCTCGCACCCCATAAAAAAAGCCTCCGTTCAAAATTTAATGATATGAGGAATTTGCTTTTTTACACCGCTTTAGTCTCGCCAGTCCCTTGCGAGGGTGGCACGGTTTTAGAACTCAGGAAAATTTAGGTTCTGGCCGGAAAACCGACCAGAATATACTCAGTTTACAGAAACAACACATTGACGCCACATAACCTTAGCTGCTTTGCCGCTTAACACACGTGTACTAATCACACTCCTTTTTCAACTAACGTACAACACATTTGATTGTTCAATCCAAACATAAATAGGTTCTCTTGAACTTTAAACTAATGACGAAATAAATTAAGCAATTACGAGAAACTGTAATTATTAAAAAAAAAACGAATAAGGCCACTTCGGAAATTCTCAAATTCTAGTAATAACCTGCAACACTATTTATATGAAGACTTAGAGAATTTGGGAAAATACATATAAAGAATTAATGCTAATCAAAATATAATAGCTATAAAGCAATTCGTGCATTTTCTAATAAATTGGAAATGGGTATTTCCTCCCAATCACTGATATTAGAGAACAGTAGTATCAGAAGTAGTATCAAAAGAATGTGTGGCTTGACAAGCCACACATTCTTTTTTATCTACGTTCGAAAACTTCAATCGACATTTTGGATGGTAGCACCACAAACGGGGATAAAAACGCAAATAACAAAGACAGAACAGCATTCTAACGTAAAAAAATCAAGGCCGGAAGTGGCCTTTCAGTGGTAAAATTAATCTGAGCATCTATGATGCATTTCCTCTGGAATTAATACTTGACGTCACAGATGCTTCTCGAGCTTTCTTATCACCTGACATGGGCTTAAACATTATTTCCTTACTGTCCAGATAAAAAAAAAAAAAAAAACAACTTGATTTTCACGAACAAATCGTGTTTTCCTTCCTGAAAAAAAAAAAAAAACAAAGCTGTTTTTTTTCCTATCAGTTTAAAAAAGATGATTAAATGATATTTTTTCTACTATTCATTTGAAGGTTTACTTTTGAAAGAATACTTAAAATTAAGATTCACAGAGAAAAGCAGGTGAAATTGCTGTCCCTCCAACCACTCCCCAGTGGTTGGAGGGACAGCAATTAGCTCATTTCCCATTCTGGACATTTGTAATTTAATGTACGATTAAACAAAAACGGATTTTCCAACATGCGATTAATTTGAAAGTTTAGCAGGCGCTGACTCCTTTAGTGTCAAACAAATTGATTATCTAGAAAATGAATAGTAATTTCATAGTCAAATGCAGAACGATACATTTTTTTTCTTAGATATTTTGAATACAAATTGATATTTTTTTCCTGTGTGCATGGTGTCTTCTTTCTACAGAATAATGTATAGGAAACTAGCTCATTCGACAAGACCTCTCGTTTTTTAGCAATAGTGATTCTAATGGGGAAACATACGAGAGTGTGCGTTCATTTGTAAAATTTACGAAAATTCAAGCACGTTTTTTATCCCACTGTGTTCCAAATTTACGCATTCATTTTACACCTGTTATTCATTTTATTCATTCACCAGTTATTCATTTTATACTGGTGTTCCATCCAAACGGTATACAATCTTCAAGAATTTTAAATGAATAATCTGGTTTTGATGCGAAAAGGCAGATAGTAATCAATTTTGCATCTTAATTCCACACAAATCTGCAGAAAATATAGGGAAATACGTCTTTTTTAAAACCCATATATCACGAGCATACTCCCGGAACTGTGACTTTGGAACTGATTCTTGTTGAAACTCGGAACTATTATCACAAATCACAGTGCAACTATCGCTCTGAAAATTATGAAAAACTCTATTTTAAAGGGTAAAATTTCAGTGCTGACGGTTCGTCTAGGTTGTGTAACGAATAGACAAAGTACTTATGTTCTCTTCAACATTATTAATTTAGGGGGGGGGGGTGAACACAAGCAACTCGATTTTCATGAACAAAGCTGTATCGAAAAAATACAATTTTAAAGATAACTGTAACCCAAAGACGAGTTACAAGTCCCAACTAATCCCCAAAAGGTTTTTCTTCAATTTTATTTTGAAAAGCTAACTTCGACAGCAAAATTAATGATGTAAACCTCAACAAGCGACCACAGTTCAGCCTGGAGATAAGGTGCTCAAGATCAAAGGGGTTGATTTTCTCCCTTTACCATTGCAAGTAATACAAGACAGACGTTGAGCTTCATTCAAAACGATAAAATATTATTTGTTATTTGAAATTAAAATGGATATTTTTCCCCTTGAAAAACAAAAAATAATAATAATACTACACTGTGCATATCGGAGACAAACAGCGAATTAAAAACAGGTCCGATTTAAAAATTAACTAGGGCATGGCCGTGAGTATTTTATCCTAATTCACTATCAAAAGCACATAATTAGCCTTCTGCTGCACAGAACGGGTGGCGACTCAGATGGGGCATCTGACCGTGTGTCCTTTGGTCAGTTCAGGTTGCAAGTGGGTCCCGCTTTGGTCCCTCTTTGTGTGCTGGGTTGGCATGCACGGTGGCAAAGAAAAAAAAAAATCCGAAACACTTCCCACCATCATTTGATTGATGATGCTGTGACCCACATTCTGACCTGTTACATAATATCCGTGTCATGAACACCTGTGTATTTAGGTGGACATCCGAGGGAGAGAGGGCTGTAGATGTCCTCTGATACCAGTACAGTCTACTCTACATCTAACCCAAAAGTAAAAGGGAACCCACACAGTTGTGAGGAAACGCCAACACCTCACCTGCTGAACACAACAGTCCCAGATCAAGCCCAGCCCAAAGATAAAAATAAATTAAATTAGTCTGAAAATACCACTAACTCCATCTATGGAGAGAAAAACAGACTAAGAACCACATTTTTAGTTCCAAACACCAACTTCCCACCAAATCGGAATTGTTGTGGCCCACCTCCTCCTGGGTACCAGCCCCGCAAATTCTTCAGTTCATGCCTACTTCCGATACCACTGAGAACCAGCCACCTGCGAAAACAGAAAAGTACGTAGAACAATGGTTCCTAAACTACCGAGATCTATGGATCCCTTCAAAAATTAAAAAAGTTTATGGACGCCTTCAAAAATTAAAAAAAGTTCGTAGACCTCTTTATATATGCATATGTTTCTGTGTGTGCATGTATATGTATGAACACTGAGTTTACTGGAAAGAAAATTCAAAGTTTAATGTTTAAAACAACTCAACTTTATTCTAATTTTTACATAACTATGTAATAACTTTATTTATCATCAATTTGCTATACATAGAACAAATAATTTGACCATATCCCGAGGATTGTTTCGCGGACCCCCTGGAACTTGTCTACGGATCTCCAGGAATTTGCGGACCCCATTTGGGAATCGCTAACTTAGAAGATATTTATGGGACTTATTTGTGGATAACAACGTCGAAAAAAGCGGGACTGGCCGGCTCAGAGAGGAGGAGGGGATCTCAACTCCACTGAACACGTGGGTGACAAATTTAAATAATGGATTAGGCTGCAACAAAACGGTCTTTTTCTAAACAGAATATGGCAGCTGCTTTCGGGAGGAATGGAGACGAATTGGCCGACACCAATCGGAAATCAGTAAATACCTTTCCGAATGACATTTTTTTTTTTTTTTTTTAATTTATATCACTTCAACTTTTTATTCAAAAGAGTGAAGGGATATCGTACTTTTGGTAAAAAAAAGCCTATATCTGGATTTGACCAGGTGCATCCGAAGAAATAAAAACACATGAAATACTCTTTGCCTATTACATTACTGATTTAGCCGCTTTTGTTGTTGTGCTGATAATATCCTGACGTGCAAAATGCACAAATTACTTAATTTCTTATTTAAAAAAAATTAGCTAATTAAATCTTTATTATGATTATGGTTGATAATCTGGTTATTATTATTATTCTTATTTATTTATTTTATTATTTATTTATTTATTTTACATCTCGTGACGGGTACTCGTACAAGTGCACGGGATGGTTTTTATGGCCAGGTGTTATTGCTATTGGTCGAGAAACTTTGACTAATTCTACAGGAGCTCAAGTTGCTACTTTTTTTGTAGTTCCAAGTAGGTGTTCCTGGAACGCCTATTGCTAAGGAAAGCTTCGATTCCACCTTTCAAAACTTTGAAAACCAGAATTAGAACTTTTGGAAGTAATTGTGCAGCTTCGAAATTGTTTTTGAAATGATCATTTCTACTATTTATGTGTAATTATTAAGATTAAGATTAATTATCCAGTAACATTTCCATTTTATGCTTATTATATTCTCTCTCTTTTTATGCTTCTATTTTTTACGTTTCAATGCTTTAGCTATAAATAATGTCACGTTAAGGTCAAGGTAAAGGCTTGACAAAGCTTGACAGTATTAATTTCAGGAATCTCTGAAAGTTTAGAAGGTTGCCTTGGAAACAAGGTTATACAAAGTGTAAGGAATACCGAAACGCCATACTAATGAGGTTCTATGTTAAAGAATTCGTAAAATTATGTCCAATCAACAAAGGTGCCTTTGTACCCCAATTATTATCTATCAAAATTTTAAGGCGTAGTCGCCACAAGATAGACAGAAAGCCCAATTGTGATATTTGAGGGATTCAGTTAGTCTTGCGCCACTGAATTACATACGTAGTAAAGATTAAAAAAAAAAAAAAAAAAAAGTGTGTACGATTTATGATAGGACAACTTTTTCTTCTAATAATAGGAAAAAAGTAGCGATCCCGAGAAGGACTACTGGCCGCACGCTATAAGAATCGACATAAAAAAAAAAAATAAAGGAAATTTTACTTTTATTGAAAACTCATGTGCGCTTTTATTATCGATATAAAAATGTTCATGGGAATTTCAGAAATCACTCACCCACACAACCATAAAACATGCACTTAAACATAAGGTGTATCGAAAATGAATCCACTTATTCTTCCACGGACGTTCCACTTGAACATTTGATGTTAAATACAGGCAGACTTCCCCCTCATTTAGTTTTTTTTCCTCATTTAGGAAAAAAAAACGTCAATTAGTTTTTTTTCCTCATTTAGGAAAAAAAAACGCAAGTTTTTTGCGTATTTGTAGGGGAAGGGCTGTACAATTATCGCCCAGAAAGTGACCAAATCTAACTTCATTGAAGCATTAGCGCATTAATGAAGTTAGATATTCCAATTGAATATCTCTAGTAAAGTGTTTGAGCCCGTCAGTTTAAACCTTTATGGGTCAAGCCATTTAAACTGTGAATTTTAAATAATAAATAAATTTTCTGTTTATACTCCTGGACGACCAAACAGTCAGAGGAGTTCACAAGATAGACAGATAACAAAAAACACCACCGTATTCAGCAGTCACGGGCTTGAATCCCGGTCACCCAAAGCACGTGTACTTATGCACCCGCGCGCCTGATCCCTCGGCTACGGCGGCCCCCGAATGACGCAGACAAGTTTAGGATTGCTAAAACAGCGATAGGCCTTCTCAAAAATAGTGGCAGTTTGTGAAATTATAAATTCATAATTTAGTTATCTACGTGCTAGACACAATTAACGCAATTGTTCAGTGGAATTTTGGTTATGGATTTATAATAAAATTGGGAGCCTTAATCTAGGACGTTTTCGTCTTTTAGTGAGAATGGTACTGTGTAATAGTTACTGGTTATCTATTGGTTATCCCATCCATAGTATGTTCAGATCGATACCAAGAACGGTGCAGATTATAGATATTTTTAAACCTCTATTTTACCTTTCAAAATCAGTAACAATAGTTAATAATTTAATATTAGCTGTTTTAGGAATATTTTTGAATTTGTGTTTCTGCTTTTAATTTGCTTAATTCAGTTTAAATTGAACGCAAAATTTGAATGAACAAGGTAAGTTGATCTTATTCAGAAGATATGTTAATAGTCGCATCAGTAATTTAACTATATTAAAAAAAATTATTTGTCGAATTTTTCTGATTACGCCCTTCTACCTTAGTCACTAAGCAGTCTCCGTAGCCGAGTGGTCAGGGCGGGGTACAATAGCACATGCCCGTTAAGTAAACCGAGATTCAAGCCCCTTACTGCTAAATGCAGTCGATCTGCCAATTCGCACTGGACCAGCGTGGCAGATTATGGTCCATTCCCTCATCATGAATCGTTGAGGAGGTTTCAACCCTGTAGTGGGTGGGTTGATAATGACTGCAGTTTACCTTAGTCACTTCGAAATAACCCCACTCCCTCGTGTAAAAATAATTTCCCATCATCGCTGGTTCAGCATTCTCAGAGTTCTTTATGCCGCAGAATTACTGTCTTCTTCTTCTCAGTGTAGTAGTAGTAGTGGCATGTGATGCAAGAAAGCAAGTGTATGAGCTTATGCAGCATCAGCCAAAAAAAAAAAAAAAATATATATATATATATATATATATGAATGTCATTGCAAATATAGAAAAAACACATGACATACATAGTCTTAACAATTCATACCTCACGCCAAGAAAGCCAATAATCTAATAATATATTAAAATGGTATTATACATATATATTTTTTTTTATCATGGAACTGACTTTATGACTTGAAATTGCGACTTTTTTGCAACACGTTCGTTCGGTGACTCATCTAGACACGAATCATCGTCCCGTTTATCTGCAGTCAGTTAGTCCGAATTAGCATTCGTTAAATTGATGGTGCTTTATGTGTTTAGTCACATTTTAAAATGAGTTCACTGAGCAACGAATTTGCATCGAATTTTGTTTCAAATTGGGAAAAAGTGCAACAACAGAAACCAACGAAATATTAAAATCAGCTTTCTGTGAGGATGATATTTCGTTCTAAACTTTTTCAGTGGTTCGCGAAGTGTCAAGTGCAGCGGTTGTGCGTCATAGATGATCCTCACTCTGGCTGCCCTTCAACTTCAAAAACCAATGTTTCAGTTCGTGATCTGAGCAGGAGTGATCGCGTTTACCTATCTGCGAAATTGGTATTCCTTAGAGGACACGTCAATCGATTTTGAACATAAGAATTCGGAATGTGACGTGTTTCAGTAAAGTTTGTACCTCGCATTTTCACTGTGCAGTGAGTTCTCGCATGTGAGGATCTTCATCTTTATGCTGCTGCTGCTGACACACGCTTTGTTTTATCCAGACTGGTGACGAATCGTGGTTGTAGAGCTATAACCTGGAAACAAAGCTCCAGTCCTCTTAATGAAAGACTTCATCTTCTGCAGGGCTCAAAGAATTGTTGTTGCTGTTGTTGGAGTGGGGATATAACCGCGGATGAGCTATCAGGGCCCCAAAAAAGTGAGACAATCTCGATCAAATGTGAAGAGTGTGCTTATCGTATTTTTTGACTCACGGCATTGTTCATTATGAACTGCTCCATGAGGTCAAACAGTGAACCAAGAATACTTGTACAATGAACAGTTCTACAGCGACTGCGCGATGTAATTCAGATAAAACGGTGGGGAAAGTGGCCTTGCATCATACAAATGCCCCATGAGCATTTAGTGCAAGAAATTCATGAATGCAAAGCATTCATGAATTTCTTGCAAAGCATTACATCACTGCCGTCCACAATCAGCCATACTCATCAGATTTAGTTCCCTGTGATTTTTATATTTTGTTTCTCACGCTTAAAGCCCTTTGAAACAGTTTTGTGTCGCGTCCTGAATAATTTCCTCAGTCGTTGCAAATCTGCGACATTTCAAAGGTCAGTGATTTGTAACGACTGAGAAAATTATTCAGGACGTGATGCAGAACTATTACTATTATTATTTTTAGGCCATAGGAATAATTAAATACACCTGCCGTGCAGGTGTATTTAATTATGTCTGTTAATTGCGTGTGTTCTATGGTCGATTTGTCTGTTTTGTTGGACGAAAAACCCCAGATTCTGGGGAAAAAACCTTGCCATCTACGCCTGAGATCGACCAATTCAGTCAGGGAGTGCAAAAAAAAAAAACCATTAAAGTTCCTCACGTCATCGACGGGATTCGAACCCGGGCCTTTTCCACCCGGTGTGGGGAAGACGGTGACGATACCACTGTGTTACCCACGGAGACGATACAGAACTATTAGCATGATATAGAGCTAAGCGTGATACAGAACTAAAAAGAACCCGCTTATCAGGAGTGCTTCCAGAAGTGAAGCAGCATTGGAATCGCTGTGTACAGTGTCAGAGAGAGAGAGACTGCTTCGAAGAAGCTCATCCGAATAGCCGGTAAGCTTCATCATTTCCCAAATATTAGTTCAGTCCCCGAACTTTTTGATCATACCTCATATGAACGCGAATGCAGGAGCAGGGAAGCTTGTCCTTGGGAGGTCATTAATCGCATCTCGGGTCGACGCGTCAGGTGCTACCAGTCACCGCCATTGACTGAACACCGGGTAGCTGGTTCTCGGCCTTTAATTGAATGCTTTTTCTCACGTAGCCGTGGGCGCACGCTTAAGCGAAAAATGCTAGGTAGAGAGGTGAAACGGCCGATGGAACAAGAGCGGAGCACAATTCTGTGCTAGCTTCGGGCTGAACTCACGGGCTAATATGGTTATTGACAAAACGTGAGATGCGTTTCATCTGTCTGGATATTAACAGCTCCGATTGGATTCTTAAAAATCTGTTTATCTCTGGTAGTCTTTTCTTATTTTGGACTTTATCAAAGCAAAACCTCTTCTTTTTAACTAGTACGAATATTTCTATGGACTTTTTTTCTCTCTATCCACTCATATTGTTAGCAGTTTCTGGCTAAAGTAATGTCAAATATCTACGTAGGCATAAAGGAAAAAAATGTTTCGTAATGAAAATGCAACCAATCGAGTGGTGGCAATACGTTATTTTTTGGACTGCAGAAGTAGTCCAAAAATATAGCATATATATATATATATATTGATCTTAAATTCACTTTTTTTTTTGTATATTTCATAAAACCGGTAGCTGGCAGTAAAACGTGCATCCATTTCCTAAATTAGGAGTGACATCTATTACTCTCCCCGAGGGTTCTATGGTCTCAAGGTGTTCTCTCTTCTGTGAATCACAATCCTCTCTGTGTTAGCGGTAGGCTGCTTTGGCAACAAGTGGGAGTGCTGTGCAGTTGTCCGCTCCTCTACGTTTGTGCTCCTCAAATACACAAATAAAATGCTCACATCCCTTAGTGTTAAAAGGAGATTTGAAAATAAAGAGATTGTTAAAAAATTAAAAGCTAAATACAGAAAATGAGTTAAATACTTTTTTTTATTATTTAACTTTTGCAAATAAACTAGCATATCGTAAGGTGACTTTGACCTGATCTCGGCATATACTCTTTCTGTAGTGCCTGTCGGTAGTTTACTTCAGTAGACTTTTAAAGCGAGCTTCGAACCTTACTCATTAGCAAGTTTCTCAGAATGCTACTGCTAATGCTATTAAAGTTTTACCGAGGTTTTCAGCCCCAGAGCTACTCGAGCCTTCATATCTTCATGGCCTTGGTTGTGCAGGTTTCTCGAAGCATAAAGTGGATGATCCGCTTGAGCACGCAGTACTCCATTGTGAATAAATGTTCAATGGTGGCGCGAGGGGGACAGCTGATGACACTTATACCTGAGCTGCATAGAGTAATAAATGGTTTGATGTATTTGATGACAGTTTCCCAATCTGTGACTTACTGTGCTTCTCAACGAAACCGAGGGGCATTTGCATATGTGGGTTAAACTTAGACTTTGGTCAAAGATCCCACTCAGTTCAATGATATGGCAGCCAGCATTGAGCAAGCGTGGAGAGGACTTAACAAATAACGAGTTTTGCTCGATATGGTTGCAACTTAGTAGTCGCAAATAATTTGTTGTTCCGAGGCAGTGAAGTTTATATCCATTATTATTATAAATACAGCTCCCCACAAAGAAATCTAATGCATCTCTGCATGTTATACAATCTTATATAGTCACGGTTTATTAATAGTGTTTTTCAAACTTTTTTAATTCTCGCTGTATTCTTACATTTCTGCTAATGATGATTCTCCAGACATTTTTACCATATTGATGGTGATTCTTATTCCTGCACAGAATGATAAGATAAATGTGACAGGTGGCGGGGAAGGAGAGAGAGAGCGAGAGAGAGAGAGAGAGAGAGAGAGAGAGAGAGTAAACTGAACAGTTGTGGTAATTTTCAAATGTCCTTAAAAGGAAATGGCAATAAGCGATGCGTATCTGTAGTTACGAAAGCTTTTATTTTGTAAATGTTATCGCCATCGTTCTGCACAGGCCCGTCCCCCAGTATTTTGCGGAAATCCCAAACAGTTATGTGTTTGTACTAAATCAAATTTATCAAAGGCACCTCAAGGTTTCTCAGTACTGGCACCTGCTATAGGATTAAAGCAGCTTTAGTCACCTCACATTTTGAGAAACCAATATTTTCTTATTACATTACTAAGAAAAGGAAGAAACTTACGCGGAATATGCGTACACAATATTTAGATAAACTTCAACCAGTGGCGTAGCCAGGATTTTTTGTCAGCAGGTATATTCACAAAAAAAGACGCCGATTGCCTAATACCAACCTACCTGTTATTTTTAGTTAAGAGGGGCATGAATATGTGTATATGAATAATATTACAAACAAAAAATAAATAAACTAAACTAAAATAATATATATTAAAAAGTAAATAATAACAAAAAACTATTTATGAATGATTATTTTATGAATATATTTAGTATTGTTTTTTTTAATCCATCACATACATAGGATATCATATATGAGCAAAATATAAACATTTAATAAATTTGGGGTCAAATTACTATCTTTAAAAATATATGGATCAGCAGGGCATTCCAAATCTTCTCTGAACGTATTATCAGCAAAATGTACATATTCATCAGTATCAATATGAATTCTTGCTACGAAGCAAGAATTCATATTGATACTGATGTTATATATAACATTTTATGTTATAAAATGCATATTGTTATGTTATATATATTATATGCATTTCATGTTATATATATATATACTGTATATATATATAACATGTGTTATATATATACCGAGGGGTTTCTGAAAAGTAAGGTAACACATTTTTTCTCTTATGTTTAATAATAAGAAGTTGAAATTACACACCAAGAAATAAGTGAACGTGCACTACTTCTCCACAAAGTCTCCAGTTTTATTGATGCACTTGATGGATCAGTTTATCAACACTGAACCAACATCGCACCCAGTGTTGAATCCCAAGCGTTTGCACCGGGGGGTGAGAATGTAAACTTCTGGGGGTACATGCATCGAGAGGAAGAATATAAACTTCGGGGGATACATGTTGTATATTTTGTATTATTATTTAATATTTGCAACATATGTATATGTTACAAACAAATCTGTATATATGAATGTCATAATAAGAGAATATGAGAAAACAAAATAGGAAACAAAAGGAAATATTTATTATTTAACATCTAAATGCTAATAGTCAGTTCACAAAAAGCATATTACTAACAATAATCACATCTAATACTAACAGTCTAATAATATGGTTTGCGTAAATAGCAACTCCATGGTTTTGCTATGGCAAAACCATGGAGTTGCTATTTACGTTCACAATCATCTGCGATGCTCTGCCTTTCCTATCACAAATCTGTCTGATCAAGCTTGTGAAATCACTTTTATCCGCATTGCTTCTCTGGTGATTGGGTGTCTATACCGACCTCCCTCAGCTTCAGTCAACAGTTTCCTTGTAACTCTTGACAATATTCTATCTCACTTCACAAGCAAATCCCTTAGTCTTCTGCTGATGGGAGACTTTAATATTAACATACTTCAAAGCTCTTCCTCTCAAGTGCAAGACCTCCTAGATGTCATTTCTTCCAATGGTTTTTCTCTTCTGACTGACGGAATTATCCCGACTAGAATGGGAGAGTCCCACAATTCCCTTCTTGACTTCGCAATTGGGGAATGCTCACTAACCTATGCAGTACTGGATGCAACCATTTCTGATCATCGTCCCATCTTAATGGTAATTGAAAATGAAGAAATTGTGGAAGAGATCATGCACACTCACAGATCTGTGACTCCAGGCTCTCTCAATCAGCTCTGTTATGATCTCCAGCAGTCTTCGTGGGATGAAGTGGCTGCTACAGATGATCCTGAAATTGCGACGAACTTCTTCTTTGAGCATATCCTAAATAGTTACGAAAAGTGCGCGTCATACATCAGGATCCCAGGGAATAAAAAGACCACTAGGCCAAGATGGAAATTATGCCCATTTATGTCAAACAAAATTTGTAACATGCTAAAGAAAAGGGACAAACTTGCAAGAATTGCTAGAGAAACAGGAAAGGAGGAGGATAAAAACAAATACACAACGTACAGAAACAAAGTCACCGACAGTATTAGGTCGGAGAAAAGGAAATATTATAGTTCCCAACTTAAAGGCGTCATTACAAGCAAGGAAAAGTGGGCAGTCTTGGACAAGCTACTACCTGGAAGAAAAACGAAACCACAGAGCTACGTTGGAGATGTAGTTGAGAACGAGGTACTCATTTCGGATGACCAGGAAAAAGCCGCAGCATTCCGTAATCACTTTATCTCAAGCGTGAATAACCTTTTTAAAGACGAAGTTGACTCTAGAGATAATGCAACGAAAGAATCTGTCAAGCACTCAATGAGGAGCTCTTTTTTCCTCGCTCCGCTCTCAGATCAAGAGATTTTAGAAGCAGGACATCAATTAAAAGAAAAGGGAGCCCCTGGCTTTGATGAAATATCTCCTGCTCTGCTGGAAAAGGTCCTTAACTCAATTCTAACACCACTGAAGTATATTTACAATCTTTCCGTTCAATCTGGTAAATTCCCGTCTCAATTCAAAAAAGCAGTCATTGTTCCTGTTCCTAAGGGGAAAAATTGTAACTCTATCAACAATTTTCGTCCAATAGCTCTACTCTCAGTTTTTGCAAAATTATTCGAAAAAATTCTTCACGGCAGACTCATGGGCTTCCTGGAAGTCAATCAGCTTATCCATCAACAACAGTACGCTTATCGTTCAAAAAAATCCACTGACCTGGCAATTGTTGACTTCTGCTCCAGGATCACGGACTGTCTTGAAAAGGGTCACTATACAATAGCACTGTTTCTAGACCTATCAAAAGCTTTTGACTGCATAAATCATAATATCCTACTCAACAAGCTCAACAATCTTGGCTTGAGAGGAAAAATTAACCTTCTCCTTGAACACTACCTTAGTGATAGGCCATTTGTCGTTAAAACAAACCAGTCTTTTTCAGACATTTCTTATTTCTCTAGGGGAGTACCTCAAGGCTCACTACTCGGACCGATCCTATTTGTTCTTTACATTAATGAATTTCTCTCTCATATTCCATCTTCCCACCTAGTAGCGTATGCCGATGACATTTCCATTCTAATCACTGATAAAGACCCTAAGCAGCTTCAATGCAAGATCTCTGCCCTGCTCTCTGAAATGCATAGTTGGCTTCAAAAGAATCAGCTGATACTAAACCCAGAAAAATCCAAATATATGGTGTTTAGGACGAAAAATAAACCATTGAATATTGATTTCGAAATAACATACAAAGGAAAACAACTGGAAAGGGTGAATGATACCAAGTTTCTAGGAATCTGGCTAGATGACAAGCTGAGTTGGGATAAACAAATGATCACCTTACGAAAGAAAACTTCGTCACTAGCAGGAATACTCGCCCGAGCCTCTGCCTGGGTACCTCCTTCCCTTCTCAGACTAGTATTCCTTTCCTTAATACAGCCTCACTTCACATATGGAATTATCTCATGGGGTACGACCAGTCAATATAACCTTACGAGAATCAATTCAATTGTCAATCGATGTGTTCGTTCAATTTTGGGCCTTCCCTGGAATGCATCGGTGACTTGGAGATATAAGGAAGCGAGACTCTTAAGCATCTACCAACTGATACAAAAAGCTGAGGCGGTCTTTGTCTACAATGCTTTGAAAACACCAAACTTTCCTCCTCTCTTCAGATCCTTTTTTATAACAATAGAAGAAGAAGAAATAAGATATAATTTAAGAAATGAAGCGAACCTGAAGGTTCCGCTTTTCAGAAAAGCCATAGGCCAGAAAAATATAAAATACAGAGGCGCAAAAACCTGGAATAATCTTCCTGAAAACATCAAAAATGCCATTTCACTAAACAAGTTCAAGAAGCTCCTGACTGAACACATCACCAGGGAGGTCTGATCTAAATCACCTTCCACTCAACTCCTGAACTTTCCACAATGCATACCAGTTTGGAAATTGTGTAAACAAGTTGAAGGAATAGCTGTCATAAATTGTAACATTCTGTGCAATTATTTCATAATTTTTCTTTCATACTTGTTATTGTAAAAGTACTCACAATGTAATTATAAGTATGTACTGTTGTTAACCACGTGACATGTGTGGTTGGTTTACGTAGTCTCGGTAATGGAATGTAGAAACATGTCCGATTCATGATGTATCTGTTTTTATTGTTATCTTTTTCAAAGGGAACACCCCCTAAAAAGCCTCTGGCTTATGTGTTCTCCCTCCCTTCTTGCTGTTATCTCCCAACAATTGTAACACAAAATAGGGATAAATAAATTATCAAAAAAATCAATAAAGCGAAACTGCAGACGATTGACGAATGCGAAATTGCTGACGACATTCGACTTACTCACGTTCACTATTTGTGCAATTTCACTCCCTGTTTTCAAGAACGATGCCCAATGTTGTCTTTTGTCTTGCTCGCCTGCCCACCCGATGTCGACCTTCAATGTCAACACGGCTCGCTTTAAATTCATTGCATCAAAAACACACCTGCTTCTTTGTCATCACGTTTTCGCCATACACAGCAACCAGTTCACGGTGGCGCCTCCATATCCAGATAGGCAGGAGCAGCAGTGCGTAGCACACCCTTCTTGATTAGACCGGGATTCGATCCCGTGATCATCAAATACGGAGGTTGCGGAAAGGTCAAGGAATGACCACCGCATATCCCCGGAGCAATATGACCTTAATGCTCCTAAAATAACCAAATAACAACAACAGTTCGAGGTGAATGTCACTTGTCGAAGACTCTTTTGCTTGCAAAAAGCGAATAACTTCACGACACCTGTTTTGGAGCACAGTCGCACGGAAGCCGCTATTTTGCAACTGGAATCTGCTGTGAGGCGACAGTACCGCAACACTGCACTGGCGGTCTTTTTGAACGTTATTAACGGGTCTATCAGTCCACCGCGTTTCATATCATTCCCTTTCACCATTATTAAGGGAAAAAAATGTGTTGCCTTACTTTTCAGAAATCCCTCGTATATGCACACAGAGAAACATATGCGTATATATACATATGTATATATAAACATATGCATATCTATCTCTGCGTGTATATGTACGAACACGGGATTTTCAGTCAACTCAACTTTATTCTTATTTTTACATAAATAATAACTTTATCATCAATTTGCTATATATAGAACGAATAATTTGACCAATTCCAGAGGGTCCGTTTCACGGACCCCATGCAACTGGTCTACGGATCCCCAGGGGTCCGCGGGAAAAGCTGATTCAGAGGAACCAAAGCAAGCTGGAATCTACCAAGAGATACATTATCCTCGCGACCACAGGTGCCTGCTGCACTGTTAATACGCCAGCTCTACAGGTCCTTGCTGGAGCTTTGCGACTGCATCTGGAAGTTATCGCTTAGTTACTGTCATCGGAAACCAATCCCTGCTACAATTCTCAATTATAACCTAGACCTCTCTAACCCTCTCAAACAGGAGAAAAAGAATATTTCAGTACATCTTATCCAATAATGGTAAAATGAATGGAATCAATCAACTAAGGGCAGTGTAACAAAACGCTTTATCACTATAAACAACCGACAGACTGGTTTAAATTAAACTTTATTAAAATAAATACATACATAAATATTAAAACAGATATAAAATAAAATGAAAGCATTAAGCGTTATGCAGACCGACGCTCAAGGCCTGTTTTCTAAAACGCTTTATTCCATATGTGACACACTTATCATAAAGCTCCCCCATGGTTCTTCCCGTTGCTCTATGCCACTGGCCATGGCTCACTCAAGTCCAAACTTCTGGAACTTGGATTTACAGAAAATTCACTCTGCAATTGCGGTATGCCTGAGGGCCAGGAACAAGTCCTTTACATTTGTTGTCATTACCATCCTTCCTGTTAGATGCAAGATGCTTCAAGCACTAGGTTCTCTTCCTCTCTGCGAAGAATTCTTTTTTCGTTCAAAAGAAGACCACTACAAGGAACTTTCTACCTTTGCCCAGGTTGCATTTTCATACAGAAGAACAAACCTGAGAAGAATTTAACTCTCTTAACCATACAAAACTACGAGTGGAAAGACACGTCATTACCCTAAACACAATGCCACTATTCCCGCAGTTGCCGTGCCGTTTGATGCCTTACGATCATTATATGTCATACAACAATTGAAAGATGATTCAAGACATTGTACAATGCGTGTAATCTAATGATAAAAAAAAGATGAATTATAGATGTACATTAATACTTTTAAAAACATTGAATAAATAATTACTTAAAATAAATACAAAACTTTGAATAAATATTTAAGTAAGTTATGAAAATTGCGGTATTATTTTCTAAAAATGTGCCACAATACCAGATTGCGGCGTCAGGGGGACGATGTACCAACTGACCCTCCCTTGGCAATGCCATTGACTTCAACTCTTTATTTTAATATTATTTTTTTTTTTCCCCTTGTATTAGCACTTCACTACCTTTTGGGGATTTACAGGTGTAGGTGATGCCTGAAGAAATCATGCCTGTTGGTCCCTTATCTTTATTTTTAGTTAACCAATTTTGCAATCGCCGGTGGGACTTCTTTCTGTGGGTTTTTGCTCGTATTATAGGTAGCAGTTGCGCGGATTGCTTCCTGTGGTGAGGGCGGATATTCCAGGTCTTGCATTCCTTTAATTTTTACTTCCTTAATTTGAATCGTTAATTAATTCCCTTATGTAATTTTTAGATTTTTGTTTGCGCACAGACAACGGTGGTTTCCTAGCAAATAAAAATACTTGCTGCAGTTTCAGCATGTACACGTGGGAACAAAAGTGTTGAAGTTTATAAATACACACTGTATCGGCAAAAGTTAACTAAAAAGAATTGGTCAGTTAGCTGCAATCCAACTATATGACGTTTGTCTCCTGATTGAAGGCCAACGTTATGTTACAATAATTAGCATAATTTATGCGTACGGATAGCTGCCAACAGAATTCCTGCCAGCAGACCGCTGGAATTACCTGAGCAACATCGTGGATTCTCCTTGTGGAATTTCACAAGGAGAATCTACGATGTTTCAGATATTCAACGTGAATATCTGAAATGCGAGCTTCTCCTTATGCAAATTTCGCTTACCTAACTTTAATATAATAACGCTGTGCGTACAGTTAGGTTACGCAAATTTGGCTAAAAAGAAAATAAACAAAAGTTAATTTGTAAGCACTAGACTGCGTTCTCCCGCAAGCATAATATTCTGCGTGATAAAATCGAGCGCAGTCTTCTTTTCTGGGCGTTCATGTCTCCATTGCCGGCAGAATCTAACTGTACTGCAGTTAAGTTTGGTACGGTTGGGTGAGGTTATGTTAATAACATTACTGAGTGCGGTTACGTTATGGAAATGGTAGCACTGTCGTATCCAGGTGTTATCGTAAGCGTCATCATCATGACAACCACATTTTTGAGTTGCTTTTTTTTTTTTAGATAGACCTAGGAACACTTATACGCACGGTTAAGGCGACATATATGGCCCCCCTGCCCATCCCTGGGCGGTAGTAGTAACGAAATACACATTTTGTTTTATTTCAAAATACAGTAACGTGATCAAAGAGTCGTCTGCGTGTGAGCGCAGCTGACTTTTCGGGAATCAGTCAACCGAACGATATTTTAAGTTACAAAAAACTTTGCCGTGTCCTGCGAATGTCGTCGGCTGCTTAGCAATCACACTGCATCGGACCTTTTAGCTAACCGAACCTAATTAAATAGGGATAGGATGCCCCAAAAGCTGTGTTTGAGCAGTACCAAGAAATCAGAGCATGATATTTTGTTTATATTTAGTACTTTAATGCAGACATGCTGCCAGAGCAGCTCATATGGTTTGTCAATGATATACAGGGATTTTGCTTGTAGGGAAAAGGAGATGATTATTCCTTTGTATAAAACAATGGTCAGGCCACTCCTTGAGTATTGGGTACAGGTCTGGAGGCCTCGTTTTAAGACGGATGTAAAGTTGCTTGAGCATGCACAGAGAAGGGCAACAAGATTGGTGAGAGGAACGAAGGGTTCCTCTTACCAAGAACGACTTAAGTTCTGCAAATTGCAGCGGCTGGAGATTAGGCACCTGCGAGGTGATCTGATTGAGGTGTATAAAGCCTTAAATAGGTTGAGCATGCCAAATTCTGGTGGGATTCTTCCACTTGCTCAGATTACGAACCTAAGGGGGCATAAATTCAAATTGAGGGAAGACAGTTGTAGAATAGATATGCGGAAATTTGCCTTTAGCCAGCGGGTGGTTAATAGCTGGAACAAACTTCCTTCTGTCGTTGTACAAGTTGATAGCTTAAATAAATTCAATGAGGAACTGGACAAATATTTAGAGGGAATGTATTTTGTAATTTTTTTTTTTTTTTTTTTTTGGCTGATGCTACATAAGCTCATACGCTTGCTTTCTTGCATCACATGCCTCAATTACTATGAGCAAGTTCCGTAACGTAACCGTTCCCGACAGTATTATTATATTTAGGTTTAAATATGGGTTAGATAAAGTTAATAAAAAATAAAAAATAAATAATAATAATCTAGATTACGGGTTTCAAAAGAAGTTCGTAATAAAGAGATGCCGAAGAAAAGTATCAAAAGTGACCAAAACGCTAAAGGCTTCTAAATATAAGCTGATTTCATCGTAAGTGAACATGAACGTAAGTGAACGTCAGGAAAATTAATGGAGGCACTGGTTAAAGGAACACTGCAGGATCATCTAGACAAGACTTCAGTTATAGCCCGGACACAGCATGGGTTTGTAAACAGAAAGTCTTGCCTGACCAATATGATTGGATACTACACTGGTGTGCAAAACTTAAGGACCAACACTATTTCTAAAGTTACAACCACAAAATCTTTACTTAAGGTACTCTTTACTGATGAGAGTAGGTTCAGTCTCAGCAGCGATTCTGGACATCAGCTAATCTGGCGAGAGGCTGGCACACGGCATCACCCCGCAAACATCACTGAAAGGGATCGATATGGTGGTCGAGGTGCTCTCGTCTGGGGAGGCGTTATCTTGGATGGCCGTACACAACTCCAGATACTGGAAGGCGGTACTGTAACTGGTGCACGCTACTGTACTGAGGTAATCCTTCCCCATGTGCGTCTGTTCTGAGGTGCCATTAGCCCCGAGTTCATGTTAATGGATGATAACGCCATACCCCATCGCACTGCAGCTGTTTATATACTTTTGGAAAGTGAGAACATTGTTCGTATGGAATGGCCTGCCCGTTCCAGCGATCTAAATCCCATCGAACACATATGGGACGCTCTGGGGAGACGCCTAGCGGCACACACACACACACACACACACACACACACACACACACACACACACACACACACACACACACACACACACACACACACACACACACACCAGAAAATGTTTACCAGCTGAATATGGCGATGATAGAGTAATGGACGATGTTAACGCAAGAACTTATCGACAAAATTATTCTAAGTATGGACAGGCGGTGCAAAGCCTGCATCGACATTAGGGGTGGTCATATCTCCTACTGACGGCCACCTCTTCCCTTTGTTCCATCTTTGGCGGTGATGCATCTGTATCATGTCAGCCAGCGCTATGTTGCCATTTTTGAATAAAGTCCCTCTGTATCGTTTTGTTTCCGTTGTTGTGTCGGTGTTGTTTCCTTCATCTTTTCTGTACCTCACGTGGTTCATTTGGTATGCTTTTACTATATCCAGACCACTCCGATGAGAAAATACAGGTGAAAACCTGACTGGTCCTTAAATTTTGCACACCAGTGTATGATATGGTCACAAAGGAACTGGATGCAAAGAATAATTTTGAATCATATATTTGTATCTTAGAAAGGTTTTTGATACTGTTGCACATGTAAGACTGCTGCACAAATTGAAGCAGTGTGGCATTAGAGTCAAATTGCTGCTGTGGATAAAGGCATGGTTGAGTGGGAGAAGAGAGATAGTGGTAATCAATGGACACTGCTCTTCGTGGTCCAATGTTATTAGTGAAATTCCCCAGGGTTCAGTGTTGGGTCCATTGTTGTTTCCTGTATTTATTAATGATATTGATGATGGTATATCAGGGTTAATGTCAAAGTTTGCAGACGATACGAAGGTCGGCAGGGCTGTTAATGACACTAATGACCGTACGCTGCTGCAACAGAGTCTAGAAAAGTTGAGCAGATGGGCTGAGAGGTGGCAACTGAAGTTTAACATTGACAAATGTAAAGTGCTGCATATGGGAAGCGTATCGTACCAACATGTGGTACTACACTGACAGTGGTAGAAAATGAAAAGGGCCTGAGGGTAGTTGTGTAGGCAGATATGAAGTTTTCTGAGCAGTGCAGACGGTCTGCAAGAGTAGCCCATGGTGTCTTGTTCAATGATATACAGGAATTTTTCTAGCAGGGATAAGTAGGTGATTATCCCCTTGTATAAGGCAATTATCAGGCCACACCTTGAGTACTGTATACAGGTCTGGAGGACTCATTTTAAGAAGGATGTAGATCTGCTGGAACGAGTACAGAGAAGGGCGACAAGATAAGTGAATGGAACAGAGGGTTGCTCTTATGAAGAAAGGCTTAAGTTTTGCAAATTACAGTGTCTGGAGACTAGGCACCTGTGAGGTGATATGATTCAGGTGTAAAAAGTCTTGAATGGTTTGAGCGTGCTCAGTGCTGATGGGATTCTTCCTCTTGCTCAGAATAATCGCCTGAGAGGGCATAAATTCAAATTGAGGAAAGACTGTTGTAGGATAGATGTGTGGAAGTTTACCTTTAGCCAGCGGGTGGTGATTGCTGGAACAAACTTCCATCTGTCGTTGTAGAAGTTTATAGCTCAAATTGATTCAAAGCAGAACTAAACAAACATTTGGAGCGAGTGGACGGCTGAAATTAGAAGGGTGTGTGTTTTTTTTTTTTTTTGGCTGATGCTATATAAGTTTTCTTTCTTGCATCATGTGCCTTTACTAATGCTAATGACTGGCAGACGAAGGTAAAAAACGTTTAAGTATATCACATATTCAGAACGTCATCCGAGAGACAGATTTGTCGGCTAATTGTTCCATTTCTCGAGAAAAGTAAAAACTCACTAACAAGTTGATCGAATTTACGAGAGGAAAACATTTTTTCTCGGTTGGCATAATGGTGCTGGCTAATCGCTGGAAAAGATGTATTGAAAAGAAAAAGTGATCACTGTATTGAGAAATAATGGAAATTTGTTATATATATATTTAACGAGGTTAAATTTCGGTGATTTTCCCTCGTTCGTTAGTAATGCCGATGGGTACAGATTAGGCGTAGCGTTGAGCAAAGAAGTTCGCTGTCGAGTACATCGATCTCATATTGCGAAGACATTTCACAACTACCACTTTCTTCTGCATTACGCCGCGCATATTAAATAAAAAGTGTCGCTTCAATAGAGAAGAATGTCCCTATTTATTTAGAACAGCAGTTTAAGCTTTTAGTGCTGTTCGTTAGACATTAATGAATTTCGAGAGCTTCGAAGCATTGTACAGGCTGGAGATATCTTCAGTCTGTACGTAGCAATAAGCAGACTATTTATACTTAGCAGATTAATACGTGGTTTCCATCTCTGGACGAAAATTTTCTTAGATGGGTGTTCATATACTCACGCAGTACATATCCATTAAACAAAACATCCGTTAAAATATTGCCCACGGTTACCCAGTGTTAGAGGAATGCGTACATTTTTGTAGTCTCTACGACCTATATTTTCCACCAGAACAAAAACTTTCGGGATTAATTCGAAGACAATTACAGTATTCTAGTACGCTGGTTGCAAATAATAAATTTAATAATAACCAAAGTTTGCAAGTCTGCTTCTAAATCGATTCTTGTCTCCTGTATCACAAGACAACGTTTTCGATGTAGATGCACCCGTCTGTTAGTAATTAGTTTGTGCCACGTGTTTACATACCTGGGGACGACAACATATTTCGATGGAGTAACGGTCCACACGCGATACCGAAATCAGTTTTCGATATCGTGTTTGGAGTATTCAAACCCTGATTTAGACTTCTCATCATCCAGTACTTCGAGGCATTTACACGCTTTTGGTATGTAAGAAGTGCAGCTATTCAGACCATTGATGAACGAAGAACGATGGCGTTAACATAAATTAAGAGGTATTGGTCAACGAACATCTAGGGTGTATATTGACAGAGAAAACTATGTGGAAACTGCGCGCGAATTCATTGAGATTATAAAACTTCTGCACCCTCAAACACTCACATATTGTGGTTATTTCTTTTTTGGTAATTTCAGCGGGTTACTGGGTTGCTCACTCGTGACGGCTACTTCCCCACCGATGAGGCACCAAAAAGTATCGACTCGTTATTGCACTGCGCACTTTAACTGTAAAGTACTTCTCCATTGAGCGGTGTTTTTTAGTTAAAGTGTGTAATGCAATGAAGTCAACTCATGGAGAAGTGCCTCCACAAAAAAAAAAAGAAAAAAAAAAAAGCACTTGGTAGCATACTTAGTTCGCTCAGTGCTACTTAACAACTGAGCCTGTGTACAATAGTGTTTTGTAGTTCAAAGCCTTGCCCTAAATTCATTAGGCTTTTAATGCTAGTGTTTTTAAAATGTTAAAAGTAGAGTGATATTGTCAGTTAAATATTGTAATCCATTTCTTGGCAGCGCCACCAAATTGTCTTCAGTATTTTAAACAAACCAGCGGCACGTTTTCCAGTTTCAACTACATTCCCAACGTTTCACCCGCAGACAATAGTGGGTATTTAAATAACCTCGACTATTCCATATGTTTCCGAAGAGAAGCAGGATTTTGTTCACAGACGTATACCGTTTCAGGGGACATGTATCCTTTTATAATACTAAATATCGGCGCTAATAACGCTCCTACTGTTGGAAGTGGAGAAGCAGGCCTGGGAAGAGAAGAATGTCCAGACGACTACGTTGTTCTGGGAGGAGAACGCTACTGCGGAACCCGCTTAAATCCTGAAAGAACGTCCCCGAACCCTGTCACTAATGGCCCCGTCACTGGTAAGTGATATAATTTAAATATTTAGTAAATAGAATAATTTCAATCTAATGAACAGGCTAGTTTACATATGAATTAATAAGATGCATCACTTTCTCACTAAGCTAACCATGTTTCCTTTTTTAAGTACTGTATTTTATCCTAAGAACCACAGGCTAAACAGAATATTTAATTAGATTATTATTATATTTTTCTACGAGGCTGAAACTTTTACTTATCCGAGAAATTAAATCCTGTCCATTAAATATGCGTAAAGTTAATAGTTGTTCAGGATGAGTAACATTGATAGCGAAATTTTCTGTTTGTACTATTAGACAAGTTTATAAGAAAGTTCGAGAACAACTGAGTTGTTCTCGAACTTTCAACTCAAATGCGTGTACTGCTATACTCCGCTATTAACAACTCGGCTACGTCTTGTATTTGGAATACGGAAAACTTGTGATATGTATAAAAAAAAAAGATTAATATACTTCCAAGCACAAAAATACAACCTGGCCAGAAAATTCGGGTCTTATTTAAATCTTAATCCGTATAGATGTTTTTAGCAAATTTACAGAAACAAGGATGCTCTCATAATTATGAGAGCATCCTTGGACTCAGGGGAAGTCCCCACGAACTTGGGATGTGCAAATGTATCCCGTTTTCACAAAGGGTGTCACGAGTAATTACAGACCAGTTAGTTTAACTTCTGTTCCTGGGAAAATAAAGGAGTCATTAGTTAAAGAAGCATTGCAGGATCATCTATACAAGACTGCAGTAATAATTCAGACAAAGCATGGGTTTGTTAAGGGGAAGTCTTGTCTAGCAAATTTGATTGGATACTATGATGTGGTTACAAAGGAACCGGATGCAAAAAATAATTTTGAAATCATATACTTCGATTTTAGGAAAGCTTTTGATAAGGTTGCACATGGAAGACTACTGTACAAATTGGAGCAGAATAGTATTAATGGTAAGTTGCTACAATGGATAAAAGGGCGGTTGAGTGGGAGAAGACAGAGAGTGGTAATCAATGGACGCTGCTCTTCGTGGACTAATGTTATTAGTGGAGTCCCACAGGGTTCGGTGTTGGGTCCACTGTTGTTTTGTATATTTATCAATGATGTTGATGAAGGTATATCACGCTTAGTGTCGAAGTTTGCAGATGATACAAAGGTTGGCAGGTTTGTTAATGACAGTAATGGCAGTGTGCTACTGCAACAGGATCTAGAAAATTTGGGTACATGGACTGAGAAGTGGCAACTGAAGTTTAACGTTGACAAATGCAAAATATTGCGTATAGGTACAAGTAACCCCAGAGAAACATATCAACTGTGTGATGTGTCATATATAGAAAATGAAAGGGATCTGGGAGTAATTGTGCAGTCAGATATGAAGTTTTCTGAGCAATGCAGACAGGCTGCCACAGCAGGTAATGGAGTCTTGTCAATGACATACAGGAATTTTGCTAGTAGGAAAAAGGAGGTGATTATCCCTTTGTATAAGGCAATGGTCAGGCCACGCCTTAAGTACTGCGTACAAGTTTGGAGGCCTCATTTTAAGAATGGTGTAGAGCTGCTGGAACAGGTTCAGAGAAGGGCAACAAGATTGGTGAAGGAAACGAAGGGGTCCTCTTACCAAGAAAGGCTTAAGTTCTGCAAATTGCAGCATCTGGAGACTAGGCATCTGCGCGGTAATCTCATTGGCTGATAAGGCCTTGAATCGTTTGAGCAGGCTCAATGCTGATGGGATTCTTCCTCTTGCTAAGATTACGGACCTGAGGGGGCATAAATTCAAATTGAGGGAAGACAGTTGTAGAATAGATGTGCAGAAATTTGCCTTTTACCAGCGTGTAGTTGATGGCTGGAACAAACTTCCATCTGTCATTGTGGAAGTTGATAGCTTAAATGAATTCAAGGAGGAACTGGAGAAACTTTTAGAGAGAATGGATGTGTGAAATTGTTTTTTTTTTTTTTTTTTTTTCTGATGCTACATAAGCTCATACGCTTGCTTTCTTGCATCGCATGCCTCCATTACTACTACTATTACTACAAGCAATCCAAGATTTTTCGTAGAAGGATGAGGAGATTCATTGTTAGTCTTGAAACTGCAAAAATCTGAAGATTAATGTGTGCATGAAGTGCACATGCGGTTATTGTTGGACCTCGTGATTAGCACAGTTGGTATAATCACCGTTCTCCCTACACTGGCTGACCCGAGTTCGAATCCCGTCAATGACACAAGAATTTTTAAGGGTACTTTTACCAACGTGGCTGAGTTAGTTGGGCTCAGATGAGGGTAGCATGGTTTTTTCTCCCGGAAACTTGTTTTTTTTTTTTGGCCAGAAAACAGCAAGTCGACCACAGAACACATTCAACTTACAGATGTATTATTTACTGCGCAATATGGTTTTCTCATGCCCCTCAAACCTACTACGACCGATGAATCAACCAATCTGAGTTGTTGAAATTGAAACTAGGCAGGCATCGCACACTTAAAATGCAAATTTGAAAGACAAAAAACGTTTTTTGTGCGCACATGAATAAGAGGACTAATTCGTAACTATTACATTCCTTCATTCCTGCTTGGATGTCCTAGTGGGCTGTCTAAAGGAGAAAACCTGGATATCAGTATGTTCACAGTTCTTCAGAGATTTTTGATCTTGCGTTAAGAGATAATAAACACTGGGTGGGAAATTTATTAGATAACCCCTTCCCTCCATATAAATGGAAGCGATTGCTCCATCAGGGACATTGTCACACGTATTGCACTGTATAAAGCAGATAGTTGAATATCGATGTAGTGTGCAATCCTATGAGAATGGCCCAACAGCACTACATAGGTGACTAAGTGCAGTATGATAGTCGGCGCCACTGGTGCTGTGCTGTGCTGTGCTGGGCTGTTCACACACACACACACACACACACACACACACACACACACACACACACACACACACACACACACACACACACACACACACACACACACACACACACACACGAGAGTGCAGTATATTGAAACACACAGTGCATCAGACTGTTACGGATGTGATGTCTGCGCGGTAGCACAGTGGTATCGTCACTGTTCTCCCCACACCGGGTGGAAAAGGCCCGGGTTCGAATCCCGTCGATGACGCGAGGAACTTTAATGGGCTTTTTCACTCCGTGGCTGAGTTAGTCGATCTCAGGCGTAGATAGCAAGGTTTTTTCCCCAGAAACTGGGATTTTTTCGTCCAGCAAACAGGCAAATCGACCAGAGAACACACGCAATTTACAGAAAAAAATAAATATGGGTGGATGTAATCATTTACAGGGGACCCTAATATCACAATTTGGTTTTTTGTTAAGGATGTGATATAGTGGTAGATGACCTCATTGAATTCCACTCTTGTCAGATAAAAACGCGAAATTATGGGTATAGTGTACACAGGAACATTGACTCTGGAAATAGGTCTCCTAATTCGATGAATCTCTGTTCTAGTTGTTTCGGTATGGTGACAACATGAATCATATGGACACGTATTCACTGTCTAGGTTGTCAGTCTGGCCGTGATCACTAAGTTTAATGCTAAGCTTAAAGCAGCATGACTCATTAAACTCTATTAAATCAGGCATCAACACTGAAGGCAAAACGTTAATTTCCAGAGGTGGGTAGAAACCATGCAACCACTTCCAAGATCGAATAACGCAACCACAGCGAGGGAAAAAAATCTTATGGGCAATCTAACATCAGTCTTCATAAAAATTCTACTCGGATTGGCAGGATTCAACCTACGTGTTTCCCACACGGTTTGGAAGGACACAAGAGCTAATGCTGCCTCAGACTATCTCTTCTCCCCACACAGGACAGAAAAGACCGGAGTTCCAGTCCTCGTTCACGGGAGAAAATTTTATGGGCCTTTTCACAATGTGGATGAGATAGTTGGGCTCAGACGGGGGCAGCATGGTTTTTCCTCCAGAAACTCGGTTTTTTGTTCAGCAAACAAAAAATCGACCTCAGAACACACTCAATTTACAGACAGTATACGCGGAGCAATATAGCCTTATCGCTCCTAAATACCTTACAACAGCAGCAACTATCTCTTCATTTTTTCCCAACCAAACCTAGTGGATTTAGTTGGGTTTATCTCCATTCTATAAATAGCAATGTATTCTAATAGCTGTCTGTGCTCGTGGTTAATTAGCTGGGTTGTAGGTTGGTTAATGCAAGCTTGATATCATCACCTTCATATTTGTTTATAAATTGCGCCCGAGGCGTAATATCGTCACGTATAAATAGACATGTAATCGAAAAGTGACCTTCGATTTTATTTCCGCAATTTCATACCAAGTTTTTTTCGTACGAAAACGTGGTAAGAAACTTTGGCCAAAGTCGGGCGTTGCTTGCACTGAATTATCCGTGAAGACATGGTCCATCTATTCGTTATCAGTTTCAGACCTGCAGTACTCCTTTTTGTGATTCCGTATAACAAGAACTGGACTCCTCTATCTATCCAAAAATGCTACCACATTCCAAGAATTCACAATAGACCTGACCAATGACCGCAAGACGGAAAAGTCCAGGCTTCATGCGCACCTGTTCCGGGTCTGAAAAAATAGGTGAGCTGAAACAACTAAAGGTGCCATTATCCACAAGTTCATGCTGCAACTAGACAGGTTTTAGCCAAAATCGCCAAAATGGTTCTTTCCGGGATTGCAAACAACATACCTGCTCACCGGACATGTGCCATTTAATGCAAAGTTAGTGGACTTCGCCCTGACAGAAGACCCAAATGTACGTGCAGTGAAATAGAGACCTGAGAACACCTCATGCACGATTGCGGGCAGTGTGAGGATCTCACGTGTATCCTAATCACGAAAATAAGATACCTTCCCAAAGTACAGGAGTACTGCCTTCTAGATATGGAGAACGAGTACAGAGCCCTGACTTTCTTTGCGCAAGAACTCTTCTCAAGAAGGAGAACGCTAAAAGCAATACACGAGGAATCAGAGAGGATGGTAAACTCCATCCAACTGACTTGACTAAATTGGACGGGACTTGGTCCTACGAGTGACAACTCAATTGGAGAACTCCATTTGGGATAGAACCGCCTGCTCCATCCCCTCCACGCCATCCCACTCTCCGCCTTGTGGGGAGTGGGCATGCCTCACTAATCACCTGGGGTCGCCTTCCCTATCTTCCACATACTTCTGTATTTTCCCCAGTTCTTCAGCCTTCCCTCCCCTACTCTGTCTGTCCACTAAATGTACTCCCCACACAATGATAAAAGATCATACGGGTACAAATTCTGAATTCCAAACTTTACGCAAATCTCTCTCGGCCTAACTTTCCTCAGCAATCACTCCCACGTGTTTTTTTTTTTTTTTTTTTTTTCTTTAGGCCTTAGCCACTGAAATCTCAGGAAACTAGGTGTGACAGGGCCTGTCAGTATAAATCTCAATCTACTGGGTACCTGGTCTGCCTCCATGGGGCCAAGTGTGGGCAACGTTGGGCCTCAGCAGGGGTTCAACTGAAAATGGTCAGAAGAACAAAGATAGACACTACACTTACAAAATCCATTCACTTTTAAATCTCTGGCCTTACCAGTGAAATGGAATGGAGTTTAAATAAATAAATAAATCTTTATTGTGAAGTAGAGTTACAGCACAATATCCCATCACGGCGACGAGCGCCAGGGGTTCACATATAGCAGTTAGAGAAAAGATAAGTACAGCGAACAAATACAAAATGCTACAAAATACAGTTTACAAATTCAAAAGGCTACAAAATACCGCGAACAAATTCAAAAGGCTACAAAAATACAGCGAACAAATACAAAAGGCTACTAAATACCGATCACAAATGCAAAAGCAATACAAATACAGCATAAAAACGCAGAGCTAGACATAAATACAGAAATAAATACAAATTGGCCATATATCAGGGTTCAAGGGCTTTGATAAAGTTCTGTCTGTCCTTCTTCTTACTTATTATGCTGTCGATGTCGGCGTCCACACGGTTGAGGGCAGCGAGCATCTGCTTGAGAAGAAATCTATCAGTGAGTACAAGCCTGTTGTGGTGAGCCACGAGTGCTGGTACCGACCTTAGGCTTGGCTGTGGAATCCTCCAAGAGCAAGCGTTCCAAATATTTGGAGATGATATCTGGCCTGTGATGAGTTTGGCTGTGAAGACCAGCCTCTTTTCCACGATCAGGAACTTCAACCTCGGGATGTCGAGTGCTTGTGCCATCATGGTGGTTGTGGTAGCGGGAGGTAGACAAAGCTTGTTATTGGCCCATTTCAGTAACCAGTATTCAGCGGTGTACACCCGCTTGAGGTTTGTAGGTGCAGCAGAGGCCCATATTTCTGCACCATAGAGAATGGCGGGGTAAACGGTGGAGGTGATGAACCTTTTGACAGTGACAGGATGTCGGACATGTAGCAGCTGCTTCTTTGAGATCCACCGTAAACGAGAGAATTTGGTACTGATTTTGTTGATCTGGTTGACAAAGGACATCTTTTGGTCAAACAGAACGCCAAGATCTGTGTGCGAGGGTACATTTGGTATTCGTACCCCTATGAGTGAAACGTTGAGTACTGTCGGCATGGATTTAAGGGAGAATATAACCTGGGCAGACTTCACTGGGTTGATTTTTAGATTGAAGTTTGCCAGGTACAATTCTAGATCCTTAAGTTGGGAATTGATCTTGTTGCTGAGCTGAACGGGATTGTCGCCAGGGTTAATTTGAGTCAGCAGTTTGAGGTCATCGGCATAGCATAGGAGACCATTCGTTGAGGCAATAATGGGCACGATGATAGCTGTGAACAGGACACCGGATAGGACACCCCCCTGCGGTACTCGGTGCGGTACTCCAGCAGTAATGTCGCAGGATAGGGTGTGTTGTTGCCGATGGAGAATAAGTATTCTGTGACAGAGAAGCGATTCCAAAAAGCACAGCATATCATCTCGAATGTGAAATTTCTCCTTAATAGGAGGAGCAAGGCCGGGATCGACACGGCATCAAAGGCTGCGCTTATGTCAAGATATGTGGTTGCTAGCTCAGCTCTTTGTTCGAATGCTGAGAGGATGCGTTCTGTGGTGGCTGCCAAGTTAGTGACTGATGATTTTCCTGCGATGGCATAGTGGATTTCGGATGGTTTCGTCTGGAGGATTTGGTGAGTGATTGTGGGTAGCAAAGCCTTTTCAAGAGTTTTTAGCAGACAAGAAGCAACTGATATGGGTCTGAACTGATTGACGTTTGTGGCAAATTTGTTTTTAGGGATGGGGCACACTCTGTACGTATTCCACTGGGGTGGGAAATAATGCTCAGTGAGGCATCTGTTGTAGATCGAGAGAAGAGGGTCTATGATGAATGCGCTCAAGCATTTGATCATAAATTGCGGAACTCCATCCTCCCCAACAGTGGCTGTTGTGGGAAGGGAATTGATGGCACGTATGAGCTCCTGTTTCGTGATCTGGATAGTCCCTAGGACATCTGAAGGGTTTTCATAGTCAGACTGGACAACTGTGGATGGGACTGTGGTTGTATTTGAAAACCTGGCGATCTATTTTAGCCATTCTTGAGGATCAGGCATATGATTGGATCCACCATGTGGGGCAGCATAGAATGGCTTTCCTTTCCTCAGAGTGCGGTTAAGATTTACTTGGATTGCAGCAGCTTTCTTTCGATTAAAGTGGGCCCTGGCGCGGGAAAAGGCTATTCTGTCTTGACTCCCATTCGTAAGTTTCCATTTCTTATGTAGGCCTTGTTTCATTTTGAAGCTGTTGTTGAGGTCAGCAGTCCACCACGCTCTGGAACAGGGAGTTACTGTTACTCGTTTGGTGGCAGCATAGTCGGTGACGGATTTAATCCAGTTAGACAAGAGTGTCACTGCGAGGCTGAGGTCGCAGTCAATGAGGACATCCCAAGGAATGCAGGATGCTGCTTCTACACAGAGTTGAGGATTGAGGTATTTAGGTACTGAAACATATTTGATTATTTTGTTGTCAGGGATGTTGAAATTTGGCACCTGCAATGACCACGTCAAAACTATAGGCTGGTGATCCGACAGGAAGAATGCGATGGGATCATCCTCAGCTGTGCACGGTGTTGAAGCAAAAGCGAGATCCAGTAGGTTCAATCCCCTGGTGGGGTTCTCATTGACCCGTGTCATGTCAATGGATTTGAAGAACTCACAGAGCCTGATAAAGAGGTGATGGCGGTTTGGAGGCAGGTTAAAATCACCACAAACGAGGCGTTGTGCAGACGGACGAAGATGGTTTAAGAGCCAGTTCCCTAGATCTTCAATAATTTCAATTGTAGGCCCTGGAGGAATATACACAGATGCGATATCAATGTGGCTGGAGTGGAAGCGTAGCGAGACTATAATCGCTTCGAAGGCTTGAGTTGTAGTTGAGGTAGAATTCTCATATGAGAATAGGGAGGTGTTGTACAGTATGGCTACTCCACCGCCTCTAGATTGCTCCCTGGAGGCAGACAGCATGTGGTAACCAGCAATAGCTGAGCAGAAGAGTGTGTCTTGATTAGGTTGAAGCCACGTTTCCACGAGGCAGACCACGTCAGCGACCTGGGAGAGGAAGATCTGTTCTGCTGAATCTAGTTTGTTCCTAATGGACCTGATATTTTGGAAGTACACCCTGATGACAGGTGTTCGACGAACTTCCGTCCTGATTGGAGGTGTCCTGAGTTGGCATGTTCGCGAGCGAATGGCACGACTTCCTATCGACAAATGCACTGGTATTTTATGTGGACCATCACATAAGGGACTCAGGATACTCTTATTATGGCGGAGTGGTGCTTTGACTGTGGCGCTTGGCAGAGCAGTTGTATGAAAGGAGGACTGCTGAGATCTTTGGAGGTTGTCCCGGAATGAGTCGTCAGCTGTGGGTGGTGATGTTGCAGACTTGGTTTTGGTGCAGAGGTGGAGGTTGGGGAAGGTGACTGGTTCTCCTATTATAGAAGGGTCGAATAATGGTGCCAATAGGCCAGATAGATTCGGTTCCAACTAAATTGAACAGGTCTTGTGCGCATTCAACCCTGAACGATGCGCAGCGGGGGTTCCTGGTGTGAAGTTGCTGCACCTTTAGTCGAAGGTTTAGTTGATCACGCAGAACCTCGGCAACATGATTTGCTGTGGTATTTGGGGCTAATCGAGATATGAAAAGTCCACTAGAGGTTCTGGACTTCTGCCGTCTGGGAGGTGTGTGGGAAGGCTGCAGTTTGGAGTTGGTCGATGTGCCAATTCGAAGCCATTCACGTGAAGCTATACTTGCTCGTTGGCTCACTCTGAAGTTCATACGTGTACTATCCTCTGGTTGCATAGGATAGGATGGATTTGCATTGGGATGAACTGGGAGTGGATTTTGTAGTGTGGAAGAATCCGCTGGCTCGAATATTGTATTCGCTCCGACACTGAGTCCCAGGCCTTGTGAAGATGAGCAGTGCGAGTGAGGTATGACGGGACAGGCATTGAGAGAAGTTGGGTGTGAAGGTGGAAATGATGACTTTTGCCTCATTGGCATAGAGGTAGAGAATTCGTTATTGCAGGTAAGAGAGTTTCTATATGCGGTGCCGTTGACCGTTGGTGGAGCCTGCTTCTGTAATTGTGGAATCCTCTCTTTCGTTGAGTGGAATTTACATCAGTTGCCCCTTTCAGCTTCAACTTGAGCGTACGTGAATGTTGGGCTTTTGTGGGTGGTTTTTGCCCTTTCACATCTGTTTTTGGAAGCTGGCTGGAGCGAGGAGATGGCGCTCGAGGATGTCCAGTGTTTGGCCGTTTTTCAGATTGTTTCCTACCAGGAGCTTCTGATGGAGGACTGGGGATTGATTTTTTGCTGCATTCGGGGCAGACTGATACCGTAATGGCCTTTGGGTAATTTTTATATAATCTACTAAGATCGTCTGAGTTCAGAAGGTTAGTGAGTTTGCTCGGATCTGCTAGCTTACTCAGTTCGATCTTATTATAGATATCAAGGAGTATAAATTTCATCTCTTTGTTTTCTTTGTGTAGCACTGTGATGTCGTCTTGTAGCTCTGCCAGTTGTGCTTTTGAGATTTCATTTCCATGATCTATTTTTGCTATTGCTTCTGATGAGGGTGTCCTGAAGTTTAATATTTCTTTTTCAAGCTGGTTAATTCGGGAGATCAACCGCTCGGTACTCTCAACAACTGCGTCCGTGGTTGCTGAGCATGACACACTGGGTTCAGGTATCCTCAGTTCTAGACGTTTATCAGGTTTCACACCTGTGGTGTCGGTTCTCTGTTGCCCTGAGTCCTTTAACCGTGTAAACTCAGCAGAAAGTTGAGAGATTGCGGTCTGAATTTCGTTAACAGAATCCCTTAGCTGAATAAAATCACGGCGGGATACGCACTCCGGATCAGTTTGTAAATTAGATGAAGTGTCATCAATATTCCTTGAGTCATTTTCTGCTTGTTTGCAAAGTTGACATTTCCAACAATTTTTAATTTTCTTTGCGAGTCTTTTCAGGTCAGCGTATGGGCTACATGGCCCACAGAGGCGAACGGCTTTGCACGAAGTGCACACGAGGACATAGTCAACTTGATAACCACACCCTGTGCAAGTAGTAGGTTCGCTCATGTCTGCAGAAACCGTAGGTATTTGCTATTTAAAGGATTAGCAGCGTCCTTGAAGACAACGAAAAACTGAAAGGCAAATACAGAATACGTGGAAAGTCGCTGAAGGCACCGTGAGTGAGTGAGGAGTGGGTCAATGTGCCCTGAGGCGTAAATTCCAGAAATGTTACGGACAAGCTTAGTGTCGGCAGCTCGTGCAGGCAGGGAGTTCTGTATGTCGTCATACAATCCGGAAAAGCAACGGACAATTGTCTTTATCACTGAGACCAAAATAATATTCAAAATCAAAATTAGCCTGAATCGAATTAAGAGCTGCATCTAGTTATAGGTGTAAGTGCACTTTACTGTCACAGAAAGTTAGGGCTTTCTTTCAGCCTGGGTTTAGCATTGATGGGGGCACCCTCCCCAGTCAAGTGCAAGGTATTTACGTGGCAGCCACGAGATAGAGGCGCCTCTCTATATCCCTGCTGCCGGCCACATGGTGACCACTGCGGTCTGGCAAACAAAGGATACAGATATTAACGCAAATAACCTGCTAATTTCCCAACAGAAATTTCAAATTTTCTTACCGGGGAAGTCCACTAGTAGACATCTTTGAGTGAAAACACATTTTGAGACAAGAACTGAAGTTAAAGCACATTTTTAAACGAATTTATACGGAGCGTTAAAGTGCACGTCTTCACTATACGGCGGCGCTGGCTTGAACCCCACTCCTACAATGAAAGCAACGCGGAGATGGGGAAAATCCCTTGGGCCGTTTGACACGAATACACTTTGCACTTTATCCTTCTATGTTATTTTAAAACGATGTGTTTTTTTGTCAATTTTTTTGCCGCACCCTGTATATGTATAAGGATTGCACTTTACAGTACTTTCTTTAATATGATACTGTGAATGCATTACAGAAATATGCTCAGGACGCGTTCCTAATAACAGTTCCTACTGTGGCCCTAGCAGAAATACTCCCACAGCCTCAGTATTACGCATCAGTACATGCGTTAATTGCCTTCTGTTCTATTTAGAACAGCGATTAGCTATTCTGTTACGAAGATTAGCTATTTTGGCTAGGCCTCTCTGGTCGAGTGGTTTCCGACAGAGTACAACCGCAGCACACGCCTCTGGCTTAACTGTGGTTCTAGCAATAACTAGCAAAACCTAGCGAATAACATCCAACTACCACCATTTGACATTTCAGCATAGCAAGGTTAGATCCCCGCGTTTAATCTTACCACTGAGTTTCTAAAGGGATTGCTAAGATGAGGTTCTTTCACTGAAAGTTTGAAAATGGAAGTATGAAATCAGAGTATGATATTTTCCTGCTTCATTTTTCACATTTGCAGTGATATTTTATCAGCAGTCCTCAAAGAAAACCCTACCTTGGTTATCCTTTTAGAAACCTCAGGAGCAGGAATAAACCGCAGGGATGTAATCCTGCTATGCTGAAGATGCCAACTGGCGCTGCTTAGAAGTAGGGATAGCAAAAAATAAAATAATAACAATAATAATAACCAAATAATGTAACTGGACACAACCAACCACCCCATGCATTGGGTGCCAGTAAACGGCCTGCGTAGCCGAGTGGTCATGAGCGAGAGTGCAGTAGCACACGCTCTGAGTAGACCGGGGTTCAAGCCCCAGACTGCTGAATACGATCGATCTGCCAACCCGCACTAGACCAGCGTGGCAGACTATGGTCCATTTCCCTCAGCATGAATTGTTGAGGAGGCTTCCATCCTGCAGTGGGTTGATAATGGCTGCACTTTACCTTACCTTTTTTTTTCACCCGTCATGGGTCGGAAAAAATCCCATAAAGGAAAAAGGGTTTTATAATAATAAAATCCATGTACAGATCATGCTGTTTTAGTTCTTGACAAGGTTACTTATTTTCTTCAACGGGTAAGGAAGTGTTAATCTCAAGTTTGAACTCTTGGTTTGAGTTAGGGCCACTTTAAGGCCAGATCTACTACTTTATCATTTAGAAAAAAAATTCTTTCCCAAAAAGGAGAAAAAAAAATTATATTCATTATTCACTTCCAATATAAAACGTTTTAAAGCGACTACGAAGTAGAAAACCGTGAAAAATCGATAAAATTAGTAAATCGAGCGATTTGAATTGAAAAGTGTAGATAAACATTATCCCACCTTGTCACTTTGAGGAGCAGTTCCTATTCAGTAAAGACTAGGTTTACTTTGTGGAAAAGAAAAAAAAAAAAAACCCGTAGTTTTCATTCGGCCTGAGGAGACAGTGTTGGATTAAAAATGTGAGGTTCACCCAGACCCTCAGATTTTCAATCCCACAAGCAAAGCGGCATTAGCATTAGTAGAGGCATATGATGCAAGAAAGTCACCTTATGCAGCATCAGCCCAAAAAAAAAAAAAAAAAAAAAAACTTACATTTCACCCCTCCGTTCGTTCGAAATACCTGTCCAGCTGAGCCTTAAATTTATTTAGGCTATCAACTTCCACAACAAGGGATGGAAGTCTGTTCCACCAACCAACCACCCGCTGGCTAAAGGCAAATTTCCGCACATCTATTCTACATCTGTCTTTCCTCAATTTGAATTTATGCCCTCTCAGGTGATTATTCTGAGCAAGAGGAAGAATCCCACAAGGCTTTATACACCTCTATCAGATCACCTCGTTGGTGCCTAGTCTCCAGACACTGTAATTTGCAAAACTTAAGCCTTTCTTCGTAAGAGCACCCCTTTGTTCCATTCACTAATCTTGTTGCCCTTCTCTGTACTCGTTCCAGCAGCTCTACATCCTTCTTGAAATGAGGCCTCCAGACCTGTATACAGTACTCAAGGTGTGGCCTGACCAATGCCTTATACAAGGGAATAATCACATCCCTATCCTTGCTACAAAAATTCCTGTATATCATTGACACTACACCATGAGCTACCCTGGCAGCCCGTCTGCACTGCTCAGAGAACTTCATATCTGCCTGCACAATTACTCCCAGGTCCTTTTCATTCTCTACCACTGTCAGTGTAATACCACAGAGTTGATACGTTGCTCTGGGGTTACTGTTTCCCATATGTAGTACTTTACATTTGTCAGTGTTAAACTTCATTTTCCACCTTTGGACATTAAGCTTGATATACCATCATCAATATCATTCATAAATACAGAAAACAACAATGGACCCAACACTGAACCCTGAGGGACTCCACTAACGACATTAGCCCACGATGAGCAGTGTCCATTTATTACGACTCTCTGTCTTCTCCCCCTCAATCATCCCTCTATCCATAGCAGCAATTTGCCTCCAATGCCACACTGCTCTAATTTGTGCAGCAGTCTTCCATGTGCAACAGTATCAAAAGCCTTTCTAAGATCCAAATATATAATATCAAAGTTATTCCCTGCATCCTGTTCTTTTGTGACTGCATCATAGTATCCAATCAAATTGGTCAGGCAAGACTTTCCCTTAACAAAACCATGCTGTGTCCGAGCTATAACTGAAGTCTTGTCTAGATGATCCTGAAGTGCTTCTTTAACCAGTGCCTCCATTAATTTTCCTGGAACAGAAGTTAAACTCACAGGTCTATAATTATTTGTGTCAGCCTTTGATCCTCCTTTGTGAATTGGGGTCACATTTGCACTTCTCCACTCTATGGGTACCTCCCCTGAGTCCAAAGAAGCTCTCATTATTATGGCTAAGGGTTTGCTAACTTCCTTTGCTGCCTCCTTCAATATAACTGGATAGATCCCATCCAACCCGCATGCCTTTTTTATGTTTATCCTCAACAATTTCTCCTCCACTTTTCTCTCAGTTATTACAAAATCATCTAGCTCACTGCCAGAGTTTACTTCACCTCCGGCATTCCCCTCCCTGAATAAGTCCTCATGTGTGAATGTAGATGTAAAATACTCGTTTACTTTGTTAGAGACCTGAGCAGAATCATCGACAGTTGAACCATCAATATCCAGTGGACCAATCTGATTCATCCCTTTCCTGCTAGAGTTCACATAAGTAAAGAACTATTTTCTGTTTTTCTTTGCATCCTTTGCCAAGGATTTCTCAAAATCTGCCTTTGCCTGCCTAATCTTCTTTTTGACTTGGTCACAGACGAGCTTATATCTGTCATAGGCTTCTGTGTCACGTGTTAATTTGTATGTATCCCATGCATTTTTCTTCTCTGTTACATGTGTAATTAGTTCATCTGACATCCATTTAGGCCTAAACCTTGAACAATATTTCTTAGTTGGTAGTAAAGCCTAGTAGCTTCCAAGATAAGTTCTTTGAATGCTTCCCATTTTGAATTTGCTGTTGATAACATCATCAGTTGGTCCCAATGTATAGAATTTAAATCCTGTCTCATACCATCGTAGTCGCCTTTACGAAAGCAAAAACCCTTCCCTTTACCCCCTGATGGTAGTTACCTCTCTGAGTAAATCCCACTTCAGCACACTGTGATCACTGCCACCTAGTGGTTCCTTTATCTGCAGATTCTTAATGCATGAAGAATCACTACTGATAATCAAATCAAGAGTATTACTCCCTCTAGTTGCCTCCCGAACATGCTGATGGAGAAAATAATCATCCAATAAATCCACAAAAGCCTTGCTAGTGTGTGAGTGACCAACCCACAAATTCCAGTCAATATCTGGGAAATTAAAATCCCCCATTATAAGACAATCTGCTCTACTGGCCCACTCTATTTCCCTGTACAGTTTATTATTGTATTCATCAGAGTCATTAGGCCTATAGCACACTCCTACTCTCAATTTTGATCTCCCAATGCTTGTCACACCAAACTGACTCGACACTGCCCTGTCCAGCAATGTCGACTGACTTCACTTCCTTGGATTTTATGTGTGTCTTAACTAATAGCATAACGACTCTTCCCTTCCTATCCTGTCTATCCTTTCTGTACACATTATCTGCGTGGGTAGCACAGTGGTATCGTCACCGTCCTCCCCACACCGCGTAGAAAAGGTCCCGGTTCAAATCCCGTCGATGACGCGAGGAAATTCAGTGGGCTTTTTTCACTCCGTGGCTGAGTTAGTCGGTCTCAGGCGTAGATAGCAAGGTTTTTTCCCTCAGAAACTGGGGTTTTTTCGTCCAGCAAAACAGACAAATCGACCAGAGAACACACGCAAGTTACAGACACGAATACGGGTTAATGTAATCATTTACGGGTAACCCTAATATAGTAATTTGATTTTTTTTTTTTTTTTCTGTACACGTTGTACTCCCCAAATTCCAGTTCTGCATTCCTTATAACTGTGTGACACCACGTCTCTAATATCCCAACAATATCTGCCTTTGATGTTTTGAGCAATATCTCAAATTCATCAAATTTATTTACCAAACTCCTAGCAAAATTTGGTGTACCTGCACCTGTTGCTGTTCTTAGCTACCCTAACACAACCCATGTGTTTACTTGTATCGTAATGACTCCCAGCAGTCTCTGAAATACCCTGCATCTTGTTTTCCAGGCTGCTGCTCATTCAACAGAAGCAGTGCAAGAATCACTTTCACCTCTGCCAGTGGCTACTGTTAATCTATTAGTCCTTGTGTCTCCCCAAGCTAGCAGTTTTCCGACCCACCTAACACTGTCTCGATAGCATCAGCAAATATTCTTGCACCCTTCCTATTTAAGTGTATCCCGTCTCTGTAGAAGCAGTCTCTCCTGTTAACAAGTACAGACCAGGCTAAAAAAATTCTACCCCTTGAGCCTTGCACAGTCTTTCCAGGGCCCAATTGATCGACAAGGCTCTCATCATATACTCCCTCCTATCGTGTCTAGGCAGAATTGCATACATTTTCAAATCAACCCTAATCTGTGCGCGTACATTGGACAAAGCATGCACGCACGCAGCTTACAGACGAAATGCTAACACGTCATGGATTTAGATTGTGTTTAGTGGAAGCAATTCACTTTGCTGTGATGTTTATATTGAAAAATTTTGTAAATTTAAATTAAAGCTTTTATTATAAGTTTGTCGTATGGTCACAGAAAATAATTTGCTTTCAGTGCTCTTATTCCGTTCATTCTTTTAAAGTAGACATTTTAACAGCACATGCATAGTAAACTGTAAAGAAAGCGTTAAGCAGTAACAAAGTTACTGTATACTTATAAAAATGACAATAATAATAATAAATCAGGGAGAAATAATATGAGAGTAATAATAATAATAAAGTTATGAAACAGACAAACAGAAGTTATGTTTTAAAATAAAGGGTGAACTTTTCGCTTTATTCGTGGGATTCATTTGTTCGTTGTATTTCGACACAAATTTACGATGCGATTTAATCTTTAATTTAGAAATTTTCCTTTCTGTTAAATTTTGTAAAGTCATTATTCATACTTTTGTTTTTACTTACAGATACAAGTTCAGGTTTTTATACTGCTCGCTTTGTAACCGGTTCCAGTTTGACAAGCGGAGGTTTTCGACTGAACTTTAGACAAAACCCTTGCCCTCGGAACCCAGGCTGATGGCAAGGTTTTTCTTTGTTTTTTTTTTTTTTTTTTTTTTTTAAACAATCTAAATGTGTTTTTATCAAATTACTGAAAAATCAGCTAAGAAAAATATGCATTTTCAATAAAACCCTTGCTATCAATTAGACTTCATTGATTATATCCTAATTTCATTTGTAATTTAAATTATTAGCTGACTTTTTCTTTTTGGTTATTTTATTTAATTTTTGTTTTCGAGATATATATTCTCGGATGTATAATTTAAAAAAGAAAGCACAGGAAAAACGTCAAAAAATGCAGACAACTTTACTTAAGACAAATCCAAATGAATAGGCCTCCTCTTTTGGTTGAAACTCTCCTGCAGAACATACGAAGTGTACAGAATAAAATCGCTACACCCGAAACGATCACCTTGTCAAATTGTATAATCTCATCTTATCGGAACCTGGACATCGGTTGAGCAAGAAGATTTTCAAGATCTTCAAGAAGATTTTGAAGAATTCGTTTGTTGTTGTGCACGAATCTAAATGTCCATCAATTAATTTTGATGGATAATTTTTAATTTTGCAATTCACATCAGAACTAAACTAACAAAATTTTCTCTTCACATTATTTCTGTTTATTTGCCACCACGGAATTATATACTAAATTTATAAACTGGTCTATCACTAAAATTTCAAAAAATAACTCTATTATTATTGGTGGAGATTTTAATCTACCTTCATCATCCAGTGATCTAACTTTCTCAGTTTAAAATATTAGGTTTAAAGCCATTAATCTGATTGCCTATCGTAGGAAACAACAGACTCGACCGAATATTTTCTAATTCTGCTGTGTCCACTGAACTCTGCTCTCAATTTCGTTTGTATCTGATCATGATTCAGTATCTAAACAACTGTATTTTAACATACCATCCCAGGCTAATAAGAATCCTGTCCATTAAAAGAGAGCTTTTAACCTCAAACGTTTGAATGAAAAAAATTTGTCTTGATCTTCTAAGCCTTGGGACAGCCTTGTCAATTGTCCTACAAGCTTGGCATGTACCTCCTTCACAACCTGGATGGCCTCAATACCAAAAATTGCTGCGTAAAAAATTTCTTCTCCCACTTTTCATTGAAATGTTTGGTGGACACCACAACTTGATTCCCTTTTACAAATTGAAGCAAAAGCCTTTCAGAAAAGTTCAAAAAAATCAAACAAGGAAAATGATTATCTTTCTTATCTCATCATAATCAGTTTACAAACTCAAAAGAAAAGAAATCCAGCGGTTCACATCTGCTAAGATTAGCAGATGTGAACCGTTGTAAATAAGCAATAAGTAATTCTACAATACACTCCAAAACATTCCACTCCTTACCTCCAGATTTTAATTTCAACTGTTGGATGGAACACATCATTCGTTTCAACAAAGAAACCAATCCTTGCACGGAATTTAAACAAAGTATACAGTCCGTTAACAATTTAAGCAACGTTTTTATCTCTAAAGATGTATATCTTTAGAGATAAAAACGATAGAAAAATACAGATAAAAATAAAAAACGATAGAAAAAAAAAAGATAAAAAAATACATATATATGTATTTTTTTTTTTTTTTATGAAAACCCCAAACACGAGAGGTATAAGAACCTATAGTATTTAGTACCGTGCTTGGGTTGGAGATTGAGAAGACGAAAGAAGATATTTGTTGCACGTGTTCGGACTGTTTTGAAAGAGAGAGCGGGAATTATAGAAGCTGATTCAGAAGAACAGTGCCGATGGAAGTATCTATGAGACAGTGGGTGGAGAGATCCTGTTAGAGATGAGTCATTAATTAACCTAACTGCCCTCTTCTGAATGGAATCTAGAAGCCAGAGAGAAGTTTTGGGGGCACCACCCCAGATGTGGGAACAATATTCAATGGTAGGGCGGATTTGCGATTTATACAGAGCGAGCAGCTGTTTGGAAGAAAGTAACGCCGAGAGCGAAAGAGAAAACTAAATTTTTTAGATGCAGAGGGAGCAATATTTGTAATGTGCTTGTGCCAAGAAAGATTAGAAGTCAGGGTAATCCTCAAAAGAGATATATCCTCGTGCCTAGAAATCGGAGTGTCATTAAAGATAAGCATAGGAGTAGAAGAATCCTTTTTGCGAAATATAAGACAAGACTGAGTTTTAGAAGGATTGAAATCAACTAAGTTGTCTTTGTCCCACTGGCGAATTACTTGGAGATCGGCATTTAGGGAATTGGTAGCGGAGGTTCGAGAAGTTGAAGCTGATTTATCAGGGCAAGGTTTCTCAAACTGGAAAGTGGAATGCAATGTGCTATCATCGGCAAAACTATGGATAGGATTTCCAGTCAATGGAAGGAGGTCATTAATATACAAGAGGAAAAGAGTGGGGGAAAGAACTGAACATTGGAGCACACCGGCATTAGTGGAGAAGTTAGAAGACAGAGTGCCATTTACCATCACCCTCAGTGAGCGATCAGAGAGAAAACAGGATAACCAATTACAGAAAAACAGTTGGCAAACCATAAGATGGAAGCTTGTTTAGAAGGCAAGTTAAGTGGATTGGATTACTGTTGCTTATTTTGTTATAGGTTTTCCTGTAACAGTTTGATTTTTAAAATATTATAGATATAATTTTTTAAAGTTAATTTTCATTAATATTTAGTTAATTTTATAATGGTAGTTACGAGATCTTCCTTAAAGACATCACAGGGTATTGTGACTCACACGGAAATAGCCGATGGCGATTTACGGGTGAGTCATGATTTAATCCTTTGCGGAACCTGTGGAATGTTTTCCAAGGTCGACCTGGTGACTAATCATAGCACACCTGGGGATCTTTTCTTTTTGATCGATGTAATAGAGTGCACCAATCTTAAATTACAATTTGGTGCACTGATAGAACAATTTGAGTCACTGAAAAAACGGGTGCTTGCCCTCGAGAATCGTCAGGGACTCAAGACTCCAGCAATCTACCAAGTGATGCACACCCGATTCGGGCCTCAAAACAGAAAAACTAAGTGCAAACTACTCTGGTTCAAAAGGACTTTGTTTTATTAGGAGACTCCATTGTCAGGGAAACGGGGAATATTTTTTGTAATAAGGATAGGTGGAGTAGAACCAGGGTATGTCTGCCGGGAGCAACTATTAATTATGTCACCAACAGATTGTCAGATTTTAAGGGGGATAAAGAGAATATTATTATTCATGTGGGGACTAATGCCATTAAACGTACACGATCTGACGATTTGTTGGAAAAATACAGGACCATGCTGAGGAAATTCCGCCAGCTAGGCCACGATGTCTATGTGTCTGCAATTCTGCCCAAACACGATAGGAGGGATTATATGTTAAAAGCCTTGTGGATTAACTCAAGACTTGAAGGACTCTGCAAGGCTTTAGGGGGGAAATTTCTATCAGCATGGCCCACACTTGTAGGTAGAAGGAATTTCTTTTGTAGAGACCGGATACACTTAAACAAAGGTGGTGCAAAGGTTTTTGCCAGTATTATTGAGGATACCTTAAAGGTTCAGAGAAACTGCTGGTTAGGGGGGGATGTGGGTAATAGTGACACGCGTTTATCTGATAATATTGGTCAAAGTAACTCTTGCACATACCTCAAGAGTTCTTATCTGTTACCCCAACTGGACATATTATCTTGATGTTCTAGGGGAGGAAACGTTTCAAGTGAGCGGGTAGTTAATGCCAGGGAAGAGAGCCTAAAACGCTTCAAGGGTTGTGTTAAGGTTGTTAAATATACAAGAACAGTAAATCTTAATTGTTTATACAGTAACGTTGAAGTGTCGTCAATAAAATGAGCGAATTCGAACTGCTGGTTAAAACAAGTAGCGTGGTTAAAATAATAGGGCTTACAGAGACACCCGGAAATTGGGGATGATGAGTTTCAGTACGGCTTGTATAATGTATTTAGGAAGGATAGGGTAGATAGAAGGAGTGGTGGGATAATGCTTCTTATCATAAGCAGCCTGAATGCGACGATAGTTTTACCGGATTCAGACGTTTCACATGCTAGTATAGAGTCTGTATGGTGTGAGATAGTTGGAAACAAAGGTATAATGCGAGTAGGAGTAATCTACAGACCAGGTGATTGTGAAGATTATGACAAAAGCCTCTACATTCAAATGGAATGGGCAAGTAAGCGTCAATGTCTTATTATGGGTGATTTCAACTTGCCACTAATTGATTGGAGTAAATGGGAAGGAAACTCGACATGGGGAACAAAATTTTTAAATCAACTAGACGACTGTTATTTATATCAACATGTCAGGAAAAGTACTAGATATAAGAATATCCTAGACCTCATCATCACACATGAATCAGATGACATAACAGGGCTGACAGTAGAAGAACCAGTAGCAGGAAGTGATCACGGGGTTCTACGGTGGATAATGATGATGAGAGAGGTAGCAGCAGTAAAAGAAAGGAATGGGTTTTACTTTCAGAAAAGGAAATTATGATGCCTTAATGTACTACATGGCCTCTATTAACTGGGTAGATATCGCACAGAGAATGAATACAATTGAACAGTGGTATGCTTTTAAAACATTAATCACAGATGCCTTGAATGCTTATTTACCATTTAAAAAAAAATACTCCACGAGGAGGGTTCCAAGTTGGATGAATAGTGAAGTTGCCACATTACTTGAACAGAAAAAGGTGTCATGGAAAGGTTACAGAGCAATAAAAAAGTACTGAAGACTATAACAGCTACAAGATTATCTGTAATAGAGCCACAGAAAAAGGTGTCATGGAAAGGTTACAGAGCAATAAAAAAGTACTGAAGACTATAACAGCTACAAGATTATCTGTAATAGAGCCACAGAAAAGGTTCGACAGGCAAAGGCAGTTTATGAGAAATCACTAGCAAACAGAGCAAAGAGGGGGGGGGGGGGTAAGGAATTCTTCACGTATATAAATGCCAAGAAGAGCAGGACAAACCAGATCGGACCTTTACGTAAGGGAAGGGGGATAGTATTAAATACACCAGCTGCCGTTGCATATGAACTCAACAGTTATTTTGCATCGATATTTACCAATGAAGTGGCAATGGGAAATTGTGGGAGCGAAGTTGAAAAATATGTAATTAATGATATTGAAATTTCGCAAGATTATTTAATGAAAAAACTTTCGAGCCTACAGGCCAGTAAGGCTCCTGGTGTTGGTGGAATATACCCTATAATCTCAAGGGAGGCGGCAAGTGAGTGCATTGAACCATTGAGGCTAATTATGCGACTTTATAGACTCTGGGAAGATTCGGTTGGATTGGAAAAGTGCCAATGTATCTCCCATACATAAGGGTGGCTCTGAGAGTGAAGTGGGAAATTATCGACCTGTCAGTCTGACTTCAACGGTAGGGAAAATCATGGAGGCAATGATCAAGGGTGGAATTCAGGATCATTTGGATCGAATTGAAATTCTCAAGGATACTCAGCATGGTTTTGTAAAGGGAAAATCATGGTTAACAAATCTGGTTCGCTATTTTGAAAGTGTCACTCACGAGCTGGATTTAGGTAATAATCCAGCTCGTAATAATTTCGACATCGTTTTTTTAGATTTCAGCAAAGCTTTTGACTCGGTTGCACATGAGCGGTTGCTTTATAAGCTGGAACAGGTTGGAATCACTGGGAAAATCCTTAGATGGATAGAAGGACGGCTTCAGGGCAGGAGGCAGAGGGTTGTGATAAATGTCTATTCCTCAGATTGGGTTGATGTAAGAAGTGAGGTTCCCCAAGGATCAGTATTAGGACCACTGTTGTTTTTAATTTTCATTAATGAAGGGATATCCCTTCATCGACATCGATGAAGGGATAGAGGGCGTGATGTCTAAATTTTCAGATGATGTTAAAATTGGTAGAGTAGTTAACGATCACTGTCAAGCTGAGCTTCTTTAGAGAGACCCAGATAGACTTCAGGAATGGTCAGAAAAATGGCAGCTATACTTTATTCCAACAAAGTGTAAAGTATTACACCTGGGAAACAGTAATCCCAAAATAACTTATTCTCTTGGTGGAGTTCAACTAAACCCAGTACTGGAGGAAAGAGACTTGAGTGTTACGATACGGTCAGATATGAAATTCTCTGAGCATTTTAAACAGGTTGCAAGGAAGGCCCATGGTGTCCTATCGATGATCTATCGAACTTTTGCAAGTAGAGATAGGGACGTGATAAACCCATTATATAAGGCTTATGTTAGACCACACTTGGAATACTGTGTTCAAGTATGGAGACCGCACCTAAAGAAAGACATCGAGCTTCTTGAAAGGGTGCAAAGACGGGTAACTCGCCTGGTGAGATCTGCAACAGGGCGTCCTTATGAAGAAAGACTTCGAATATGTGGGTTGCAGAGTTTGGAAACTAGACACCTTAGAGGAGATTTGATTGAGGTGTTTAAGGCTCTGAGAGGCATCAGCAAAATGAATGAGGACGAAATTTTCAAGATTATAAATGATGCTAGAACTAGGGGACATAAATTCAAGTTACGGGGGGAAATGTTTAGTTGGACTGCAGGAAGTTTTATTTTAGCCAGCGAGTTATAAATTACTGGAATAAGTTGCCTACATGGGTGGTAGAGGCTGAAAGTTTTGGGGAAATTCAAAGGTCATCTGGACAGTACCTTCGGGTGAGGGAAGCGCATAGGATGATAGGTTTAATTTCCTTTTCCTTTATTAATTATTATTATTTATTTATTTTTATTATTTTTTTTTTTTTTTGTCATTGTTTTCTTCGGTTTTTTTTTTTTTTTTTTTTGACTGGTGCAGCATAAGCCATAGGCTTTCTTGCACCAAGCGGCCATTACTAATACCTTTATGCCAAACACGATCCACACTGACGGAATCCATACTGGCGATGTCAGACGGAAGGTTTCTAGGTAGTTTAAGAGTTGGCGGTTAATTGATTTCTCCATTACTTTGAAAGAGTAGAAGTAATTGCAATGGGATGATGATTGGATGGGAGGGATTTGTTTCCCTTTTTAGGAACTCGCTGGATATGAGCAAATTTCCAAGCAGAAGGAAAAACACCTTTGGAATAAGAAAGTGAAAAAAGGCGGCAAAGAATAGGAGTAAGTTCAGGAGCACAGGTTTTGAGAACAAGTGGAGAAATACCATTGGGACCTTGAGCTTTCTTAGCATCAAGATTCGTCAAAATCCTTTTGACGGAAGACCACAGGAGGCATTGAATGGAGCGTGTTGGGAATGGTGGGAGGTGTTACCAAGATCATTAATACATGAGTTGGAAGTAAAATGGGATGCTAGCAGGTCAGCTTTATCCTTGGCTGAAGTGACAACAGACCCATCTGGTTTGGACAGAGGTGGGAGCAGAGATGGGCAAAAGTTGCGGCCAATAGCTTTGGCAAGAGACCAGATGCCCTAATGATAGCCGACCATTGTGATCTTCGTTGTAAGGCTAATGTCTTTGTATTTCCAGATCTTTTCCATGCTCATCATTGTGCTGCGTCCAAATGAAATTTTTATTTTAATTTCAGGGCCAGATTCTCCACCCTGGTCGATCCAAGAAATACGAATTCCTGAACAGATTCGGCATCTTCATTGTTAATTTTAACTTCTCCAGTTCCGGCTGTTTTCATAATTTTTGTCTTCTTGATGTTAAGCTGCAGTGCCGCTTTTTGGCTCTCATCTTTAACCATTAAAATCAATTGTGTTAGATATTCCTCATTTCCTCCTAGCAAAATTGTATCATCTGCATATCTTAAATTTTTGATGTTTCTACCGCCAATTTTCACTCTAATTTCTGACTCATCCAAGTATAATTTCCCCATAACTGATTCAGTATACAAATTAAATAGAAATGGGGAGAAGATATAGCCCGTCGCACACCTTTTCCGATTTCAAACCAGTCTGTATCTTCAAAAGTTCTGACAGTTGCTTCTTGGTTGGTGTACAATGATCTTATTAGCTCAGTCAAATTGTGGAATTCTATCAACACAATCAAATGGTTTGGTATAGTCGATGAAAGCCCATGTATCTTTCTGAAATTCATGGCTGTTTGCGATATGGTCACGAGTGCTTCGCTTGCTCTGTTTCTATGATTCTTTACAATCGTGTTTGAATGATTTTCAATAGAATCTTTCTTGCGTGTGATATCAAGTCTATTGTAGTTCGAGCAATTCCAGGCATCTCCCTTCTTCAGAATTGGAATAAACACTTATCTCTTCCAGTCTTTTGGCCACATATTGCTTTTCCAGATCTCCCGGCATAAAGCTCTGATAACTGTGATTGGCAAAAGTGTTAACATTTCTGTTGGTATTCCATCAATTCCAGGGGCTTCTTGGCAGTTGTTGCAGCACCCACCCATACTACCTCTATCTCTAAAATATCCGCTTCTAGTTCATCATGCCCTTTTACTTCGATCTGTTTGTTTCTATTTGCATACAATTCTTAAGTGTATTCTTGCCATCTTTTCTTAATTCGTTGTTGGTCATTCAGTTCATTTTCATCTTTTTCTTTTATTGAACCTTTACAAGCAGTGAAGAGTGTGCGGATCTTTATTCGTGTGAAGAGATCTTTGCCCCGTGCTCTTTTTTGTTATTATCTTCCATTTCTTTACAACGTTCGTTCCAGTACTTTTCCTTGTCTTTTCTGGCTGCCCTTTGGAATTCTGAATCAAGCCTTCTTGTCTTGTTCTACCTCCAGCAGCTTTAGCTTTTCTTCTTTTTTCAGCAATTTGATGGTTTCTTCTGATAGCCACTTACTCGATTTTGCTCGTTTTTTGTATGGGATGTATTGCTGTGCTATTTCAGTGACAATGTTTCTTATTTCCACTCAAAGTACGTCTGGTTGCCCTTCCATATAGTTCAACGAGTCGAATTTGTTTTTTATCTCGACCGCGTACAATGGTGAAATTTTATCGATATCATATTTCCGTGAAGCAGCCTTCGTTTTGAGTTACAGAATTTGAGCCTGACTTTGGCTGCAAAGAGTTCATGGTCCGAGCTGCAGTCTGTAACATTTTCACTGAAAAAAAACAGAGCTTTCCCATCTTTGTTTACACATGACACAATCAAATTGACCCCAGTCAATTTGGTTGCGGTGAAATCCATTTGGGGATGTCCGTGTACACAAATTTCCCTTCGGTTGGATAAACCATGTGTTCGTAATCCTTAATCGATTTTCTTGACAAAACTGCACCAGACGGTTTCCTGCTTAGTTCCTGTCCCCCAGACCAAATCTGCCGACGACCCCATCTTCCTCTCTGTCTCCTATTTTCGCATTGAATTCTGCAAGAACATACACAATGTCTTGTTTTGATGTTTGACTCAGTGCATTCTGAGCTTCGGCATAAAACTGTTCAATTTCATCTTCAGTTGCATCTGTTGTTGGTGCATAGACTTGAAGAAATGTGATTGAGCGGTTTTCCATTAATGCGGATAGTCATTACTCTGTCATTTACTGACCTATAACTATCAACTGATCTGGCAGTTCTCTTATTCGCTATAAATGCCACACTATTTCTTCTGATTTTTTCATTCCCAGAGTAGTAAACTGTAAAATCGTCTGACTAAAAGTAGCCATTTCCCATCCAATTTATTTCACTGACACCCAAAGGATGTCAGTTTGGTCCTAACCATTTCTCTCTTAACGATATCCAGCTTTTCATGATTTAAACTCTGAACATTTCACGTGTCGATCTTATGTGTTTTTGTACAGCGCAGACTGTTCTCTTCATCATGGGATGTCTCAGCAAGCATCCCATGATGAAGGTTTTAATCGAATTGCGTCATCCGTACCCACATTTCTAGAAACAGCTCATCGCTCTTCTCCAGTACTGTACCATGTTTGATACTTTCCAGCCTGGAGGGTCCGCCTTCAGGTATCATCTCTGATAAATTCTCGTTCATAAAGTTTTCTGATGAAAAATACTGGAGTAGGTCACTATGTCTTTCTTTTGCCATTCCCATTTATCCGGGATTGGGACCGGCGTATGGATGCATTAACATCCATAAGGCTGGATATATATATTGCACTATTTATTTTTTATATCTTCTATGAAGTGGTACGAATATCCCTCTTCCTCTTTCAATGTCCAATATTTTCAATTAATTATTTTGAATATATTTAAAAATAGTTTTCTCCCAAACCATTAAGCTCACAACATTTCCTTAAACATATTTTCATGCTGATTCACAGTCTTAACCCCCAATGAATACATCTCTTTCTTTTTAAAATAATCACTCTTGTATTTCAAAAATTAAACTCATTTTATATAGCATTAACCGCTGCAGTCTTCTGTATTCTTAGAACGCACTTGCGCTAACCGTTAAATTGTTTATCTAATCTTAGAGTCTAAATATTTTCCCCACAGACATAAATATGTGTGTAATGAATCCTTTTTAACTCGCCTTCCTTATGATAAGATGTAATTTCAGTTTGTTACGCTTTAAACCGCTAAATTTTATAAAACTGAGAGCACATTTTAACACAGCTACTACGCGCAGCGCCACATGGATGAACTTTTTTGCCAACCTCATAAATGAAAGCGTTCTTTTGTCAAACTTCAATATCTTATCTCTTCATATGCTCTTCTGGAATCCTTCAGGGCAGGATGCTGTCAGAAATAATTTTCTCCGCAATCCTCCAACCTTTATTATTAACTCATAATCATGTAATTTCTTACGCAGATGATGTTAAAATCATTACCACCTAAAATTCAACTTAATCGTCTATCATGCACAAGATCTTATCTGTAATATCTCAAAAAATTCTCCTCATACTTTAACATTTTTAATGTTTCCCTCAACCCCTCGAAATCTAGTCACCTTTAATTTTTTCATAGAAAGAGCATCTTTCCTATCACCGCCTCGCTCAGTTTTCAAACCATTCCTGGAATCTGACCATAAGATCTTTGAATTTCCTACGACTCCAAATTCGACTTCTCTACTCATTTAAATTATCTGTCGAAACAAGCACAAAAGCCATTTGGTCGGCAAAACAAAACGTACAACATATTCATTCCACTCCTCCCATATTATCATCCAATTCTTCTTCAAAATGATCAAGCCAAAAGTTCTTTATGCTTCTCCTGTCTGGGCTGGTTTTGCCAAACCAAATTTCAAAAAAAAAAAAAAAAATCTCTTCTTTCGAATTATTATATCGAGCTCCCAGCGTAATAGAGCCGCGTTCGCTTCCACCAAAGCGGAATTCGAGCCCGGGTCCATTAGGATGGTAGTACAGTGTATATATTATATATAATAATAATACAATACAATACAATTTTATCAAGAGAATTTGTTTACAATAAAAGAACTCGTTAAGAAAAGTGAATTTCTTGACAAGTTATAATTCATCATTTACAACAGTTTTTGCTACAGATTTTTTAACTAACAGAAAAGACAATGAAGTCATTACACATAGTACATTCCACACTGCAAACAGAGAAAGTAATTGACAACAACAACAACAACAACAACAACAATAATTATTATTATTAGGTATATGATAATTATAATAATAATTATTATTATCAGGGGTCCCTGATGGACCCGGGTTCGAATCCCACATTGGTGGAAGCGAACGCGGCTCTATTACGCTGGGAGACCGATATAACAATAATGTTAAATGATAAAAAAAAAACATCGCGAAAGTTACCCCATTGGACTTACCTCCCCAAGATCTGAGTGATGGCTGAGGCAGATAGTGGCGCCATCTGGTGTCACTCGTGAGAACTAACTAAATAAATAAACCACTGGACATAAGCAGAAGCTAAACAAGTCGATGTCGCAGATAAATATTATTCATACTACATTGATTGTGGCACAGGATAAAGTCACTGGCGTTCAGGCCTTAGGCAGAGGGGTCGGTTCGAAAAGTTGAAGACAGTCTCCAGAGCAAGTGGCGCTGTCCCCCATAAGGCTACCAGAAGAGGAGGGCACGACCATCCAGCCCCACCAACTGGAAGTGTTTCCTGTGCTAGTGACCACCCAGGAAGGAGGAAAACGCCAATGCATGAAGTGGAACATTGAAATGAATACGTACATCATGCGAGCATACTATGAAATAACTAGGCTAGAGACCGATATGACAATGTACAGGTCGCGACTACATACAAGTGGTTGGAACGATACCCGGATATTCAGGTCACCGAACAGCGATTAGCAGACCAAAGAAGGACCATCGTCACGAAGAACGTAATAGCTCCTGCCATCTTAGAAAAAATCAAGCAGGATGTCAGCGATCTGCTACAAAGCACAAAGAATATGGTCAATGTGGAACCAGAGGAGGAACATCATATCATGGAACAAGAGGAGGAACAGCAAGAAGAATACAACACATAGTAGCTGAAGTGGAAAGAGACGAAGTCATGATATCCAGAATAGAAGACGAGCGGAAGAAGGCCCTAACAGAATTCGAAGGAATGGACCCCATTCATCGGCGCCCTAGATAACCAGTCCTTCTGTGAGAGAGAGAGGAATCTGGATCGGGACAATCTGCCTGCAGGAAGCTGTACTGTGCCCGTTCCTGTACAAGCTTTTGAACAATAACATGATGATTTGTATGATGTGAAAAAATCCTTCTACCCATCTTCAACCGACTGAGAACAACTTGGTTTAGAACTTGCCTTTTCTTTTTCAGGAAGTAAGCTCATTCTTTCTTAAAGATAGTCAGGTCTGAGGAAAGTTATGATTTCTGCCATTTCCGGTAAGCCTGCCTTCTTCTTCCTGATAAAGGCCATAGAGTATAGGTGTCCCTAGTCAAATCCATTCAGGCACTGTAAAACGTTGTCCGGCTTCAGCTATTTAGTAGAGAAGGCAAACCTAGGAAATTCAGCGGCATACTCATCCGGTAACTCAGGGGAATTGCCCTGTTTGGATAATTGACACGCAATTGGCAGGTAATCCGATTCGAATTGGAAATTGCTAAGCAGCAGCTAGATGCCTGGTAGGTTATGAAATATTAGGTCAAGTGCTTGACCTCCTCTAATAGCCGGTGCCAAGAACCGTGTAAGATCAAAGGTTCGAATTCGAAAATGGTTTCCAAGAACAAAAATCGCGTGTTTCAAATTTTCATAACTCGAAGATATCTGTTTATTCAACTTAATGGGCCACAACTTAATTAGATACGCAATAGATTATTATTATTTTGTGTTTCGTAGCAATATTTCTCCTTGTTTATAAAGACGGGAGTAAATGTGACTGAGAGATACTTTTTAAGTATTTATAAAAATATAGCGCTCGATCGATTGACAACGGCGACCGAAGTTTCTTGTTTAGACAGACGACGAGTTTTTACGGAAGTTTATTTCCGTCATCGCAGGCCCGTAAACTCGTAAGGAAAGTTCGAAGGCAGCGAATGACCTTCAGAGCGGTCACAGCGAATTCAAAACATGCGTCGAGAGGAAGGTCTGATAGAAGGGCACGTAGGGCTTTAACGCTCATTCAAAAGACATTTACTGGTGACGTAAGTCGGTTCTAATAGGGAGCTAAATTATTTTGTGATAACTGAGAGTAAAGTGGAGGAGAAATTGTTAAATTATACTTTTTGGTATCGGTGTAAATACGTCATAGTTAACCCATAAATTTCAACTATGTAAGTAGCGTAGAAAGCATCTTAATTGTATCTCATATTGTGGTTGCCTTCACAACGAGAAAGCGGTATTGCACTACATCAAATAAATAACGCTTCTCTAGTAGAGAAGACTACTGTTATTTATTTTCAGATGATACCACCACCCAGACGATCGTTTCGAAGCTATTGGGCTTCATCATCAGTGGGTGAGCTGATGACGAAGCCCATCATCAGCCTGCCACTTAAATTATACATAAGAAAGGCACCTGGGGTGAAGGGATCTATCCGGTTATATTAAATGTGGCAGCAAAGGAAATAAGCAAACCCTTAGCCATAATTATGAGAGCATTTTTGGATTCAGGAGAGGATTCACAAAGGTGTTCCGAGTGGCTCCAAAAATAATGGGGTCACTAGTGAAACATTGCAAGATTATCTTGACAAGACTGGAGGTATAGTTGAAACACTGCGTGGGTATGTTATGGGGGAAGTATTGTTTGACAAATTTGATTGGATACTACGATGTGGTCACAAAGGAGTTGGATGCAAAAAATTGTTTTGATATCTATACTTCGATATCAGAAAAGGCTTTGATACTGTTGCACATGGAAGACTACTGTACAAGTTGGAGCAGTATGGTATTAAGAACAAGTTGCTACTATGGATAAAGGGACGATTGAGCAGAAGAAGCAGTAAGTGGTAATCAAGACACTGCTCTTCATGGACTGATGTTATTAATGGAGTCCTCCAGGGTTTGGTGTTAGGCCCATTGTTGTATTGTTGTTTTCTATATTTATCAGTGATAGTGATGAAGGTATATTAGGCTTAATGTTCAAGTTTGCAGACGATATGAAGGCTGACAGGGTTGTTAATAATAGTAATGACAGTTTACTACAGCAACAGGATCTAGAAAAGTTGGGCAGATGGGCTGAGAGGTGACAACTGGGGTTTAACATTGACGAATCAAAGTACTGCATGTGGGTAGCAGTAATCCCAGAGTGATGTACCAACTGTGCAGTACAACACTCAGGGTTGATTGAAAAAGACCGAGGGGTAATTGTGCCTGGGGAATGAATGAAAAAGACCTTGGAGTAATTGTGCAGTCAGATATGAAGTTTTCTGAGCAGTGCTGACAGGTTGTCAGAGCAGCTCATAGTATCTTGTCAATGGTATATAGGAATTTTGTTAGTAGGAATAAAGCTGTGATTATTCCTTTGCATAAGGCAATGGTCAGGCCACACCTTGAGTACCGCACACAGGTCTGGAGGCCTCGGTTTAGGAAGGAATTAGTGCTGCTCGAACGAGTCCAGAAAAGGGCAAAGAGATTAATTAGGGGAACAAAGGATTGCTCTTACCAAGAAAGGCTTAAGTCCTGCAAATTGCAGCGTCTAGAGACTAAACACCTCCGAGGTGATCTGATTGAGATGTATAAGGCCTTGAATGGTTAAAGCAAGCTCAATTATGACGAGATTCTTCTTCTTCTTCTTACTCAGATTAAGCTCCTGAGGTGACTTAAATTGAAATTGAGGAAAGACAGTTGTAGAATAGATGAAATTTGCCTTTAGCCAGGGATAATTGATTGCTGGAACAAACTTCCATTTATCATTGTGGAAGTCAGTGGCGGATTAATGATAGTTGGAGGTCCCTAGGCAAATTATATTTGGTGCCCCCCCCCCCCAAAAAAAAAATAATAATAAAAACAATGAATAAAAAATAAATAAAAGTTAGGTGGCAAATAAATGAAATTTTGTACTTTTGAATTTTTTGCTTAAATTTTCGCTTAAATTAATCAAGATTTTTAGGATGTTTATCGAAAAAATTAATCTATTTTAGAACACTAGGAAAATGTCTTGGCTTGGGGGCCCCCCAAAGCCTACGGCCCCTAGGCACGTGCCTCATTGCCTTAATGGGTAATCCGCTACTGGTGGAAGTTGATAGTTAAATAAATTCAAGGAAGAACTGGATACACTTTTGGAGTTTATCCAGTTGTATAAGCTTGATTTCTTGCATTATATGCCTCTACTAATGCTAATGCAAATAACAGGATTTGATCGTGAACTCGGACAGAGGTGTCCAGATCCTGCTGTTGCTTCCTACAGTTTATGTTTAGTAGTAACTCCATGAAAGAAAGTACTGTATCTGCGCTCTTACAATCTGCTGTTTACAGGCGAGCATTGAACTTTTTCTAATTCTTGATTTTAAAAATTCTTTATTTGTTTTTGATGGTTTGTGTGGATTTCCAGAAACATTTGGAGTTTTACTTTTATTGATGACTTTCTCGAAGAAATAGTGAAGTCTAATGAAAGTATTTTATTATTTTGTTTTAATGTTTCCCTCTGTCCACCACAGTTTTGTGTATGCATTTCGTCTCTGCCTGAATAAATAGTGCTGAACAGCTGTATTCCGTACTGTTCACTATAAGTGGCGTCCACCCTCTTAATCCTCGCTGGAAACGCAGTCGTTATAATCGCCATCATCGTGTGGGAAAGGATTAAGTTTTGAATTGGATCAATGAACTTTTGGCTGATTTAGTCAATCTCATCGAGGGTAGTGACGGGCATAATCGAATGATTCATAATCGATTATTTCAACAATATTGGAATTCTTGCCATAAATGATTATTTCAATAAAAAACATAAGATAGAGATAAATAAGAAATGTCGGTAACTGAAATCGAACTGATATTGTCAAAACTAAAGCATAAGTTTCTCACTGGGACTTGACACACATCTCTTCTCTCTGTTTCTAATTCATATGCCAATAATGGAGTATGGGAAAAATATTCTATCGATTATAACTTCTCGATTATACCCATCACAAGGTGCTGCAACACACCAATCCGTATATTCAAAATACCGAGTCTATACTCCAGACGGATCGATATGGTGACGAGAAAACGGGTAACAGAAACCTTTTGGAACAATATGCGCTGCCTTGCACCAATGTGCTAACCTCAAGTGCTGTCTGTTCTCCCCACACGGAGTGGAAAAGGCCTGGGTTCGAATCCCATCAATGAATCTAGGAATTTTTATGGGCTTTTTTTTTCGCACCATGTCAGTCTCAGGCGAGAGGTGCAGGTTTTTTTATCCGAAACTAGGATTTTTCGTGAAGCAAACATGAAAATAGACCATAAGAACACACGCAATTTGCGGACAAAATACCTGAGTTGCAATTATATCTAAGTCGTTGATGCGCCTAAACCGTTTAACAACAATTGTCATGTTGTAGTCGTTTTGGGATTTTATTAGCATTGGCGACTACGGCCATATTGCTCCGTGTATATTTTCTGCAAATTGAATGTGTTCTGAGGTCGATTTTCTGTTTGCTGGACGAAAATACCGAGTTTCTGGGAGAAAAACGATGCTACCCTCGCCTGAGACCGACTAACTCAGCCACGTTGTGAAAAAGCCCCATAAAAGTTCCTCCCGTCATCGACAGAACTTGAACTTAGGTCTTTTCCGCGTGGTGTTGGGGAGGACGGCAGTCTTACTAACTGCTACCCACCAGCGAATAATTGTCGTGAGCCTTCGACAAGTGTATAATTTAAGACCATGTAGGACGGCAGTTATAAAATATTGTATCAATAAACGTTTCGTTGAAACATGCAGATGCCCAGTTAGCTTTGGCAATACATCGTGTGTGTACTCGACACGCGTGAATATGTGCACTGGTGTTCAAAGAAAGTGCATCACCTAGGAATTTCATATTTCTAACCTTTTTCGCGATGGTATGTTATATTAATAACTAGTATCACAAATAGAAATATAAACAAAAGATATTTATTAATAGTTAAGGCAAAGCTAAGTAATATTTGACAGGTGCTCTCAAAATACTCCAAAATGAGCATTTGCAATCTTTATACAACAGTTTTGGTAAACACGACAATTATGGCTGAAATGCTATCAGAAGCCCTCAATTTGCTCCAGTTTATCATTTTAAATGGAAAACAAAATGAAAGGTTCGCCGGGTGCAAACTAATATTTAATTGAACCGTTTCTGGCCCTGATGGCAGCAGCACACCGTCGAGGCATTGACAAGATCAATTCCTGAAGATAATTAACTGATAGTTCGTGGGTCCAAACACGAAATATGGCTTCCTGAAGTTCACTAAGGGTCCTCGATTTCTTTCTGGCAACTGCAGATTCCACACGATGCCAACAGTTTTCTATAGGATTCAGGACCCGGCTGTTTCCTGGCCAGCTAAGAGTTGTAATGGACCCTTCTTCCAACCATTTTTTCACCTGTAACCAACGTAAATACATTACTGTCGAACTTCTAATACAAAAATGAATCTAAACTAGCTACAGAAGTGCCTACTTACACTTTTCGCAGAGTCGTCCTGAAAGATGCAGTTACTTGGCAGGTTGAAATGGTCTCTAATGGTTGGCAGCAATTTGCCTTCCAATTTAGCCAGGTATCCATTGGCATTTACCGAACCTTTTATAAACTGCAGCTGACCTACTCCGCGAAAAGAAATGCACCCCCATATCATTTGGCTGGTAGGGAATTTCGCTGTAGATGCCATACAGCAGTGGTTTTCAACCGGGTGCCGCGACACATTAGGATGCCGCAACAACATTCGTGGGGTGCCGTGTAATTTGGGTTTAAGTTACTTAAAGTTATTATTATTATTATTTTTTAAAATTTATATATTTATTTCATTATAAAAAGGGTACAATATAAAGGGTACAGTACAATATCCATTGTACCATATCTTTTTAATTTTGTGGTGACCTATAATTGATCTTTATTTAGTACCTCTATATAAAGAATAAAATTATTATATAGGTTCAAAGTTCAAAGTATTTTATTATTTTTTTTTGGCGGGCTCCAGGGTTTCCCCTATTCACCGAAATTATATAGGTATATATTAAAAGGTCGAAAATCACCGTGTTAGATATTTCTTTTGGCCTAGGGGTGCCGTGAAAAAATTATTGGGACAGTAAGGGCGCCGTGAACCGAGAAAGTTTGTGAACCTCTGCCGTACAGTCTGGATGGTATTCTTCACCACGTCTACGGCGAATCGTTTGTCTCCCATCAGCCATACAGGTTGAATTTCTTCTCATCCGAGAAAATAGCTGACTTCCACTGCTCGGGGGTTCATTTGACACGCTCCTTACACAAAATTAATCTGGTCTTTTCATATTTTGTGTGAGGAGGGGCTCTTCTTAGGACGACGGGCTACAAGTCCATTTTTGAAGAGGCGTCTTCTGACTGTTACTGCACTTGCTACCACTCTTGTATGTTCTTCCCATTTTCTTTTCAGTTCAGACGAAGAAGATTTACGGTTTTTAAGGCATAAGCACTTCAAAACGCGGTCCTGTTTTGGCGTAGAGACTCCTTTGCGTCCGGTTCCTTTTTTCCTATCAGCAGAACCAGTATTCTTGAGTTTGGAAAGAAATCTACTCACTGTCCACTGATTACAAGACATTCTATAAGCACTATGATGGGAAGAACATTCTTCCTCACCTCACGTAAAGCAACAATAGCACTCTTTCTTCGTTCCGTCAACTGCACGTAACTGGCCATCGTGACACAGGCAAGGAATGACTGCAACTCTTGCATGGCGTGCTTATATAGCTGAAAGCTTTTTTTTTTTTGTTTATGCGAACCCCAAACACGAGAGGTATTAGAACCTATAGTACTTAGTACCGTGCTTGGGTTGGAGGTTGAGAAGACGAAAGAAGATATTTGTTGACATTAGACAAGTAACAGCTGATGCAATCTTACGTAATCACTTACGCGTGTCAATCTTATCTGATGCAATCTGTAAGAAATATCGCCATATACTTACGTTATTAGGACGACAATTACAATTTTAAGGGGTGATGCGCTTTCTTTGAACACCACTGTATATGTATTGTATATGTTAATATATATTCCGTTTCGAAAAAATTCAAATACTTTTTTTTTTTCTTTTTTAATGGCAGTTCTTAATGACAGGTTATGTCCCAGTAAGAAATTGATTGCCATTTATTTCCTTGAAGGTTAAAATAAAATCATTATTGGAGAGAGAACGTGTTATACCTTTTGCCGACATGAACGACACTAGTCACAATAAGTTTAATTAAACTTTATGAGAGGAGAAACCAGTGTACAGTATTTACATTAATTTTATACACTGCAAGCTGCCTGAGTATAGAGAAGGCGGAATCCTACGTCTGCATTGTGATTGGAGTCCGTTCCAAAGTACAGTACTATTGGTCCAGATTCTCCTGAAATAAAATTAAACGAAAATTGCAATTAATAGTGTAAGTAAAATATAAAAATTAAGAAGATTATTTGAATTAAAAAAGGAAGATGGAAACGACCACTAAGTGAAGGTACTAGTTTCTAAAGAAAGTACCTAAAATAACTGAACACAGTGAAACTGTATTCAGTTATTTTAGGGACTCACATCTGGTGAGTATGGGCTTGGCACACCCAGAGTCCTGAGCTGGATAACATCATTCTTCTCTTTCTTGATGATTCCTTTCTACCTCTCTCTCTCTCTCTCTCTCTCTCTCTCTCTCACAGGGTAATTTTTTTGGCTGGTGCAGCATAAGCTTCAGGCTTCCTTGCACCATATGGCTAATAATAATAATAATAATTTAGCACTCAAGTGTATCCGAATAATATTACCACTTACTGCCCAAAAAGTTAAATTATTGGTCGCGATTGAGAAAGAAAAGGATAGTTTTCTTTCCCCCACTCCATAAGTTTTCATATCTAACGATATCAGTTTTGCAGAAATTATCAGTTGTTTTAAGAAAAAATGCAGAAATTAAAAATGCAAATTAATGAACTGTATTTTGAAATAATACCCCAAACTATAACAAACTATAGTCTGGTTATACATTTTAGATTATATTCTTAAATTTTCTTAACTCTTGTATTATTCTATCTGATTCCTATTAAATCAACTTTTGGCCACTTTCCTTTCTCACTTTCTTCTTTATTGTGTTCTATAGTTGGAATTTTTGGTACCCTGTCCCAAATGGAACAACAGGATTCAATTAGTTGGGCTTCTTTAAAAAAGCTGCACCTTCGCGGATTGTTTTTTCGAAATCCAATGATGAATTTTGGATTCAAATCTAACCCATTTTCACAACATTTCTGTTTTAATAGGTTATCGTATATGTTTTTTGCTGCTTAATTTCGCTCTACTGCCTAATAAGAAAGGGAGGCAATGAATGAGATGTAATGGGATATAATACCCAATTTTAAATATGTGTACGGTGAACAGTTGTAAAACATGGATTGAACAGTATTAAAAGGTTCAGTCCATAAAGATGCTTCCACTTTCACACAGTTGTCGATTATTACTCTCGCGAAGATATTTTTGTCTTCATCGCAAATAAAAAAAATCTTCATCTTTAATATCTGTTTTCTTAAAAATAATCGTTGTTTCTTCAGCAATTTTTGATAAATATGCAGGTTGTGTTCCTTGCGTTTTATAGTACTGTATTAGTAATGGCAAATGATACAAGAAATTATACAGCATCAGCCAAAAAAAAAAAAAAAAATTTATTAATTTCCCACATCGCTTGTCCTTTTCTTCCTGTTTTTGGGGTAATTTTGTGTTAGTGTAATTTTTTTTTTTTTTTTTTTTGTCACAGTCATAGGTACGATGGAAAAATCAATTATTCCAACCAATTTCAATAAAAAAAAAAAAAAACTTGATGCAGGGATAGAACAAAAAAAATGTATATACAATTGTAGGTACATTTTTTATAATTTTTTTGAAAAAAAATGGGGGGGTTGTAAAATAGGTACAAAGCATGGTAATATATTAGAATCATTGTATATTTGGAATAAGACTAACAACTCATTGATAAGCGGGCTCTTCATATGCTGTTCAAAATAATAATTAATTCAAGTCAAATTAATATTACATCTTTCTATACATTAAAATAATTTTCCTCCTAATGATATTTATTCAGCCAATGGGAGAACATAGACGCGGTATAGGGGGAGACATTTTATACTTTACCTTCTTATTACTTTCCTTGGAAATCTTATTTAGATTTTAAGGCATATCTACCTCAGAGATAATTTATCTTTCAGAACTTTACTTTCTAGTGCTACCCCCTTTCGTTAATTACCCTACTATTTTACTAACAGTCTTCTTGTTAACTTAGAATACACTTAATATATCGCTCACCTACTTCTGTATTCTTCTCTTCTTCTCCAGGGAGGTTTCAGGCTATCATTTTAGGCTCACCAGGCTGTTTAGGCTTTCCTTTCTGGTTTCCTTCATTTGCTTCTCCTGACTCTCCTTAGAGAATATATCTACCTCAGAGATAGTTTATCTTTCTAGTACTACCCCCCTTTCACTTCTATTTTACTACAGTCCTTCTTGTTAACTTAGAATACACTTATAATATATCGCTCACCTACTTCTATATTCTTTTCTTCTTTTCCAGGGAGGTTTCAGGCTTTCATCTAAGCTCTCCAGACTGTCTAGGGCTTTCCTTTATGGTTTCCTTCATTTGCTTTCTCCTGACTCTGCTTCAGATATTTTTCCGGAACTCTTGGCTGCTTGGGTCCGGCGTCCTTGATCTCCTGGACTTCCCGCTTTGACACATCTCCTCCTTTACTACGGATCCTTTAGATGTGTTTTTCTCAAAGAGGTCGTTACCTTTCTGGTTCACTTAGCCATCTTTCATAATTCTTTGCTCATCGCACTTAGCCTTCCATTTTCTTTGCTACTCTCTTAACTATTTTTTCCCTTACTGTCTCTGGCCCTTTTTCACTCCCCACATTTCAGCACTTTCCGACTTACTTTTTCCAATCTGTCTCCATGATCACTTTTTCAGCCACTCCTCCCTTTCATCCCACACTCACGACCCCCAACTTTTCCTCCGTCGTTTGAACCTCCTCCCAATCCAAAGAATTCACCTAACCATTCCCTCTTTCCTATTTGTTAAAAAAAAATTACCATAACCCTTTTCCCCCGTGTGCAAACCAAGCCTTTTACCTGTAATTTTCTTGTTTATTTCCCAGGGCAACATAGACCTTTTATGTTTGCCGATCGTTTCCAAAGATAGCTGTTTTCGTGTTTTCACATTTGCGAAATGTTGTCAACGTATCTCCGTAGCCGAGTGGTCAGGAGAGGGAGCGCAGTAGCATACGAATTTTGAGTAGACCGGGGTTCAAGCCCCTGACTGCTAAATACGGTCGATCTGCCAACCCACACCGGACCAGCGTGGCAGATTATGATCCATTTCCCTCAGCATGAATTGTTGAGGAGGCTTCCAACCTGCAGTGGGTTGATAATGGTTGCAGTTTTGTCAACGTACCGAAAAGTACACCACAGTGACTCGGTCTTTTCCGACACAAACGCCAGCCTGTCGAGACTTATGTCCAGATGCTGCATACACCAAACGTTTCTTAATCAACGGCATTTCACTGTCCCATTGTTCTGCTTCTAGTAAACCTTTCTCACCTGTTCGCAAATGACCACTCCTTCCCTAGAACGGGCCACTGTCTTTGTTTACTCTCAGTTCATCCCTTTTCCACACATCTGCATTTACTTCTCTTCCATTTGACTGCTATTCAATTTACACATCTATAACCTATTATTCCTAAATCCAGTATTCTTGACATTTTTGACATTTAAGAGATAGTTGTATCTCTTAAATGTCAAAAATTTTCTTTCCATATCAAAGACTTACCATACCAAAGAATAATTTATTCCCAAATCACAAAAATTTCCCATAAACTCTAACTCTCCTATATTTGTTATATCTTACAGCGGGATATTTGTTATAAGCTTCTGTGATCACGCGCTATATTTATCTAACACGACCACGCGGTACCATGCTTGATTTTCACATGTAACGTATTTATGTATTCGTAGCAAAGAGAGACACACAGTGTCGAAAGCTTCTGTATTTTATTTTACTATATGAAAAGAAGCGAGCGCAGCGAGCGAAGCCCCCCTAGTCAATATTAAATATATTTAATTTAATTAATATAAATTAAAGTAATTATTAAATTATTAATTTAAATACACTTTAATCCACAAGGACATCTTTTCTTGCCCGAGGCCCGTCTATTGTTCACCTCCCCCCCTAGCTGTGTAACTGGGATATTGCGAACGGAGGTGAAGAACGTAATCAAAAAACAGTATTTATCAATAATGTAAAATATATGACTATAATTGGTATTGACTAAATCAGTTATTATAAAAACATGTAACTTTTAATTAAAAGGTTTGGATAACAATTTATCCAAATGTAATATAGTTTACGTAATTTTATATAATATACAGGCAACCCTCATATAACACATCACGGTTAGAGGATTACGGCAAACCATGCGTTATAACGCGGTATTTTTGAGCTTGTGTAGGGGAAACCCTGCTCTTATGTTGGATGTAATTTTTTAACATCTCCATTCTTTTTTTGTGAATCCCAGCTGCTGTTGACTCACTAGTGGCTATGAAAAAAACAAAAAACATATATATATATATATATATATATATATATTGGGAAATCATCGTATTTTATTTTGTTGGGAAATCCCCGTGTTCTGTGCAAAATTGGTTCCGTGGGCCCCAGGGGTTATGTATCACAGTTTGTAAGACGTTTGCTCAATTATTACTATTTTTAATAAAAATTAAGTTTCCAATAGTTATAAAAAAAATGGTGATTTTTTGTTAGCTTTTGGAATGTAACTCCCTTTTTCTACTGGTCCCGTATAATATGGTTTCGCACTACTATAGATTTATAGGAACCTAACTACATTTCTTAGTCCCGTATAATATGGTTTCGCACTACGCGAGATTTATAGGAACCTAACTACAGTGTTATGCGAGGAGCTGTCAAAAGAAATGCCTCCTATTTTTCTCCTCAGAAAATTTAATTCCTACAACTATTGCCTTTACATCAATTAATCCTCAATCATTAATAAACACACTGTTATTTTTCCACAAAGTCACCATTTTCTATGCACTTCTGGCATCTCTGAGTCAGACGCTGTATTCCAATCCTGTAAAAGTCTTTGCTCCTGCTCCGGAGATCTTCGTGAACACTGCTTGAGCTGGTCGTCGTCCGCAAAATAGGTTCCATTGAGTGCATCCTTCAGCGGGCCAAAGAGGTGATAGTCGGGAGGTGCAAGACTCGGCTATGAGAGGGGTGAGGAAGAATAGTGCATCCCAGTTTTGCAATGGCCTCCATTGTGCGCAGACTGGTGTGAGGTCGTGCATTGTCACGGAGGAGAAGAACCTCATTAAAGTTTTTGTCCGGTCGAACTCTTCGGATGCGGGCTTTCAACTTTTTCAACGTTTCCACATATCGATCTGAGTCGATTGTGGTGCAACGTTACTGGCCTGCCGCTTTGGGGTTTGTAAACAATGTCACTTTCCCCACTCTTAATTAAAGTGTCTTACTCAACATTTAACTGTGCTCACATCTACAGTATTGTCACCATAAACATTTCTGAGACGCGTATGGATTTCGATAGGCGTCATTTCTTCCTTGGTAAGAAATTCAAGCAGTGCTCTTTGCTTGATACGTATATCTGTAACATCCACCATTTTGAAATATCCGCGTGCTACACTCACGAGACCGATCACAGCGCCGCTCAGTATGGTGAAACTAGAGACTTCTAGTGACACGAAATATCTATGACGCCACATTTGAAAGTAAAAAATTAGGAGGCATAACTTTCGTAGCAGTCCTCGTAATATACAGAGTGTTTCAAAAGTGATGGTCAATAATTTAAAGGTGAACTGTACAGACTACAATATGCAAAAAAAGCCTAGTAAACATTGTTCCTTAAGTGAATCGTTTTCGAGATATTGCACATTTCTAGTTGGGATCCACCACTGACTTTTTTGTTTAGGTTAGGTTATGCCCATTCTCTCCCTTTCCCAATGCTCTGAGATGTAGCGGGCATACTAGTACTTATGAAAGGATAGTACCAAGAAGCATACCTTGGTACAAACGTGCCCGCCCTTGGTACTATCCAAAGGCAGCCCAACAGGCGCACATTCATCAGGGTACATCAACGAAAATGTGCATAATCTCGAAAATGGTTCATTTGCGGCTGGATGTTCACTGGGACTTTTTTGCTTATTTTAGTTTGTACATTTCACCTTTAAATTATTGACCATCATTTTTGAAACACCCTGTATATATACATATATATTTTTTAATAATTTAATTAATATTACTATATAATACAATTATAATTAGATTTTTATTAAATTTTTTATAATTAATGAAATTCAAATTATTTAATTATTAAATATTTTGAATTACTAAACAAATAAATAATAAGAAATAATTATTAATAATTGCGGCTTTCGCTGCTTCTTATGCTATGCAAGTAGTTTAACCCGGTGTGGATTGTGTTTAGGCAATAATGTTCTTTGCTTGTCCAATAAGATAGTTTCGAAAATATTTCTGTTAAAAACTTAGAAAGGTAAGGAACTCAATTGTGTTATACACAGTTAATGTGACTGAAACATATTTGTCTGGTGATTTGTGCCATAGAGAAAATTGCCTGTGAACTGCTCTATATCCTCTGTAGTTCGTTTGTCTTCCAGGCAGTTGGAACGAGAGAATTTCTAAAACTAGCTGGAATAACTTGTTTTTCACGGAATATCTTTTGCGAGCTTGAAAGTCTATTCCTTTCTACTTCGTGAATGGAGTACATCAGTCCTGTGGTCTGGATTGTTATCTTCTGGAAGACAAAAATAGGTAGGAGTAGAGTATATATTTTTCTTTTTTTGCAGATAGAATGATGCTGCTGTCTCAGAACATTATTCATTCAGAACTAGGCATTTAAATTTGTAAACTGTATAGATATGTTGTACACTGGTGTGCAAAACTTAAGGACCAGTCAGGTTTTCAACTGTAGCTTCTTATAGGAGTGGCCTGAATATGGGAAAAGCATACCAAAGGAACCTCGTGAGGTATAGAAATGATGAAGGAAACAACACTGACACAACAACGGAAACAAAACGGTACAGAGGGACTTTATTCAAAAATGGCAACATAGTACGGCTGCCATGATACAGATGCATCACTGCGAAAGATGGAACAAAGGGCAGAGGTGGTCCTCAGTAGGAGATATGGCCACCCCTAATGTCGATGCAGGCTTTGCACCGCCTGTCCATACTTAGATCAATGTTGTTAAGTTCTTGTGGTAACATCGTCCATTCCTCTGTCACGCCATCTTCAGTTGGTGAACATTTTCTGGTGGGTGTGGACGTGCCATTAGGCATCTCCCCAGAGTATCCCATATGTGTTCAATGGGATTTAGATTGATGGAACGGGCAGGCCAATCCATACGAATAATGTCCTCACTTTCCAAAAGCATATCAACAGCTGCAGTGCGATGGGGTGTGGTGTTATCATCCATAAACACGAACTTGGGGCCAATGGCACCTCGGAACAGATGCACATGGGGAAGGATTACCTCAGTACAGTAGCATGCACTGGTTACAGTACTGCCTTCAAGTATCTGGAGTTGTGTACGTCCATCCAAGATAATGCCTCCCCAAATGAGAACACCGACTGCCATATCGATCCATTTCAGTGATGTTTGCAGGGTGATACCGTGTGCCAGCCTCTCGCCAGATTAGCTGATGTCCAGAATTGCTGCTGAGACTGAATCTACTCTCATCAGTAAAGAGTACCTTACCTCATTGCGCTGCTGTCCAGTCCTTGTTTTTGATGCACCACTGTAAACGGTGTCTCCGATGGGCAGGTGTTAAAGGGATACAGCGTACTACTGGCCATCGGGCAAACAGTCCACCTTTGTGGAGTCGCCTGGCTACAGTAAACCGTGATATCCTGCATCCTGTGCAGCTGGTTTGTAATGGATCCTGCTGTCTGGTGTCAGTCCCTCTTGGCCTGTAGGAGTATATAGCGGTCATCATTGAGCATTGTTTTTCGTGGCTGATCACCACTGGTGCTTCTACCAGCTGTACCTGGTGTTCCGAAGGCTGACCACACGTGAGACAATGCTATGGGTGATACCGAACTCTGCAGCCACACTCCTCGCACAACTTTCCTCGAGCTTCCCAATTATTTGACCACGGGTAAAGTCATCCAGATGTCGTTTATTGTTGTTGTTTGATTTTTTTTTAGGAGCATTAGCAACTAAGGCCATATTGCTCCAAGGATATGCGGTGGTCATTCCCTGACCTTTCCGCATCCTCCGTATTTGGTGGTCATGGGCTCGAACCCCAGTCTAATCAAGAAGCGTGTGCTACGCACTGCCGCTCCTGCCCGAGATGTTGTTTACTGGCCATTTCATTGTCTGTAGCAATGTATGAAACCAATTGAACATGTGTAATAATCGTGCACCAGCTTTCTACTGAACGGCATGTGCACCAGCTTTCTACTGAACGGCCACAGTTATGCAAATCGCAAAGTTACAACCACAAAATCGTTTGATTTTCTGGTTGTAACTTTTAGAAATAGTGTTGGTCCTTAAGTTTTGCACATCAGTGTACAAGGTTATCTAAATTCAACCCCGTGGAACCAAGTGCCTGGTTTTCACTTGGACTGTCCGGGATTTCGATTTTTCCTAGGGTAAAGGAATTGAAAAAATAACGCATATGCAAACGTCCAACATTTTCTAATAAGTTTTATCTATATAATTTAATAAGTTTGTTGGCTTAATTTTTATTCATATTCAGTTTTCAGTATAGTTGTTTTCTTGAGAAGTTTTAGTGTCATTTGTGTCCACATGAAACAATATAATAACAGTTTGTGTCCTGAATAAGCACAAAGTAACTTTTTTTTTTTTTTTTTAATAACTTACAAATTAACTTTTCTGTACATATATCATTTAGTTGTTTGATGTGAAAAAGAAAATTGATAAGAGCAGAAAATTTCGATTTTACTTTTATTATGTTTTAGATTAATGTTTCTTACTGCAATCTACCCACTTTCAATGGGCGTGTTTTTTTGTTTTTTTTTTCTCTCAAATTTCCTTGCGGTATTTCTGTAGAAACTAATTGAGATACAATAAAATTTTATTAAAACCTTGCTGCCATTCACTTTTATTATAAGTGAGTTTGATACAACTGCGAAGAATATGCTGTTCTCATATTCGAACAGTACACTGCACAGGTTATCTTTATGTGAATGCCATAAAATGAAAGCACTTCACCTATCTAAATTTAAGAATAATACGAGAGGCATTTGAAAATTTCTTGGCCAAAGTAACATGTTACTTTTCAAAAAAGCAACAAAGTTCCTTTGGAGTCAATAAACTTTTGCCACCATGTTGCAATGCATTGATTCCAGCTGCGAACAAAGTTTTTCTTTGTTCGCATCTGGAATCCAATTATATCCAATGTAGCAATGACATCACTGTCTGTTGGGAAATGGATGCCAGCCAGGTATTTTTTCAAATTAGGAAATACTTGAAAGTTCGATGCAGCTAGATCTGATGAATTTGGGGATGGTCAAAGATTTTAAAGCCACACTCATGCAGTGCAGCCATGGTAATGACTTATGAGCAGGTGTGTTGTTCTGTTGAAACAAGACTCCTTTGTTGAGTTTTCCTTGGTGTTTGTGTTTGATGTTTTCACTCAAAAGCCTTACAAGGTCTGCTTAATATGCCCCCCTGTTACTCTCTGGCTCTTCTGGAGATAATCGCTAGCAACACTTCATTAGCATCCCAAAAAACTAGTACTATCACCTGAGTTAGTGGATGGAATCGAATAATTTCAATTATATTCGTGTCATTTGAATGGTTCATTCGATTATGGAAACCATTTGAATGGTTCATTCGATTATATCACTTGAATCACTAGTAGCAACTATCAATAATTCGATTATTGTTATCTTTCGATTGTGGAAAGCATTCGATTATGCCCATTACTAGTGGCATTCAGTCAATGGTGGCACTGCTATATAATCGTCAAATTCGAGGGTAAAACCAAGTTAAAATGAAAAGGAAGGGGAAAAAAATGCAAATTAATAGCAAATTCGGTACCTGTTTATTATCTTTCCATATATGTATTTTTATATTTATGTATATTTACCTTTTGTAAGTTCACAAGTACAAATGGCGATGAAGGTTTCACTGCTAGAGAGACAGCATTGTAACTACCAGCAGAAGGATAATAAACAAGCAGGGCCGTGCAAATGGGGAATACATTGTATGCCCAGCAATAGGGCCCCCGATCTAGAGGACCCAATGGAGGGAGCATAGAATTTGAAATGTTTTTAAAAAATTTAGTAGATAAAATAATACAACCTTGATAAGTAGTTTGGAGCCTGAAAGTAAATAGTTGAAATGTTTTTGTTTTTATTTTTTTTATAACAGTTTAATTCATTAAAACCTTTGCACACTTTTATCAATTAATAAAATAATTTTGGAACTATTATGCATCACCTTTTATGTTATTAATTATTTTATTAACAATGATGCAGGACATTAAGAATGCTAAATCGGGTACCAGGGTCTTTCGGGACCCAATCATTTTAAGTTTCAAATATTTACAGTTTAACAAAATAAAACAAATAACTGTTTAATAAACATTTTATTGTCTATCCTAAGGAATACACTGAAGATAATATACGTTATTTAAAATTTAAATAAAGTTTTAATGTAAATAATGTAATTAGTCCAACTTCAATCACTAAATACGGAGGCGCCTCTGTAGCCAGGTGGGCAGGAGCAGCAGTGCGTAGCACACGCTTCTTGATTAGACCGGGGTTCGAGCCCGTGACCACCAAATATGGAGGATGCGGAAAGGTCAGGGAATGACCACCGCATATCCCCAGAGCAATATGGCCTTAGTTGCTAATGCTCCTAAAAACCAAATAACAAACAAACAAACAACTAAATATGGAAAGGAGTGCTAATGATAGTATGGCTACATTGTGTAGTTTACTAACAGTGCAGCTGGATCTACATTAACCCAGGCAGGAATAAAACTTAGATACAAAGTAAGTTTCCTACAGTGTTGCACGAAATACGGTAAAAATGCTTACGTTCTTATGAAAGCATAGCATTAGCATTAGCAAGGGTACACGTTGCAAGAAAGCAAGCGTATATAAAAAAAAAACACACCCCTTCTCATTTCATCTATCCACTCACTCCAAATGTTTGTCTAGTTCTGCCTTGAATCTAAGCTATCAACAACCACCCGCTGGCTAAAGGCAAATTTCCGCACATCTATCCTACGTCTGTCTTTCCTCAATTTGAATTTATGCCCTCTCAGGCGATTATTCTGAGCAAGAGGAAGAAACCCATCAGTGTTGAGCAAGCTCAAACCATTGAAGGTTTTATACACCTCAATCAGATCACCTGCAAGGTGATCTGATTGAAAACTACAGACACAAATTACAGTCTCTGCAGTTTTGCAAATTACAGACACTGTAATTTGCAAAATTTAAGATTTTATTCGTAAGAGCAACCCTTTGTTCCATTCACTAATCTTGTTGCCCTTCTCTGTACTCATTCCAACAGCTCTACATCCTTCTTAAAATGAGTCCTCCAGACCTGTATACAGTACTGAAGGTGTAGCCTGACCATTGCCTTATAGAAGGGGATAATCACCTCCTTATCCCTGCTAGAAAAATTCCGGTATATCATTGACAAGCCACAATGAGCTACTCTTGCAGACCATCTACACTGCTCAGGAAACTTCATATCTGCCTGCACAATTACCCCTAGGTCCTATTCACTCTCTACCACTGTCAGTGTAGAACCACACGGTTGATATGTTACTCTGAGGTTACTGCTTCCCATATGCAGTGCTTTGCATTTGTCAATGTTAAAGTTCAGTTGCTACCTCTCAGCCCATCTGCTCAACTTTTCTAGATCCTGTTTCAGCAACGTACTGTCATTAATGTCATTAACAACCGTGCCGACCTTCGTATCGTCTGCAAACGTGGACATTAAGCCTGATATACCATCATTAATGAATACAAAAAACAACAATGGACCTAACATTGAACCCTGCGGGACTCCACTAATAACATTAGTCCACGAAGAGCAGTGTCCATCGATTACTACTCTCTGTCTTTCCCCTCTCAACCATCCCTTTATCCATAGCAGCAATTTTCCTCCAATGCCACACTGCTCCAATTTGTGCAGCAGTCTTCCATGTGCAACAGTATCAATAACCTTTATAAGATCCAAATATGTGATTTCAAAATTATTCTTTGCATCCAGTTCTTTTGTGACTACATCATTGTATCCAATCAAATTGGTCAGACAAGACTTCCCCTTAACAAACCCACGCTGTGTCCGAGCTATAACTGAAGTCTTGTCTAGATGATCCTGCAATGCTTCTTTAACCAGTGCCTCCATTAATTTCCCTGGAACAGAAGTTAAACTAACAGGTCTGTAATTACCTGTGTCTCTCTTTGATCCTCCTTTGTGGATAGGGGTCACATTTGCACATCTCCAGTCCATGGGTACCTCCCCTGAGTCCAAGGAAGCTCTCATAATTATGGCTAAGGGTTTGCTTACTTCCTTTGCTGCCTCCTTTAATATAACTGGATAGATTCTATCCACCCCAATTGCCTTTCTTATGTTAATCTTCGACAATTTCTCCTCCGCTTTACTCTCAGTTATTACAAGGTTATCTAGCTTACTGCCAGAGTTTAATACACCTCTGGCATTCCCCTCCCTGAATAACTCCTCATGTGTGAATGTAGATGCAAAGTATTCATTTAGTTTGTTAGCTACCTGAGCAGGATCATCAATATTTGAACCCATTAGTATCTAGTGGATCAATCCGATTCATCCCATTCCTTCCAAAGTTTACATAAGTAAAGAATTCTTTGTTGTGTTTCTTTGCATCCTTTGCCAAAGATTTCTCGTAATCTGTCTTCGCTTGCCTAACATTCTTTGTGACTTGGTTACAGACTAGCTTATATCATAGGCTTCTGTGTCACCTGTTAATTAATATGTATCCCATGCATTTTTCTTCTCTGCCACATGTCCAATTAGTTCATCTGACATCCATTTAGGCCTAATCTTGAACAATATTTCTTAATTGGTATGAAAAGCCTAGTAGCTTTCAAGATTAGTCAGAGCCAGGGAAGAATAAAAATTTGATTTTTAGTAAGTTTCCTAAATTCCTGCTTGAAAATACAATAAAAATAAATCTTACATTCTTATGAAAGAATAGCATGAAAGGCAAATTGTAAATACAAATTAAACTTATACAAGATATAACATCATGAGGATGGGTTTCTTTTTTGATCCAATGTCTGGTGACCAAGTGTTAATAGCAATTTATTTAAAAGAATTAAGCTCCAGATTTGACAGCTATTATGCAAAATAGTGTTTATGTTAAAATAACAAAACAGTTTGGAGAACACGTCAGTTCAGTGTACTGGTTTGTCTGCAGGTCTGTTGTCTTAGCTCCTCATCCAGCCTCACAGCCTCATCCAACATGAAAAGCTTGTGCACAAACCTAGTGACTAGTTTGTTTTGGTATTCACTGTGTATGTATAATATTAATTTTCAATCTTTTCATTAGCGAATAATTTAAATTTTATTTAATAGAGATTAGTGAGAAAATATCTACAAAATGAGTATCTTTCTGGAGCAAAAAAGAGAGAAATAAAGAAAAGCGTAGAAGAAGAAAAATGAAAATATCAGGGTAGTATGTCACGTTGGTTATTTTCCACATAAGAAGATGAAGGGCAACAACCACCAACATTATCATCAATGCTCATTGACAAAGAACAAAAGACAAATAAAGATGAACAGAGTGCAAAAATAACAAAAGAAAATGAAGAACAAGAGTGATTTACCAACTTCTGTAACAAGCATCATTGAAGATCATCAACAGGTATCAAATAATTTTTGTAATAGTGATTTGATAAAACTTTCAGAATGTAAAGATGTAATTAGTTGTGATGATCCAGCCACATGGCCAAAAATAATTAATGATTTGAGAATTAAGTTTGTAAATCTAGGTCACAAAGAGGTAACTGATGTAATTCAGTTGATAACAGAAAATTTAACTAGTTATTATAAAGTAACTTTAAAAAATGGACTTCTCTGACAGAGAATCATAATTCTCTGTCAGAGAAGTAATTCTCCATCATGTTTCTGTCAGAATATCTAAAATCCATTAAAAAAAAAACAAGAATTACTGTACTTGTCGGCTTATAAGATGCACTTTTTTCCCTTAAAAGTAAAAAGTAAAGTGCAGCCATTATCAGCCCACTGCAGGATGGAAGCCTCCTCAACAATTCATGCTATAAATACCTTAAAAAATTGCCGTGCATCTTAGAAGCTGAAAGCAGCCAAAACAGCATGTGTGCAAAATAGAGAGTTAGCAGATGGTTAACTACTATACATTAGTACACTTTTCAATAATTACCAGGCTGTTATTGGAGTAACAAGTGAATTCCAGTTATAATCAATGGCAGGTGCATCAAGAAGGCAACATTATACTATTGGATTTAAGCCAAAAGTAGTACAATATGCCAAAGAAAAGGGAACAGAGCAGCAGAATAAAATTTCAGACCACAGCTACTGAGAAGATGATTTGTCAATGGAGGAAGCAGGAAGTTTTATTACAAGAAGCTGATAAAACAAAGCACAACCTTCATAAAATTCTACCTAAATGTCCAAATTTGGAAGAAAACTTGTGTAGTTGTGGATAATGGAACTTAGAGACGTGCGTATTGCAATTTTATTGAGTAATAAAATGATAATAGTAGAAGCATGAAACGAGCAACTGATATTGGGATACACGACTTTGAAGGGACTGAATCTTGGTGTTATCGCTTCATGAAAAGAAACGGGTTAAGTTTATGGACAAGAACTAGAATAGCTAGAGAATGCCTACTGATATAAAATAAATAATAAAATGAATAAAAATATTAGATTTCCATAAATTTGTCCTTAATGCTGGAAAATGAAGCAACTACGAACTTGGGCTTATAAGTTCAGTGTTTAGTGGCCTTAATATGTCAGTTTATTCATGTGCTAAAGCATATGCCTTAGTACATGAATAAAAGTGTCATATTAAAGATTGGATTGTTTATAAGCAGTAGGCTACTTCCTGGTGGGATGGATACTCGTATCATAACATGCAGTAGTAGCTAGTGAGGGATACTGTTTACCAGTCATGTCTAGTAAGCTTGCAAGAACACAGTGTGATTGTATATGTGGAATGTGGGCTGTGCTACCACATCCCAATGTTGCTGTTTTCTGTCTCACTTTGTGGTTTATTATACAATTCTTCTCTGCACTAATTGTTCTACTTTTTTGCCCCAAAAATGTGAATTCATTTCTGTTCTAATTGAGCTCTTTGCCCCAAATCGAATGGTTGGTGCCCACTGCTCTTTTCTCATAAACTCTAAATTAGCAAGACTTGAATTAACATGAGCACAGCACATGTAATGTATATTATAAATAGCGATAATATTTCTTACTTACTAAATGTTACAGGAGTTTGAGTAATAGCATCTCTTCCACAGTATTCATTAATGCCGATGAAGAGGTAATCCCCACTTTGACATGATTGTCCACTGGATTGGCTGTCCACTACAAATTCACCGTCGGCAACGAAATTTATCGAGCACATACCTGCCTCCTTGCGGATACAGATAGCATAGTTAAGATTAACGGGATATCCAATTTCAATACCAGCTTTATTTTCATAGTTAAAACTCTGAATACTTCCAGTAGGACTTGTGTGGTACTGAAGGCAATGTGTGGGAGCTGTGGAAAAAAGTACTTCAGATCAGTTATTATAGTTGTACAACCAGTATGAAAATTAAAAAAATCATAATGAAATGAAATGTGCTTTTTTGCAACGGTACGCAACCTTTATTAACAGTGATATGTTACATTTGGATGCAGTACACTTTGAAATTTATAATATTATATAAATTTTTTTTAACACATTTACCTAATATTCAAATAAGCTTAAAGTTATTTAACTAAATTTGCATTTTTCGCTGTCTATTGTTAAGGTATTTTCTATGTAAAACTTTATAACCATTATTAGAATTCTAAATTACTCAGTCAGACCTCTGTTTAACAAACTCCTTTTATTGCAAATTTTTTTGAATTCCAGTTGGAAGTTACATTTCAAATAGTTTCCATTGAGCGAAGAAAATTTTCATAGAAAGAACAGATTACGATAGACTTAACTCTGTATGTAATGTTTGCATTTCTGGCCTTCAGGCAATTAGTGCTGCTGCATGAATTAAGAGAGTTAATGGGATTACCATTCTACAACTGATGGTTACTCGTAACACCTGTCTGACCACCTGTCCCATATACGGAGAAGTTGCGCTGGTCAACAGTGAACAGATCAAGGGGTATTCCCGATGCTGTCAATGGGCTTTGGTCGACCTAATACTGCAGTGGTATCCAAACTTTTCCCCCATGTCAGGCTAGAAACCTCTCAACCACTGTCATTTTTTTTTTTTTTTTTTTTTTTTTACCCTAGCAATTTATCCTGGACTGGGGTTCCCCTGGGTCCCCCTCCTCTTTCGTCCTTCACCTTACTCTAATTTTCTTTTCCTCCCTGAGAAACTCGTTCCCCAGGGAGGAGGGTGAACAGATAGTAGGGTTTTTTTTTTTTTTTTTTTTTTTTGGTTGTTGTTGGCGCATCGGCTTCTGTGGCCATAGTGCACCTCCCAAGGTTTTTGCGGTACTTTGATCCAAGCCCGAGGCGGGATTCGAACCCGCGACCTTTGGGTTGCCAGGCAGGCACTTTACCCTCCTGGATAGCCAGGTCAGCACAGATAGTAGGGGGGAGGCCTGCCTTCCCACTGCCAGGAATGAGTACCTGGATGCAGAAGTCCAGGTGATCACTGTTTCCAGGTAGCCAAAAGGCCAATACACAACATTGCTCTACAGAACACACAAGCTTGCAGACAAAATTTTTCTGTTCTATCACTTTCTTCTGTATGTGATGAAAATCTCCTGTCCAGGATTAAAACTTATTTTTTTCTCTCTCTGCTTCCTTTTCTCCTATCCCAGTTCAATCAGTTAGAATTTTTTTTTTTTTTATTACATGACACACACTGGCCTTACCTTGACAGAGTGTAAAAACTGAACAGAGCAATGAGGCGGAGATTAACTTCTGTTCTAGAAGCTGCCCATACAAAAACACAAATTCAATTTTCCCATACAGGAGCCATATTAAAAAAAATTCAGTTAGATTTGTTTTGTGGGCCGCACTGAGTGATTCGAGAAAAATTAGTGTTCCTTTTTTCATATCTTGTTACATGTAAAAGAAAAATTGAAAATATTCGGAAATTTTATTAAGTACAATACACAATTACATTTACTGAACAAAACATTTAATGAGAAAATTTTTTTGATAATTAAAAAAATTTAAAATGCTGTTTTAGTTCGCTTTCTGCATGGGCCGTAGGTTGGACACTGCTGTGAATCAACTGTAAGCACCCTGTTCGAGAATTAGGAGAGAGTAATTTTCTTTTACGCCGACAAATAATCATCTGTTGTTTCGCTGAAGTGCATTTTTTTTTCCGTATCCACATTTTTCTGTAAATTTTCCCTATCTCTCTTTACATGGTCACAGTACTTGAATATCCAAATGACACTGACATTTTGAACAGTTTCAAAAAAAAAAAAAGAAAAAATTCAAATTTAGCAACTAGTTCAAAGAACTAGGTACAATATCAATGACGAGAGAAGGAAAATTAAGACAGCAAAGGTGTTAAAACCTTCTAAACATGAAATGTTGGCATTTGGTAAAAACGAAGTCAGAAAATTGTGGTAATCCTGCACTTTAGTATCGTAGCCCATAAGTCACTGCCAGCTCCAACCTGTCATGAATCGTATTCTGACGGGCAGTTCCGAATTGCCGAGCACGCGCAACACTCACTCTATCTGCCGGTTGCCACTGTATCTGCCAGTGTCAGCCCATAAGTCACTGCCAGCTCCAACCTGTCATGAATCGTATTCTGACGGGCAGTTCCGAATTGCCGAGCACGTGCAACACTCACTCTATCTGCCGGTTGCCACTGTATCTGCCAGTGTGTGCTGGGAATTGTCACGGAGCACATGCGACACTCTCCGTATCTGCCGATCCACATATTCTGACGGAGCAGTTCTGACTTGACTGAGCATGCGCTAAACTCACTATATCTGCTGGTCTATATACTGGCAATGTACTACGTACTTGCAGTCTTTTTTTTTTTTTTTTTTTTTTCGTTTTCAGAAAGAATAAAAACAATTTACTGACTACATAAGAATTTAATAATAAAAATAAAAGCAGATAGTTATAAAAACTATAATGGAAATAGGTAATTATTATTTTCAGGTAATATATTTTGTATTGTCTGAAAATAATAATATTTTGTGATTATTTGTATATATTTGTAAATTATTACACTTGCGAAAAGGTGAATTAAATAAAAATACATATAGTACTTAATGCTATAGATCTAATTATTTCAACTTTCTGTCTATATATATATATTTATGTCAGTATTAATAATACTGACATAAATATTTGTAAAATTATTTTACTATTTGTAAAATTATTTTACAAATATATTTATGTCTTATTATCTTTACTTCCCCCTCCCTGTTGGTTATTTTATTTTACGTTATTTTTATGTTAATTTTCGCTCTACAGTTTTTGCCATACTACTGGCTTATGTTTTATTTTATTTTGTTTTACTTTGAATTATCGGATATATATACACACACTCTCAGGGACTCACATCTAGTGAGTATGGGCTTGGCACACCCAGGGTCCTGAGCTGGATATCATCATTCTTCTCCTTCTTGGTGATTCCTTTCTACTTCTCTCTCTTTTTGACTGGTGCAGCATAAGCCTCAGGCTTCCTTGCACCATATAGCTAATAATAATAATAATAATAATAATATACATGCGTAATATATTAAACTTTCCAAAATGTATGGTAGTACATTTGTTAAAATCCATTTCAGGTGAAAATAAATTGAACATATGCAATGAAGATGTATTATTTTAATTGAATTTTTCTCCCTTTTGCCCTTTTCTTTTCTGCCATGAGTCTCATTACTTTATCTGACATCCATTTAGGCCTAAACCTTGAAGAGTGTTTCTTAGTTGGTACGAAAACCTAGTAGCTTCCAAGAAAACTTGCTTGAATGCTTCCTATTTAGAATTGGCTGTTGGTAACATCATCAGTTGGTCCCACTGTACAGAATTTAAAAATTGTCTGAGACCACTGTAGTCACCTCTACGAAAGAAAAAACCCATCCCTTTACCCCGATGGCTATTATATTAGTATTAGCATTAGTAGAGGCATACGATGCAAGCAAGCAAAAAAAAAAAAAAACTTCCATTTGTTCCAAATGCCTGTCTAGCTCAGCCTTAAATTTATTCAGGCAATCAACTTCCACAACAAAAGATGGAAGTCTGTTCCACCAATCAACTATCTGCTGTAGATAAATTTCCGTACATCTATTCTACAACTGTCTTTCTCAATTTGAATCTGTGCCCCCTCAGGTTCTTAATCTGAGCAAGAGGAAGAATCCTATCAACATTCAGCTTGCTCAACCCATTCAAGGCCTTATACACCTCAATCAGATCACCTCGCAGGTGCCTATTCTCCAGGTGCTGCAATTTGCAGAACTTAAGCCTTTCTTCATAAGAGCACCCCTTCATTCCCCTCACCAATCTTGTTGCCCTTCTTTGTACTCATTCTAGCAACTCTACATCCTTCCTAAAATGAGGCCTCCAGACCTGTACACAGTACTCTAGGTGTAGCCTGACCATTGCCTTGTATAACGGGATAATCACATCCCTGTCCCTGCTAGCAAAATTCCTATATATCATTAACAAGACTCCATGACCTGCCTCAGCGAACTTCATATTTGATTGCACCATTACTCCCAGGTCTTTTTCACTTTCCACTTCCCTGAGTGCAGTACCACACAGTTGGTAGGTTTCTCTTCAGTTATTGCTACCCATATGCAGTACTTTGCATTTGTCAATGTTAAACTTCAGTTGCCACTTCTCAGCCCATTTGCCCAACTTATCTAGATCCAGTTGGAGTAGCATACTGTCTTTACTGTCGTTAACAAACCTGCCAACCTTTGTATCATCTGCAAACTTGGACATTAAACCTGATATACCTTCATTGATATCATTGATAAATATACAAAACAATGGGCCCAAAACCGAACCCTGGTTAACTAAACTAATAACATTTGTCCACGAAGAGCAGTGTCCATTGATTACCACTCCCTGTCGTCTCCCACTCAACCATCCCTTTATCCATTGTAGCAACTTACCCTTAATGCCATACTGCTCCAATTTGTATAGCAGTCTTCCATGTGCAACAGTATTAAAAGCTTTCCTGAAATCCAAATATATAATATCAAAATTATTTTTGGCATTGTTCCTTTGTGACCACATCATAGTATCCAATCAAATTGGTCAGACAAGACCTCCTTTTAACAAACCCATGCTGTGTTTTAATTATTACTGGTCTTGTCTGGATGATCCTGCAATGTTTCTATAACCAGTGATTCCATTATTTTCCCTGGAACACAAGTTAAACTAACAGGTATATAGTTATTTGTGTCACCTTTTGAACCCCCTTTGAGAATTGGTAATACATTTGCACACCTAGTCCATGAGGACCTCTCTTAAGTCCAAGGAAGCTCTCATAATTATGGCTAAGGGTTTGCTTACTTCCTTTGCTGCCTCCTTTAATATAACTGGATTGTCCCGTCCACCCCAGGTGCCTTTTTTATGTTTAATTTCAACAATTTCTCCTCCATTTTGCTCTCAGTTATTGCAAAATCACTTAGCTCCCTGTTAGAGTTTGATAAAGTTCTGGCACTCTCCTCATTGAATAACTCCTCATGTGTGAATGTAGATACAAAATACTCATTCAGTTTATCAGCTACCTGAGTATGATCATCAATAGTCAATCCATCTATGTTAAGTGGTCCAATCTGATTCATCCCTTTCCTTCTAGAGTTTACATAAGTAAAAACCTCTTTGCATCCTTTGCCAAGGATTTCTCGTAATCTTCCTTCGCCTGCCTAACCTCCTTTGTGACTTGATTACAGACTAGTTTATATTTACCAAAGGCTTCTGTGTCACCTGATACTTTATATGCATCCCGTACATTTTTCTTCTCTGCCATGAGCCTCATTAGTTCATCTGACATCCATGGCTAAAATTCAAATTTTGGGGAATCACTGAGCTTTAATCATCATATCGCAGTAAAAAAAAATCTACATAATTTTTATTATAAGGGGATTATAGCTCCTTTAGCTCTTATCTGGGACACCAGCACTGCACACACATCTCATATTTAGAATTTGGCTATTAAATAATGACCACTGTCTAATAATGAATTCTTAGATAATGAACTTTGTCCTTGGATAATGGCTTTAACTCACCATGGCATCAATGTCACCTCATTTTTACCCATTTACAATTGCCCGATGACGAGATCTGGAGAGTATGCAAGCCAAAGTAGTAGAGACAAGTCTGCATGATATAAGCGTACATGTCTAGCCAGGTGGCTTGTTCTGATAGAGGATGCCATCGATGTTGCAAAATAATAGGAACATTAATATGTGTATTTGATCCACATTTGACTTGTTGCATTATAGCCACAGATGCTGATGCACCATAAAACCTTTAAGCAAACAAAAACTTTATCCATATTTTTCAGCTGGTCTACAACCAAATATTGTTGTACTCGAAGCAGAGGATGCAAGAACTCCAAGTTTATGATACCAGCTTGCACTTTCTGGACCTGTTGTTTCTGTTATTTTGGTTGCACATGTTATGTTGACTTAGTGCACAAAAGAAATGTAATTTATCACACCACACATCAGTGGAATTTCTCCAGTCTTCAACCGTCCTATCACAGCAATTTATGGCACCATAAAAGTTGCATTTAACATTTACTATTGTATATAGAAATGGGCCTTGAACGCCTGGCATTATATTTGAAGATTTGCATCTGTGACCTACTGATGTACACACACACACATTAAATGTTTTGGCTTTCTCTATATCATACGTCAGCTATTTGTTTTGCATTATATATCTTGTGATGCCAGATCTTTCACTCAGTTTTCCTATTCATGTATACTTACACATTGCTACTTTTGTGGATATGGGATATACTTAAATAGAAGTGCAAGAATATTTGCTAATGACATTGAGGCAGCTGCTGTGCTTCAGTTAACTGTTAACTTGAGGATATACAGACTAATAAGTTTTTTTATTCATGCTAAAATCATAGGTGGATTCAAATTATGCCCTACTTTGAACCATCATAATCGCAGATACAGTAACTTAGAGGGGGGTAACACTGAGCCTTGTTGAATTGCTCAAAAATAATCCTGAGAAAAGCACTGACATAAACAACTACATGGGATGCATTGGTGCAAGAAAGAAAACTTATATAATTATCACAAAAAAAAAAAAAAATTACGCACTTAAGTGCCCATTCCTTGTTGTTGGGTTTAGATGCATCAGCAACTTAGACCATATTATGGTGTATATATTATGGTTTTAAATTGTTTGTTCTGTGGTTGATGTGTCTGTTTGCTGGAAGAAAATCCCAAATTTTAAAGAAAACACTGTGTTCCCTTGCTTGAAACTAACTCAGCTACATTGTGAAAAATGGCCCATAAAAAATTCCTCATGTCATCGAGGGGATTTGAACTAGGTCATTTCCACCCGGTGTGGGAAGGACTGTGATTCTATCAACTGTGCTACCCACCAAGGCTGTCCATCCCTTCTCTAAATTTCAGACTTCCTACCTCCATAACATTAGGTGGAAAGTTCATTCCAACAATCTCTCTCTCTCTCTCTCTCTCTCCTCTCTCTCTCCCTCTCTCTCTCTCTCTCTCCCTCTCTCCCTCCCTCCCCTTGGCTGAAGGCAAATTCTGCACATCTTTTTCCACAACCATTCCTCTTTCAATTTAAACTTGTTCATTTACGTCTTATTTTTTGGGGATGTTGCACACATCCCAACAAAAAGTAATTATTAACTGCTTCATTGGAGTGTAGGTCATTTCCTTGAACTCTCAAGAAAATCTTGTTTTGATCAGCATCTAGATGTGCATCTTGTGAAATGTTTGCAGACCTTTCTAAAAGAACGTGATCCAGCCTGGGGAGGGATGCCTTTGTTTGTGTGTGCCAGGTGAAGAGGATGAAGAAATTAGAAATTACCCTACTCTTCAAACTCACATGGGTGAGAGTTTTAAGAGTAGGGTAGATGCCCTTGAAGGAATTAAAATGGGGGCCAATCAAGTTCTCAGCTGCCCAACTCAACGCCAGAGTTCACACTTATATATTACAACGTAGCGGTAATCTTCAAGGCAGAATGAGGTGATTATTGTCAGTGACGGTATTGTTGGAGAAATGGGAAATATGTTGTGCAAGAAGGATAGGTGGAAGAGGACCAGGGTATGTCTGCCAGAGGCAAAAGAAGATAACACTGCATAGCAGATATCATCTTTTAACTGCATAAAAGGTGATATATTGTTGTACACATTGGCACTAATAATATTAAGAGTAGGAGATCTGAGGACTTACTTAACAAGTACAGAAAAAGGGTTGGGAAAAAATTGTGAGTTAGGATTGAATTTGAAAGTGTCCACAAATCTGCCCAGACATGATAGGAGGGAGTACATATTGAGAGTTTTGTCAAACAATTCAGCCCTGAAGAGAATGAGCAAAATTCGTGGAGTAGAATTTTTCTCAGCGTGTTCTGTGCTTGTTAATAGCAGAGCCTGTTTTTACAGGAATAGTATACAATTGAATAGAAGGTGTGCAAGAATATTTGCTGAAGCAAATATTCTCCTTAGTCACCTTTATGAAAACAAAAACCTTTCCCTTTATCCCTGATGGTAGTTACCTCTTTGAGTAAATCCCACATCAACACGCTGTGATCACTACCATTTAGTAGCTCCTCAATCTGCAGATTCTTAATGCATGAAGAATCACTACCATAATCAAATCAAGAGTATTACTCCTTATGGTTGCCTCCCGAACATGCTGTAGAAAACAATCATCCAATAAATCCACAAAAGCCTTGCTAGTGTGCAAATGACCAACCCACAAGTTCCAGTCAATATCTGGGAAATTAAAATCCCCCATTATAAGACAATCTGATTTACTGACTCACTCTGTACAGCTGTTCATTATACTCATCAGAATCATTAGTCCTTTTGCACTAATACTATTAGCATTAGCAGAGGCATTTGATGCAAGAAAGCAAGCTTATGCAGCATCAGCCAAAAAAAAAAAAAAAAAAAAAAAAAAAAACACTTCCACTTCACCCCTCTGTTCGTTCAAAATACCTGTCCAGCTGAGCCTTAAACTTATTTAGGCTATCAACCTCCACCACAAGGGTTGGCAGTCTTTTCCACCAACCAACCACCCGCTGGCTAAAGGCAAATTTCCGCATGTCTATCCTACATCTGTCTTTCCTCAATTTCAATTTATGCCCTCTCAGGTGATTTTTCTTAGCTAGAGGAAGAATCCCATCAGCATTGAGCATGCTTAAACCATTCAAGGCTTTATACACCTCTATCAGATCACCTCGCTGGTGCTTAGTCTCCAGACACTGTAATTTGCAAAACTTAAGCCTTTCTTCGTAAGAGCACCCCTTTGTTCCATTCACTAATCTTGTTGCCCTTCACTATAGTGCTATAGCACTAATATATTGAGAGTAGGAGCACTATAGTACTCCTACTCTCAATTTTGCTTTCCTAGTGCTTATGTCACACCAAACTGACTCAACACTGCACTGTCCACCTATGTCAACTGGATGCACTTCCTTAGATTGTATACTCCCTACTGCCCAGCCTGCCTCCTCATAGTGCTGGATGGTAAAGAAGAGGTTTCTGTGTGAAAACACGAGCCCCTAGACCAAGAGGCCAGATGAACAACTCAACCAATATAACCCACACTAACACTACACAAAGATTCACTAACCTACATAAATCTGATCTTTACAGAGTTTTGTATTCATTATGTTACTTGACAGGCCTCTGTAGCCTAGTGGTCAGGAGCGCGAGTGCAGTAGCATGCGCTCTTTGAGTAGACCGGGGTTCAAGCCCCTGACTGCTGAATACGGTCGATCTGCCAACCTGCACTGGACCACCGTGGCAGATTATGGTCCATTTCCCTCAGCATGAATTGTTGAGGAGGCTTCCATCCTGCAGTGGGTTGATAATGGCTGCACTTTACTTTTTTTTTACTTTATGTTACTTGATGCAGAGTTGTTGGCAACCCCTGGAGCTGCATTACAAATAACATTATATACGATACTCCTGTTATATATCAATGACCCTTGTATATTAATATACATTTTTCTTGTATATTAACCTTGACCTTCCACTGACTGGATCGGAATCCTGTTCATAGTTTTGCTAATGATAGCACATTGCATTACACCTTCCAGTTTGAGAACCCTGCTCTGCACAAATGGCTTTCGCTTCTTGAATGTTCACCACTAATTCCTTAAATAATAATAAAATTATTTATTATAAAAAAAAAATTGTACAGGACAAGATTCCTATTATAGAAAACCAGAGGAAACTAACAGTCTTACTGAGGATGTGAAACAAAATTAAACTGATACAATACATACAACTTATTGCAATTAAACATAATAATTAATGTATTACAGTATTAAAGCTAATACAATATGAATTACTCTCTCTGTTAATAGTACAAAGATCTGTCACTAAGGAGTCAATTTTAATTGCAGCAACAGTTACAAGCATGTTGTAGACACCTGAACTGGGATTTTCTCTTATTGTCTCTGTAGGCTTAGGTCCTGGACCACAACTCTAAAACTCAATATTGGATGTATTCAGTGCATATGATACAGTTGGGAAAGTGCCTCTTGAAAGTTGACCTCTGTTGGTTAGAGTAGAGCACAGCACTGGACGACTTTTCTCTGTTCTGAAGTTTCAAATTTCAGAGCAGAGATCGTGCCCATTTTGAATATTTGCCCATATGCTAAGTGCTGGACAGGAGTGTAGTGGAGGTTGATACAGAGCTATGATTTGGAGGTGGTATAAAGCAGGTGGGCCTGATTGTTGGCCCAACTTATAACCCCAAATTCTCTTCATGCTGGACTTGGGAACAGCAGACTAGATTTACACAAAATATCCCAAGATAAGAGCTGAAATAATAGAGGAGTAACTTTCTGATGGTCTCTTTATTGTGAGATCTACAGAGTTGGTTTGGGCATAGTTGCTGGATCTGTTCTTTGTAGGTCAGATTTTTGTCCATTATCACTTCTAAGAATTTTACTAAATGATTGGGGGAGGGGGAAAAACATGCTCTGAAAGAGAAGATGCTGGATGAAATCTGCTTCTGCTTTAGGAGGGAAAATGATATATTTTGATTTTTCAGGATTGATTCAGTTTGCATCCAAAGAAGTTGGCATATTTATAGAAATATAGCAGATGCTTATTAAGGAGAGCACAGTGTGATAGGACATCTGCATTGGCTGGCAGGGTGGCGACAGGGCTTGGGAGATAGCATACAATATTATCAGCATACACTAAAGTAATTCATTCATGAGTGATAGAAATATCGCAGAAAACAGTAGTGCAGACCTCATTCCCCTTGGGGATACTAATTACCACTTGTTATTGTTATTTGGTTTTTAGGAGCATTAGCAACTAAGGCCATATTGCTCTGGGATATGCGGTGGTCATTCCCTGACCTTTCTGTATTCTCCGTATTTGGTGGTGACGGGCTCGAACCCCCGGTCTAATCAAGAAGCGTGTGCTACGCATTGCTGTTCCTTCCCACCTGGCTACGGAGGTGTAAACTTACCACTTGTTTAGTGAAACAGTGATTCCTTTGTTGGAGGGGTATGAATCTCTTAATAACTATTACAGCAGGCCCTCTTTATAATGTGGTTCGCTTTACGCTGATTCGCTATAACGCTGTTCTTATATTATAACCCATATCTGATTATACACTGTCACAAATCACTATAATGCTCTTTTACAGATTGCATTTTTGGCATATTTAATGAAATCGTTTTATTTGACGGAGTCAATAGCTTGAAAATGAATAGCAAAACAGCATTAAAACGTTTCTCACACCAACTACGTTTCCCATGCACAGTGAAATTTTCTTGCATGCTAATTTAATTGCAGTACAATGATTTGTTACGTAGTTCCAAGATCAACATTTTAAAAAATGATCAAGTATATTGCTTGTCATATTTGCATTATATGCATTTATCCGAAGTCTAGTCATCACTCGATACAGTGTTAGACATCATCCGTAGTGGACAGTTTACTCGAACATTGTATCATAGTTAATGCAACCAATGCAGTTACATTTTTGAAGAGTTAACAATGGCGGATAAAAATGAAAAAGCAACAACGTCTGGATGCAGCACGAAGACTGTAAATGTAAGAAAAAGACTGAATTTGAAAATTAAATTAGATGTTTTGAAGCGAATCGATTGCGGTCAACGACAAGCGGAGGTATGCCATAATTTAGGACTGGCAAGTTTAACTGTAAGAGTTCCGACCCATCTAACACTGCTGATGCTATCGGAAAACTGCTAACTTGGGGGGATACAAGGACTAATAGATTAACAGTAGCTACTGGCAGAGGTGAAAATGATTCTTGCACTGCTTCTATTGGAATGAGCAGCAGCCTGGAAAACAAGATGCAGGATATTTCAGAGACTGCTGGGAGTCATTGTGGTACAAGTAAACACATAGGTTGTGTTAGGGTAGCTAAGAATAGGAACAGGTGCATGTATACTTGCGTGTACACCAATGCTAGGAGCTTGGTAAATAAATATGTACAGAAAGAATAGACAGGATAGGAAGGGAGGAGGGGTTATGCAATTAGTTAAGAAACACGTAAAATCCAAGGAAGTGAAGCCAGTCGACATCGCTGGACAGTGCAGTGTCGAGTCAGTTTGGTGTGACATAAGCATTGGCAGATCAAAATTGAGAGTAGGAGTGTGCTAAAGGCCTAATGACTCTGATGAATATAATAATAAACTGTACAGGGAAATAGAGTGGGCCAGTAAAGCAGATTGTCTTATAATGGGGGATTTTAATTTCCCAGATATTGACTGGAATTTGGGGGCTGGTCACTCACACACTAGCAAGGCTTTTGTGGATTTATTTATTTATTTCGGGCGCCTCCGTAGCCAGGTGGGAAGGAGCAGCAGTGCGTAGTACACGCTTCTTGATTAGACCGGGGTTCGAGCCCGTGACCACCAAATACGGAGGATGCGGAAAGGTCAAGGGAATGACCACCGCATATTCCCGGAGCAATATGGCCTTAGTTGCTAATGCTCCTAAAAACCAAATAAGAATAAGAATAAGTGGATTTATTGGATGATTGTTTTCTCCATCAGCATGTTCGAGAGGCAACTAGAGGGAGTAATACTCTTGATCTGATTATCAGTAGTGATTCTTCAAGCATTAAGAATCTGAGGATAAAGGAACCACTAGGTGGCAGTGATCACAGTGTGCTGAAGTAGGATTTACTCAAAGAGGTAACTACCATCAGGGGTAAAGGGAAGGATTTTTGCTTTCGTAAAGGTGACTAAGATGGTCTTAGACAGTATTTAAATTCTATAAAGTGGGACCAACTGATGATGTTACCAACAGCAAATTCAAAATGGAAAGCATTCAAAGAACTTATCTTGGAAGCTACTAGGCTTTACATAACAACTAAGAAATACTGTTCAATGTTTAGGCCTAAATGGATGTCACATGAACTAATGAGACATATGGCAGAGAAGAAAAATGCATGGGATACATATAAAGTAATGGGTGACATGGAAGCCTATAATAGATATAAGCTGGTGTGTAACCAAGTCACAACGGAAATTATGAGAAATCCTTGGCAAAGGATGCAAAGAAAAACAGAAAAGAGTTCTTTACCTATGTAAACTCTAGAATGAAAGGGATGAATCAGATTGGTTCACTGGATATTGATGGTTCACAGTTGAGGATCCTGCTCAGGTGGCTAACAAACTAAACGAGTATTTTGCATCTACATTCACACATGAGGAGTTATTCAGAAAGGGGAATGCCAGAGGTGAAGTAAACTCTGGAAGTGAGCTAGATGATTTTGTAATAACTGAGAGGAAAGTGGAGGAGAAATTGTTGAAGATAAACATAAAAAAGGCACGTGGGGGTGGATGGGATCTATCCAGTTATATTAAAGGAGGCAGCAAAGGAAGTAAGCAAACTCTTAGCCATAATTATGAGAGCTCCTTTGGACTCAGGGGAGGTACCCATAGACTGGAGATGTGCAAATGTGACCCCAATTCACAAAGGAGGATCAAAGGCTGACATAAGTAATTATAGACCTGTGAGTTTAACTTCTGTTCCAGGAAAATTAATGGAGGCACTGGTTAAAGAATCTAAACAAGACTTCAGTTATAGTTCGGACACAGTATGGTTTTGTAAAGTAAAATTCTTGCCTGACCAATTTTATTGAATACTATGATGCAGTCACAAAAGATATGGATGCAGGGAATAACTTTGATATTATATATTTGGATCTTAGAAAGGCTTTTGATACTGTTGCATATGGAAGACTGCTGCCCAAATTGGAGCAGTGTGGCATTGGAGGCAAATTGCTACTATGGATAAAGGGATGGTTGAGGTGGAGAAGACAGAGTGGTAATTAATGGAAACTGCTTATCGTGGATTAATGTTATTAGTGGAGTCCCTCGGGGTTCAGTGTTGGATCCATTGTTTTCTGTATTTAAAAATGATATTGATGATGGTATATCAAGCTTAATGTCCAAGTTTGCAGACTATACAAAGGTTGGCAGGGTTGTTAAGGACACTACTGATGCTATGCTGCTGGAACAGGATCTGGAAAGGTTGAGCAAATGGGCTGAGATGTGGCAAATGAAGTTTAACATTGACAAATGTAAAGTACTAAATATGGGAAACAGTAACTCCAGAGCAACGTATCAACTCTGTTGTACTACACTGACAGTGGTAGAGAATGAAAAGGACCTAGGGGTAATCGTGCAGGCAGATATGAAGTTTTCTCAGCAGTACAGATGGGCTGCAAGAGTAGCTCATGGTGTCTTGTCAATGATATACAGGAATTTTTCTAGCAGGGATAAGGAGGTGATTATTCCCTTGTATAAGGCAATGGTCATGCCACACCTTGAGTACTGTATACAGGTCTGGAGGCCTCATTTCAAGAAGGATGTAGAGCTGCTGGAACGAGTATAGAGAAGGGCAACAAGATTAGTGAATGGAACAAAGGGTAGCTCTTACGAAGAAATGCTTTGCAAATTACAGTGTCTGAAGACTAGGCACCGGCGAGGTGATGTGATTGAGGTGTATAAAGCCCTGAATGGTTTGAGCACGTTCAATGCCGATGGGATTCTTCCTCTTGCTCAGAATAATCACCTGAGAGGGCATAAATTCAAATTCAGGAAACACAGATGTAGGATAGATGTGCAGAAATTTGCCTTTAGCCAGTGGGTAGTTGGTTGGTGGAACAGACTTCCATCCCTTGTTGTGGAAGTTAATAGCCTAAATAAATTTAAAGTTCAGCTGGACTGGTGTTTCGAACGAACGGAGGGGTTAAATGGGAGTGTTTTTTTTTTTGGCTGATGCTGCATAAGCTTGCTTTCTTGCATCATATGCCTCTGCTAATGCTAAAACAATTATAAAAAATAAAGAATTAATTTTAGCAGCGGGAAAGACAGCCTGTTCCACTGCAAGCAACTAAGGCTAGGACGGCTATTAGGATTGAAATGGAGAGAGTTTAATTAATTTTATTGAGGATAATATCCAATGGAGGATTCAGTTAAATTAAAAATTATAAAAAAAAAGAGAGAGAGAGAGAGAGAGAGAGAGAGAGAGAGAGAGAGAGAGAGATTTGCCTATATGATGATCTGAAGAAAATTCACCTAAACAAAAAAAAGTGGAACCATTTAAAACTAGTAAGGGCTAGCTGAACAGATGTAAAATCCAGGGAGAAACTGCAAGTGCAGATCAAGGAGTCAAAACTTTCAAAAAAGAACTTGTTAAAATTATTGAAGAGGGGTATTATGTGTTATACTTCTCAACAAGTTTTTTAACACAGATGAAGCAGGAATGTTTTGGAAACGAATGCCTAAAAGAAGTTTCATATTGAAAGAAGAAAAAAACATGCCATGTTTCAAAGTGGCGAAGGATCGGTTGACTTTATTGTTGGGTGGTAACGCTGCGGGGGATTTAAAATTAAAACCCCTTTTAGTTTACCAGAAAGAGGGCCAAAGTACAACCCAAAATTGGCACATTTTTGTGGTGCCTCTGTAGCCAGATGGGAAGGAGCAGCAGTGCGCAGCACACTCTTCTTGATTAGACCGAGGTTCGAGCCCATCACCACCAAATATGGAGGATGCGGAAAGGTCAGGGAATGACCACATATTCGCGGAGCAATATGGCCTTAGTTGCTAATGCTCCTAAATAACAGCAAATACGTTCATTATAAGACACAGTTTTCATGATTAAATTCATCAATTAAAGTAAATCAATTAAAATCAATTTAGATCAATTAAATTTATTATTTTAATTGGAATTAAGTTTAATCTTTTTGATACGTAAGTAGTTACCACATAATTATATACGTATGTAATGCAGAATATTTTATATGTACAAATATTTGAATATTAAATATTTTTTACCGACATTTGTGCATTTTTTCCCTATTGTTCATTATTGATTAGGAAATATCCTATGGCACTGACCGCAACTCACAAATACATATGTTACTTTATGGGAATGCAGCACTCGCTTAGCCCAGATTCACTTAGCGGTCTGTTTTTCTGGAACAAATTATCAGCGTTAAGTGGGGGTCACCTGTAGTATTAGTGTTAATAGTGGAAAATGATGTAAGAAAGCATGTTTATACAGTATCAACCAAAAAAAAAAAAAAAATTATTTTACCTATTCATTCCCTCCATTAGTTTGTTTAGTTCTTCCCTGAATTTATTCAAACTATTCACTTCCACAACAACAGATGGAAGCTTGTTCCAGCAATTGACCGCCTGTTGGCTAAAGGAAAACTTCTGCACATCTATTTTGCAACCATCCTTTCTCAATTTGAATCTGTTCCCCTTCATGTGCATAGTCTGAGCAAGAGGAAGAATCCTGTTAGTATTGAGTTTGCTTAAGCCATTCAAAGCCTTGAACACCTGTCAGAATATCTTATAGGTCTTTAGTCTCCAGATGCTGCAATTTGCAGAACTGAAGCCTTTCTTGGTAAGCGCACCCTTTTGTTCCCAGATATTACCAGCAAAACTGCAGTAGTTCTCAAGGAGACATATGAGAGGATTAATCTGTATGGAGTCAAAGACAGCTTTAAGGCCCAGAAAAACAGCATGGAGGACTGAGCTTTTTCCCAGGCATAAAGGGTTTTCACAGTCAGTGCCAGTAGAGAAGGTGATTGTTGATCTTTGTGGTAGTGTATAATGTGTACGTTAACAGTACTGGGAAAGGATCTTGTGGACAACAACAACCTTCAAGATGCACTTCTGTAAGCATTTGAGAAATAGAGAAGAAATTGAAATTGGCCTGTAATTATCAACTGATGCATGGTTCTGCACTTTGGAAATGGGATGTCACTGTAATTCAGCCAAACTGCTGGAATGACTCCTTTTTTCAAGATTCAGTACTTCACTGATGAAATAAGGAGGCGATCTTTAAACAAAAAGTTGGAATGTAGTCGGTTCCTGTTGTTTTCTTTTGGGATTGATGGCCTTAATTAGCTGATCTTTGCAAAATCTGATCAGTTAGTGCAGTGGTGTCATGATGGGTGCTCTTCCAGGAGAAAGCTACCTCTGTCTGATTTGTGTGAATCAGATAACATGGTCACACCATTTCTCCAGGTCAAAGGACTGAGTTGTCTGGATGATGTTCAAGGCCTACTTGATGCATTGTCTATGGGATAATCTCTGCTTTGTGAAGGAGTTAATGGCTTGCTTTTTAGATTACTGGATGCTACTTCTGGCAAGTGAGTAAACTGAGTATGAGCAAAGATATGGCTGAAGGCAGTCTCTTGAACTCAGTATGGAGTTATTTTTTTCATTTGGATTGGTGCATTAAGGGTGGTAAGTTGCTACAATGGATAAAAGGATGGTTAAGTGGGAGAAGACAGAGGGTGGTAATCAATGGGTGCTGCTCTTCGTGGACTAATGTTATTAGTGGAATCCCACAGGGTTCGGTGTTGGGTCCACTGTTGTTTTGTATATTTATCAATGATATTGATGAAGGTATATCAGGCTTAATGTCGAAGTTTGCAGATGATACAAAGGTTGGCAGGGTTGTTAATGACAGTCATGGCAGTGTGCTACTGCAACAGGATCTAAGATAATTTGGGCAGATGGGCTAAGAAGTGGCAACTGAAGTTTAACCTTGACAAATGCAAAGTACTGAATATGGGTAGAAGTAACCCCAGAGAAACGTACCAACTGTGTGGTACTACACTTAAGGTGGTAGAAAATGAAAAAGACCTGGGAGTAATTGTGCAGTCAGATATGAAGTTTTCTGAGCAATGCAGACAGACTGCCAGGGCAGGTCATGGGGTTTTGTCAATGATATATAGGAATTTTGCTAGCAGGGAAAAGGAGGTGATTGTCCCTCTGTATAAGGCAAGGTCAGGCCACACCTTGAGTACTGCATACAGGTCTGGAGGCCTCATTTTAGGAAGGATGTAGATTTGCTTGAGCGTGTACAGAGAAGAGCAACAAGATTGGTGAGGGGAATGAAGGGATCCTCTTATCAAGAGAGGCTTAAGTTCTGCAAATTGCAGTGGCTGGAGACTAGGCATCTGCACGGTGATCTGATTGAGGTCTATAAGGCCTTGAATGGATTGAGCACGCTGAATTCTGATGGGATCCTTCCACTTGTTCAGATTACAAACCTACGGGGGCATAAATTCAAATTAAGAAAGGACAGATGTAGAATAGATGTGCGGAAATTTGCCTTTAGCCAGCGGGTGGTTAATTGCTGGAACAAACTTCCATCGGTCGTTGTGGAAGTTGATAGGTTAAATAAATTTAAGGAGGAACTGGACAGGCATTTGGAGGGAATGGTGTGATTTTTTTTTTTTTTTTTTTTTTTTGGCTGATGCTGCATAAGCTCCTACACTTGCTTTCTTGCATCACGTGCCGCTACTACTACTACTAATATTAGAGTGCCAGCCCACCATGTTTTTAAGTGCAGATAGATAACACTTACTCTGTACATTGCTTCTCTTATAGTGAATGCTAGCTATCTCTGTAACCAGAAAGCAGCTTCCTCAATGTCAATGCTATGGAGACTTTTCCAGGGGTAGAGCCTGAAGAGGCCAATTGTTGTTTCTATTTTTAAATATTTTGGATTGTATACAACCTTTTTAATTGAGTTCATTGGATTATTGTGCCCTGTGTACCTGAGGATTAGCGATACCTTAATTGGACTGTGGTGAGAGTTGTAGCTAATTATAGTAGCTAATTAATTATTATGCAGAATTGTAGCTAATTATAGTATCTAATTAATTATTATGCATAATTGTAGCTAATTACAGCTTCTCTATTCACATTACTTGAGAAAATAAGTACTCTATATTGCTTGAGAAAATATAATAAATACTAGTCCTAAAGTTCTTATAAGTACTATAGGTTCTAATATCTTTCGTGTTTGGGGTTTTCAAAAAATATATATATAAATAAATAAAATAAAATGAGTAGGATGTCTGTGAAGCAGATGTGCATGACACAATGGATTTCATCATCTTCCCCACACTGGGCAAAAAATGCTCAGGTTTGAATTTCGTCATTGATGAGAAGGAATTTTTATGGACTTTTTTTTTTTCCTAATGTGGCTGAGTTGGTCAGTCTCAGGTGTGGGTTGAATGGATTTTTCTCCTATAAATTTATATTTTTCGTGCAGCAGGCAAATCAACCATAGAATACATGCAAATTACAGAAAATACACAATCGCCTCATAGCTTTAGTTGCTTGGTGTTCATCACACAAACACACTGCTGTCATCACGAAGGATGTTTGTAATAATTTAAACTGATAATAGTAAAATATATAAAAATTTCTTGGGGGAGTTGCAAATGTACCCTTGTGTGCTATTATAGAGGGTTGTTATAAGTGTCACTGTTCAGAGTATGCCAGGGTTTAAGTGGGGTACATTATTATTATTATTCTTAGCCAATATGATGCAAGGAAGCCTGAGGCTTATGCTGCACCAGGCAAAAAAAATTCTGAATTACCCTGAGAGAGAGAGAGAGAGAGAGAGAGAGAGAGAGAGAGAGAAGTAGAAGGGAATCACCAAGAAAGAGAAGAATGATGATATCCAGCTCAGGACCCTGGGTGTGCCAAGCCCATACTCACCAGATGTGAGTCCCTTAGGGGTATGAAGATACATGAAGTGGGGTACATTAAGTGGGTTACATGAAGAAACAGGAGTGGTTGCAGGTGACATGAAGATCTGGAGGAGTGCTATTTCAGAATGATTTGGACATACTTCATGGATAGTTGATAATAGGCAGTTAGGTTTTTAATGTTGCCAAAATTAATATGTAAGCCATTAGTAAGTATATACTGAATGATCAATAGAGGGATAAACATTTTTATTTTATTTATTATTAGTTTCCATTTACAATGTTTGAGAAAACAAGAAAAATTACAAAAACTGTACAATGAGTTTTTAAATTTTTTTTTAAATTAATACAAACTTAAAATAACAGAATATTGATGAAACATGATGATTATATGTTTTTTTTAATTTTAAGAATTTGCTAAACCCATTTAAGCTAATGCTAGAAAAGGATCAAGATTAAAAGAATCCAATAAATTAAGGAAATAAAATATAGGAATGAATCTACCATGGATAATTTGAAATTTTAAATAAAAGTTTTACATTTCTAGGCAAATAAACTGCATTGTTGAAAGATAAAGAAAGAAGACAACTGTAAATTATATTTATTTAGATACTGGTTATGATTAATTCTTTGGTAATCGTGATATTGGTCTAATTTAAGAAGAAATTTGATCATGGTTTAAGGAATGGCTTCAATCGTGGTAGTCTGTAAAATATAATCATGGTAAAAATCCAATGTGTGGGAAGCACGTGTGTAATGAATAAAGTTTTCTCTAGTTGTGATTTTTCTAGAAGTGAATGAAAAATGTTTCTTAACTAATATCTCTCATTCTGTTTTATTTATTGATTAATTTGTGAATTTTTTTAAATCAAAGGGACTTGTTTCTTAAGAGAATAGAAAAAGTATTGCATACCTTTTATGAGACTTTTACAGGAAATTTCTTGTATCAGAATTTTCCACTTTCTTTCAGTGGCTGCAACAGAGGTTGTAATCATTAGATTAATAGGACTACTTGTACTGCCCACTTCCACGTACACTGTTAATGAAAGGAAATAATCGATCACTAATTTACGTCCACTCCACATTTTTGTTAAAGCAATTCACTATACACTAGAGTGACTAGATTATCAAAAGTATTGGGACAGCATAGGATAATTCCATGATATATAAAGTAAATAAATCTTTATGGTGATGCAGTTAAATACATACATACATAACAATTTCCCATCATGCGATGAGCACAGGTGGTTAACATATTCAACAATAAATAACATACATATATTAGTACTCATACAAATAGAAACTCACCAGATACCAGACCAAATAATCCTCATAGAGATCTTCACTCACTACGCTTCGCCTCAATTTATAATATCATGGCCATCCAAAGACGAGGAAAAGAGGAAAAATCCTGCTCACAAGGCTGAACCCAATGGCTAAGAGAGCAAGCATCAAGATGATGCTGGCCGCTGAATATGCAGCACAAGTAGAGGTGAAACCAATTTAGTACAAGCCTTGGGCTGTACTAGAGACCTCTACCCACGGCCATCATAACTGACCAGATGATCCCACACAACAGACCAAACAAAACCCTCATTGTAAGGAAGGAAGGAAATGGCTATCTACTCTGATTCATATAGCAGTGCCCAACATCAGCAACTTCCAGTAAACATACAAGGAAAAGATCAGGAAGTACTCAGATCTAAGACAGGAAGTCAAAAATATGTGGCATATGGAACAAGTAATGACCATCCCGATTGCCATGTCAACCCCAGCATGGTGCCAAAGGGTGCATAAGAACCTAGAACATGAACCAGTGCATAAGAACATGGTGCATAAGAACCTAGCAGCAATAGGCCTCCTAGAGAACTCCTATATGGAACTCCAGAAAGCTGCAAACACATGTAGGATAGTAAGAGAGTTCCTCAACCAACATAATAACAACAGTGATAGTAACTGGACACAACTAACCCTACCCCATGCACTTGATACCAGTACCCGTCATGTGGCAGAAAAAATCCCCATAAAGGAGAATAAGTTTTTATAATAATAATAATATACAAAAGATCCATTTTAATGTAATAAATCAATCATAAAACTGAAAATATGTAACTTAGCATTGTGACGTAAGTAAACATGTTCCACTAACGATAAAGTGTATTGCGACCAGTCATGGGAGTATGACTGGCCACAATACATGAAAGTGTAGTTTATACAGAGTGAACAATAATATAAATTAGTCTAAACTGCAGCAAATACAACGCTAATAAGAAGGTAAACAAAGTAACAACTACTAATCTCCTAGGCTAATGTAAAATAGTTATCTTTATAAGGGTACAAAGGTGATATTAATGTACATATTTGATATTAAGGATAGAAGATCTGAGTTTCCTTAAGAATTACAGCAATATCCCGCATAGCACTGATAATTGGTACCAAAACTGTTCTGTGTTATGTGAAACCGTGCTGATTGAGGTATAATTATAATGGGTTTTAACTGAATGCATACCAGAGATACAGTCTATAAACAAATTATAATAAATATATAAACAATTTGTGCTTGATACCCAGTTAAAAGGATTTGAAATAAAAAATATGCAAAAATTGTATTAATGAAAAGGTAACATCATGGGAGATGAGAAAAAAGCTTTACTGTTTATTTAGGTATTTCAATAATAATATCTGGTGAAGTCATCTCTTCTTTTTCTTGACATACAAGTCTTTGCAGCATCGAATCCCATCTTGTAAAATTTGCTGTATTTGATGCTACGTTCAACATCCGGATCTCCATAATCACCTTGCAGGCCATGTCAACCCACAAAAAAATTTCTCCAATTCTTCTGTTGAAAATTCTTTTGGTGCCACTTCATTGTTATCCACTTCAGAATTGTTTTCCTCTCTTCATATGCAGTTTGCTAGTCAATTTCAAGGAGAGTCGCATCATCTGAGTCATATGCATATGAGTCAATGTAGTCATGGCAGTGTCCAAAGTTTCGAATCCCAAGTCTTCTCCGATCTTCACAATATCTTCGGCAGTTGTCTGAACTTGTGATTCAAAACCAGTGAAATCATTTGTCAAATGGGGCAAAACATGCTGCCAAACAGAACACATGTTGTTGGCAGTGATTTCTAGCCAGGATGCAGAAATAAATTGAATGAAAAGTTTGAAAAGCTGTCACGTCTTCTCGTCAGGATGGAATTAAGAATACTGAACACTGTTGCACGTTGCTGCTGACTGCCCGAGGGGAGTTGTTGATGTGAGACAATAGAGTTGGCATTGCAGCATATATGCCTAGACTACGACAAAGCAGCATATATGTAGAGTATGTGTCTAGGCTATTGAATGAGTTTTAATATGTACAGTAAATTTTCAACTTAAACTTAATTGAAAACCATGTTATAGTGAAACCTGTGCTGTTTGAAGCTGTGTTAAGTGAGGTATTGCTGTATAGGGGAAATGTTGAGAAAAAGCCGTGAGGTAGGATTAAATTTGAAGTCTGGAATTTTAACTAGAAATAACAGGAAGGAGTATTTGTGAGAGCCTTGTTGATCAGGTCAGCCCTATAGAGGTTGTGCAGGTAGAATTTTTCTCAATATGATCTGTAGTCGTTAGCAGGAAAGACTATTTTTACAGGGAAGGGATATACTTAGAAGGTATGTGAGAATATTTGCTAATGCTAATAGTTTTTTGCCACAAGCTGAGGTGAAATTGATCCTTGTGCTGCTTCTGTTGGGAAATGGAGCATCCCGAAATCTGTGTGGGCGATTACAAAGCCTGCTGTAAGACTCCTCATCAGACAAGCAAATATATTGGCTATTAGGGTAATTAAGAGAAAAAAAGATATACTTGCTTGTAAACTAATTCTAGGGATATAGTAAATAAATTTGAATTTGAAGTGTTAGTTAACTTACTTAACTTTCTGACATCCCTATAATGTGGACATTATAGGGATGTCAGAAATATGGCACCACTCAGACATAGAGGATGCAAAATTTGAATATGGTGAGTACTGTATCACAGAAATGACATTTATTTATTTTGTATATGGTTCTGGTCCAGTGTTGCAAACACGATGTGCATTATGTGCAGCTAAGCTAGATAAGTCTGAATTGTAATGGTGTCAACGTAATAACTTGTAATAACAATCTTGTAATAACTGAGAGTAATGGTGATGTGTTATTTTGTTCTTGACCTCTTAGCCCAGGCAGCTGCAGAGTGTGCAACCACCAATATCTGTCTGTGCCCCATGGAGGTGGATCAGGATCTGCTTTGAAATGCATTCTGAACAAAGTTTGACCCTTCCCCTTGTAAACTTCATCCTACTGCAGAGTTCTTTAAAGTCCCTCTAAAGGACAGACAGGATAAAGGGAGCAGAGTTTGACCTGGCATAGCTGAGTTGTCAATCTAAACAGTGCAGAAGTATACATGTTTGAGGGTTCAAGCTTGCATGACTGTTAAGTATGGATAATGATTTTATTCATTGTCAAAATGATTAATTGCAAATTTCAGCATGATCTGGTAGTCGTGCTGGAAGTATAAACAGAACATGAATATATAGAATTTAAGGCAGTGACCAGGCTGATGTGGCTAATGTTGAGTAATGTTGAGTCAATTTTGTATGACATTGGCACTAGGAAAGCAAAAATGAGAGCAAGCCATAGGCCGAAGGAGTATGTTATAGGACTGTAATAAGTATAATGAATGGGATTACAGCAGTTGGGTGTAAGACAATCATCATATGACAGTCTAGTGCATTATAATTCTCTGCAGGCAACAATTTCGTGCATGATAGTTCAGTGATCAAGACAACTTGGTGTATAAAAACTTGGTGAAGGATAACTACTGGCTAAAACAATTAGATTTATTTCACAGACACCAGAAATTAAGAAAATAAAGTAAAGAAGAGTTGGGAATCCCTGATCAGAGAAATTTTTATGGGTGGGTGCATGGTTTCACTCCCCCCACACCATTGGGTTTTTTTATCAAGCAAACAAGGAAAACTGACAATACAGTATATGCAATTTAAACCACTATATAGATGCCTCACAGCTTTAGCTGCTTGAAAAAATAACAACCCTTTTAACAAGGTGCATGTACACCAATGCTAGGAGTATAATAGTTAATAAATTTGATGAGCTTGAAGTGCTAGTCAAGACATCAAAGGCAGATTGTTGGGATATCAGAGACGTGGTGTCACACAGACATAAGCAGTGCAGAATTGGAACAGAAAGGATAGACAGGACAGGAAAGGAGGAGGGTTTATGCTGTTAATTAAGAAACACATAAAATCTAAGGAAGTGCATCCAGCTGATGTTGGTGGACAATGCAATGTTGAGTCAGGTTTGGTGTGACATAAATACTGGTAAAGGAAAAATGAGAGTAGGTATGTGTTATAGGCCTAATGAATCTGATGAATATAATGAGCAATTGTGCAGAGAAATAGAGTGGAGCAGTAAATCAGAATGTTTTATAATAGAGGATTTTAATTTTGCAGAGATTTACTATAATTTGTGGATTGGTCACTCACACACTAGCAAGGCTTTTGTGGATTTATTGGACGATTGTTTTCTGCATCAGCATGTTCGGGAGGCAGCTAGAAGGAGTAATACTCTTGATCTGATTATCAGTACTGATTCTTCATGCATTATGAATCTGCAGATAAAGGAACCACTAGGTGGCAGTGATCACAGTGTGCTGAAGTGGGATTTACTCAAAGAGGTAACTACCATCAGGGGTAAAGGGAAGGGTTTTTGCTTTCTTAAAGGTGACTATGGTGGTCTGAGACAGTATTTAAATTCTATATGGTGGGACCAACTGATGATGTTACCAACACCAAATTCAAAATGGGAAGCATTCAAAGAATTATTCTTGGAAGCTCCTAGGCTTTACATACCAACTAAGAAATATTGTTCAAGGTTTAGGCCTAAATGGATGGCAGATGAACTAATTAGACATGTGACAGAGAAGAAAAATGCATGGGATACATATAAATTAAAAGGTGACACAGAAGCCTCTGATAGATATAAAGTGGTCAGTAACCAATTCACAAAGGAGGCAGGCAAAGGCAGATTACAAGAAATCTTTGGCAAAGGAATCAAAGAAAAACAGCAAAGAGTTCTTTACTTATGTAAACTCTAGAAGGACGGGGATGAATCAGATTGGTCCACTTGATATTGATGTTTCAACTGTTGATGATCCTGTTCAGCTAGCTAAATGAATATTTAGAAATGAACGTAACTGAATGAGTATTTTGCATCTACATTCACACATGCGGAGTTATTCAGGGAGGGGAATGCCAGAGGTGTATTAAACTCTGGCATTCCCCTCCCTCAGTAAGCTAGATAATCTTGTAATAACAGAGTAAAGTGGAGGAGAAATTGTTGAAGATAAACACAAGAAAGGCTTGAAATGAGGCCTCCAGACCTGTATACAGTACTCAAGATGTGGCCTAACCATTGTATAAGGCAGTGGTTAGGCCACATCTTGAGTACTGTACACAGGTCTGGAGGCCTCATTTCAAGAAGGATGTAGAGTTGCTGGAATGGGTACAGAGAAGGGCAACAAGATTAGTGAATGGAACAAAGGGTTGCTCTTACGAGGAAAGGCTTAAGTTTTGCAAATTACAGAGTCTGGAGACTAGGCACCGGCGACGTGATCTGATAGAGGTGTATAAGGCTTTGAATGGTTTGAGCATGCTCAATGTCAATGGGATTCTTCATCTTGCTCAGAATAATCACCTCAGAGGGCATAAATTCAAATTGAGGAAGGAAGGATGTCGGATAGATGTGCGGAAATTTGCCTTTGGCCAGCGGGTGGTTGGTTGGTGGAATCGGCTTCCATCACTTGTTGAAGTTGATAGCCTAAACAAATTTAAGGCTCAAGTGGACAGGTATTTCGAGCGAACGGAGGGGTGAAATGGGAGTGGTGCGTTTTTTTTGTTTTTTTTTTGGCTGATACTGAATAAGCTTGCTTTCTTGCATCATATGCCTCTACTAATGCTAATGCTAAGGCATCTGGGGTGGATGGAATCTATCCAGTTATATTAAAGGAGGCAGCAAAGGAAGTAAGCGAACTCTTAGCCATAATTATGACAGCTTCCTTGGACTCAGGGGAGGCATCCATGGACTGAAGATGTGAAAATGTGACCCCAATCCAGAAAGGAGGATCAAAGAGAGACACAGGTAATTACAGACCTGTCTGTTAGTTTAGCTTCTATTCCAGGTAAATTAATGGAGGCGCTGGTTAAAGAAGTGTTGCAGGAGCATCTAGACAAGGCTTCAGTTATAGCTCGGACACAGCATGGGTTTGTTAAGTGGAAGTCTTGTCTGACCAGTTTGATTGGATACTATGATGTAGTCACAAAGGAACGGGATGCAAAGAATAATTTTGATATCATATATTTGGATCTTGGAATGGCTTTTAATACTGTTGCACATTATCATTAGCATTAGTTGAGGCATATGATGCAAGAAAGCAAGCTTATGCAGCATCAGCCATAAAAAAAAACAAAAAAAAAACGCACGCACCCATTTCACCCCTCCGTTCGTTCCAAGTATCTGTCCAGCTCAGCCTTAAATTTATTTAGGTTATCAACTTCACAACAAATGATGGAAATCTGTTCCACCAACCAACCAACCACCTGCTGGCTAAAGGCAAACTTCTGCACATCTATCCTACATCTGTCTCTTCTCAATTTGAATTTATGCCCTCTCAAATGATTATTCTGATCAAGAGGAACAATTCCAATAGCATTGAGCATTCTCTAACCATTCAAGGCTTTATACACCTCTATCAGATCACCTCGCCAGTGCCTAGTCTCCAGACACTAATTTGCAAACTTTAAGCCTTTCTTTGTAAGAGCAACTCTTTGTTCCATTCACTAATCCTGTTGTCCTTCTCAGTACTCGTTCCAGCAGCTCTACATCCTTCTTGAAATGAGGCCTCCAGACCTGTATACAGTACTCAAGGTGTGACCTGACCATTGTCTTATACAAGGGAATAATCACCTCCTTATCCCTGTTAGAAAAATTCCTGTATATTATTGACAAGACACCATGAGCTACTCTTGCAGACCGTCTGCACTGCTCAGAAAACTTCATATCTGTCTGCACAATTACCCTCAGGTCCTTTTCTTTCTCTACCACTGTCAGTGTAGTACCACACAGTTAATACGTTACTCTGGGGCTACTGCTTCCCATATGTAGTACTTTACATTTGTCAATGTTAAACTTCATTTGCCACCTCTCAGCCCATCTGCTCAACCTTTCCAGATCCTGTTGCAGCAGCATAGTATCAGTAGTGTCCTTAACAACCCTGCCAACCTTTGTATCGTCTGCAAACTTGGACATTAAGCCTGATACACCATCATCAATATCATTTATAAATACAGAAAACAACAATGGACCCAACACTGAACCCTGAGGAACTCCACTAATAACATTAGTCCACGTTGAGCAGTGTCCATTGATTACCACTCTCTGTCTTCTGCCACTCAACCATCCCTTTATCCATAGCAGCAATTTGCCTCGAATGCCACACTTCTCCAATTTGTGCAGCAGTCTTCCATGCGCAACAGTATCAAAAGCCTTTCTAAGATCCAAATATATAATATCAAAGTTATTCCCTGCATCCAGTTCCTTTGTGACCACATCATCGTATCCAATCAAATTGGTCAGGCAAGACTTTCCTTTAACAAAACCATACTGTGTCCGAGTTATAACTGAAGCCTTGTATAGATGAAGTGCTTCTTTAACCACTTTAACCTCCATTAATTTTCTTGGAACAGAAGTTAAACTCACAGGTCTATAAATTACTTGTGTCGTCTTTTGATCCTCCTTTGTGAATTGGGGTCACATTTTCACATCTCCAGTAAATGGGTACCTCTCTTCAGTCCAAAGAAACTCTCATAATTATGGCTAAGGGTTTGCTTATTTCCTTTGCTGCCTCCTTTGATATAACTGGATAGATTCCATCCATCCCAGGTGCCTTTTTTTATGTTTATCTTCAGCAATTTCTCCTCCACTTTCCTCTCAGTGATTACAAAATCATCTAGCTCACTGCCAGAGTTTAACTCACCTCTGGCATGCCCCCCTCCCCGAATAACTCATCATGTGTGACTGTAGATGCAAAATACTCATTTAGTTTGTTAGCCACCTGAGCAGGATCATCAATAGTTGAACCATCGATATCCAGTGTACCAATCTTATTCATCCCTTTCCTTCAGGAGTTTACATAGGTAAAGAACTCTTTTTTTTCTTTGCATCCTTTGCCAAAGATTTCTCATAATCTGCCTTTGCCTGCCTGATCTCCTTTGTGACTTGGTTACAGCCAGCTTATATCTAACATATACTTCCATGTCACCCATTAATTTATATGTATCCCATGCATTTTTCTTCTCTCCCATATGTCTCATTCGTTCATGTGACATCCATGTAGGCCTAAACCTTGAACAATATTTCTTAGTTGGTATGTAAAGGCAAGATAAATTCTTTGAATGCTTCCCATTTTGAATTTGCTGTTGGTAACATCATCAATTGTTCCCACTCTATAGAATTTAAATACTGTTTCACACCATCGTAGTCGCCTTTACGAAAGCAATAACCCTTCCCTTTACCCCTGATGGTAGTTACCTCTTTGAGTAAATCCCACTTCAGCACACTGTGATCACTGCCACTTAGTTGTTCCTTTATCTGCAGATTCTTAATGCATGAAGAATCACTACTGATAATCAGATCAAGAGTATTACTCCCTCTAGTTGCCTCAAGAACATGCTGATGTAGAAAACAATCATCCAATAAATCCACAAAAGCCTTGCTAGTGTGAGAGTGACCAACCCATAAATTCCAATATCTGGGAAATTAAAATCCCCCATTATAAGACTCTCTGATTTACTGGCCCACTCTATTTACCTGTACAGTTTCTAATTATACTCATCAGAGTCATTAGGCCTATAACACATTCCTACTCTCAATTTTGATCTCCCAATGCTTATGTTACACCGAACTGACTCGACTCTGCATTGTCCAGCGATGTCAACTGGCTTCGCTTCCTTCGATTTTATGTGTTTCTTAACTAATAATATAACCCCTCATCCCTTCCTATCTTGTCTATCCTTCCTGTACACATTGTACTCCCCAAATTCCAGTTCTGCATTCCTTATATCTGTGTGACACCACGTCTCTGATATCCCAACAATATCTGCCTTTGATGTTCTGAGAAATACCTCAAATTCATCAAATTTATTTACCAAACTCCTAGCACTGTTGTACATGCAAGGCTACATGCACCTGTTCCTATTCTTAGCCACCCTAACACAACCCATGCGTTTACGTGTACCGCAATGACTCCCAGCAGTCTCTGAAATACTCTGCACCTTGCCACCTTTTTTCACTTTCTTATTCCAAAGGTGTTTTTCCTTCTGCTTGGAAATTTGTTCATATTTAGCCAATTTCTAAAAAGGGTGACAAATCTCTCCTGTCCAGTTATTGTCCCATTGCAATTACTTCTACTATTTCTAAAGTAATGGAGAAATAAGTTAACTGCCAACTCTTATTAAACTACCTAGAAACCTTCCGTCTGATCAACAACTGCCAGTATGGATTCCACTGGTGTCAATCCAGTGGTGACCGGCTTATGTTACCCATTTATGGACAGATTCAATGGAAAAGTTCGGTGAAACAAAAGCAGTTGCTCTTGACATCTCAAAGGTTTTCGATCGTGTTTGGCATAAAGGTCTTCTAAACAAGCCTTCCATCTTATGGTTTGCCAACTGTTTTTTGTAATTAGTTATCCAAATTCTTGAATATCTTCTACCAATTCCTTAAATGCCGATCTCCAGGTAATTCTCCAGTAGGGCAAATATAATTTAGTTGATTTCAATCCTTCTAATCTGCCGTCTTGTGTTATATCTCGCAAAAAGGATTCTTCCGCTCCTATGCTTATCTTTGGTGACACTCTGATTTCTAGGCAAGATGATATATCTCTTTTGGGGATTACCCTGACTTCTAATCTGTCTTGGCACAAGCACATTACAAATATTGCTTCCTCTGCATCTAAAAGACTTGGTTTTCTCTTTCTCTCTCAGCGTTACTTTTCTTCCAAACAGCTGTTCACTCTGTACAAATCGCAAATCCGTCCTACCATGGAATATTGTTCCCACAGCTGGGCTGTGCCCCCAAAACCTCGCTCAGACTTCTAGATTCCATTCAGAAGAGGGCAGTTAGGTTAATTAATGACTCCTCTCTAACAGAGTCTCTCCACTCGCTCTCTCATAGATGTACTGTTTCTGCTGCATGCTGCCTTTTCTACAGATACTTCCATGGGCACTGTTCTTTTGAATTGGCTTTTATAATTCCCGCTCTCTCTTTCAAAACAGTCTGAACACCTGCTGCCACCAGCCAACATCCATTTACTGTCCAACTTCAAACTCACAGAATCAACTTTTCACCTTCCTCATTTATTTATTCAAATGCCGTTTTCTGGAACAACCTTCCTTCATACGTATTTCCTGAAAATTACAGTTTACAGAAGTTCAAGTCTAATGTCAACAAATGTCTTCTTTCGTCTTCTCAACCTCCAACCCAAACACGGTACTAAGTACTATAGGTTCTAATACCTCTCATGTTTGGGGTTTTCATAAAAAAAAAATTGTTGTTGTGATGCCCACAACAACTACTTTGTAGTTTAAGAGTTGTCTATGGTGTATCTACACACCGATATTATATAGATACCAAACTATTAATGTATTATGCCTTGTGCATTTAATTATTTTAAATATTGTCTTATACACCTTTTGGCATCTCTCATATTGTGTGATTAGCTTCACAACTGGGTCGTCATGTCTGCAATACTAGGGTACCTGCCCACCCACTGATGATAGGCCAATAGCCTTGAAACATGTCTGGGTGGTGGTGGTACTCACTGAGAATAAGTAACAATAGCCTTCTCTATTAGTGAAGCATTACTTATTCGAGGTAGTGCAATATCATGGCAACTCGTCGTGAAGGCAGAGCACAGTATGAGAAAGAGCAAATGATGCCCACAACAACTACTTTGTAGTTTTTTAAGAGTTGTCTATGGTGTATCTACACACCAATATTATATATATAAAAAAAAAAAAAAAAAAAAACTAGGGCTTATAATACCGGTATTCGGGATCTCGGTAATTTTTTCCGAGTATTGATTTAAAGTATTCAAATCCCAGTATTGATACAAAAATACTGGGTTTTCAGTACTAATTTTAAAAAAATAATAATTATCCATGATTTATTCACATAAAGGTTATAAAATCAACAACCATTGCATTCAGCAGTATTAACAATAAATCATTAATACTGCTGAATGCAATGGAAACTTGAAAACATCATGAAACTGTAAGACATAAAATCTTACAAATATATTTCTCTTAGTAAGTACAGCGTGTGTGGAAGTAAAGCACTTAAGGAATAACGAAAACATCATTACAGAAATATTTTCATTATTGGCAGTAGGCTTCGTATGGCAATCAAGGAATATGATCAAGGAAGACACTGTACAGGGAAATAGAATGGGCCAGTAAATCAGAGAGTCTTATAATGGGGGATTTTAATTTCCCAGATATTGACTGGAATTTGTGGGTTGGTCACTCACACACTAGCAAGGCTTTTGTGGATTTATTGGATGATTGTTTTCTACACCAGCATGTTCGTGAGGCAACAAGAGGGAGCAATACTCTTGATCTGATTATCAGTAGTGATTCTTCATGCATTAGGAATCTGCAGATAAATGAACCACTGGGTGGCAGTGATCACAGTGTGCTGAAGTGGGATTTACTCAAGGAGGTAACTACCATCAGAGGTAAAGGGAAGGGTTTTTGCTTTCGTAAAGGCGACTATGATGGTCTGAGACAGTATTTAAATTCTATACAGTGGGACCAACTGATGATGTTACCAACAGCAAATTCAAAATGGGAAGCATTCAAGGAACTAATCTTGGAAGCTACCAGGCTTTACATACCAACCAAGAAATATTGTTCAAGGTTCAGGCCTAAATGGTTGTCAGATGAACTAATGAGACATATGGCAGAGAAGAAAAATGCATGGGATACATACAAATTAATGGGTGACGTGGAAGCCTATGATAGATATAAGTTGGTCTGTAACCAAGTCACAAAGGAGATTAGGCAGGCAAAGGCAGATTATGAGAAATCCTTGGCAAAGGATGCAAAGAAAAACAGAAAAGAGTTCTTTACCTATTTAAACTCAAGAAGGAAAGGGATGAATCAGATTGGTCCACTGGATGTTGATGGTTCAACAGTTGAGGATCCAGCTCAGGTGGCTAACAATCTAAACGAGTATTTTGCATCTACATTCACACATGAGGAGTTATTCAGGAAGGGGAATGTCGTAGGTGAAGTAAACATTGGCAGTGAGCTAGATGATTTTCTAATAACTGAGAGGAAAGTGGAGGAGAAATTGTTGAGGATAAACATAAAAAAGGCACCCGGGGTGGATGGGATCTATCCAGTTATATTAAAGGAGGCAGCAAAGGAAGTAAGCAAACCCCTAGCCATAATTATGAGAGCTTCTTTGGACTCAGGGGAGGTACCCATGGACTGGAGATGTGCAAATGTAACCCCAATTCACAAAGGAGGATCAAAGGCTGACACAAGTAATTATAGACCTGTTAGTTTAACTTCGGTTCCAGGAAAATTAATGGAGGCACTGGTTAAAGAAGCACTGCAGGATCATCTGGACAAGAATTCAGTTATAGCTCAGACACAGCATGGGTTTGTTAAGGGCAGGTCTTGTCTGACCAATTTGATTGGATACTATGATGTAGTCACAAAAGAACTGGATGCAGGGAATAACTTTGATATTATATATTTGGATCTTAGAAAGGCTTTTGATACTGTTGCGCATGGAAGACTGCTGCACAAATTGGAGAAGTGTGGCATTCGAGGCAAATTGCTGCTATGGATAAAGGGATGGTTGAGTGGCAGAAGACAGAGAGTGGTAATCAATGGACACTGCTCAACGTGGACTAATGTTATTAGTGGAGTTCCTCAGGGTTCAGTGTTGGGTCCATTGTTGTTTTCTGTATTTATAAATGATATTGATGATGGTGTATCAGGCTTAATGTCCAAGTTTGCAGACGATACAAAGGTTGGCAGGGTTGTTAAGGACACTACTGATACTATGCTGCTGCAACAGGATCTGGAAAGGTTGAGCAGATGGGCTGAGAGGTGGCAAATGAAGTTTAACATTGACAAATGTAAAGTACTACATATGGGAAACAGTAACCCCAGATCAACGTATCAACTCTGTGGTACTACGCTGACAGTGGTAGAGAATGAAAAGGACCTGGGGGTAATTGTGCAGGCAGATATGAAGTTCTCTGAGCAGTGCAGACGAGCTGCAAGGGTAGCTCATGGTGTCTTGTCAATGATATACAGGAATTTTTCTAGCAGGGACAGGGATGTGATTATTCCCTTGTATAAGGCATTGGTCAGGCCACACCTTGAGTACTGTATACAGGTCTGGAGGCCTCATTTCAAGAAGGATGTAGAGCTGATGGAAAGAGTACAGAGAAGGGCAACAAGATTAGTGAATGGAACAAAGGGTTGCTCTTACGAAGAAAGGCTTAAGTTTTGCAAATTACAGAGCCTGGAGACTAGGCATCGCCGAGGTGATCTGATAGAGGTGTACAAGGCTTTGAATGGCTTGAGCATGCTCAATGCCGATGGGATTCTTCCTCTTGCTCAGAATAATCACCTGAGAGGGCATAAATTCAAATTGAGGAAGGACGGATGTCGGATAGATGTGCGGAAATTCGCCTTTAGCCAGCGGGCAGTTGGTTTGTGGAATAGACTTCCATCGCTTGTTGTTGAAGTTGATAGCCTAAACAAATTTAAGGCTCAGCTGGACAGGTATTTCGAACGAATTGAGGGGTGAAATGGGAGTAGTGGTTGTTTTTTTTTTTTTTTTTTTTTTTGGCTGATGCTGAATAAGCTTGCTTTCTTGCATCATATGCCTCTACTAATGCTAATGCTAATGATGAACAATGGTATGGCAGTTACGGAAGGGTTAATATTAAAATCTTCTTCACAATACTTTAATCCCTCTATTACATTGCTACTTGAGGATGTGACACTTAGTGCATTTTGGGAAAGGTGTCGGTATGGAGCAGTTCAAAGGTATTGTGAACAGGTGATCTTGAGGAATGATACTAAGGTACAGGGAAATAAAAATTAAAGCGTTTTGTTGTGTGGGAAAAATATTCTGTTTTTCTCACCAAAGGAAGAAGAGTGAGTTTAAAGAATAACACCCTGATTGATTGGGTCAGGTTTAAATTAGATAGTAGGAGATACGTAAATGTGTGCAAACTCCTCTAGGGTTTGCATATAAGCTTGCATATAAAAAAGTAGTATAAGGGGCGATTGTAACTTGCAATCAATTCAATAAATAAATAAATGAGAAGGAAATAAATAAGGTGCTCGCACCAAAAGAGTCGTTTGTGGTTGTTGTTTGGAGGGGTTGCAGACTTCCAGTGGTAGTTCTGGGTTCAGTTTGGGTCCAGTTCTGGGAGTGTCCAGCTATATTGTGAAGGGTTCCGCCGGGCATGTTCCTGTGCTAGAAGCTAATCTGGAAGTTGAATAACAAGCCAGTCAGATAGTGTCCTGGCTTCTACTACTGCTGTGGTAATTTCCTTCAGTATTAACAGAGAACTGTTTTCGAAATCAAGAAATAAGAGTTCAACTGAGAAGAGAGAGAGAGAGATCACTGCACTCTGCGGAAGGAACCCGCACAAAGGAATCCCACCGTGAAAGAGAAGGAAGGTAAGTCCTCTAAACTGTTGTGTTGTTTTGGAAATGGTACTTAGATAAAGTTGGAGATTATTTTAGAGACAGGTTGAAGTTGAAAAAACACGAGAAATAGGGACATGTTTAGTACTGAGTTGGTTTATTGGTTGAGGTTGTAAAGAAAATTGATATTGCTAAATTAAGAGAGATTACATGGAATTGTTAGATTTAAGTTAGTGACTATGGATTGCTGTTGTGAAGATAATTGATATTGGTGATTAAGATGAGGAAGTGAATTAGTTTAGTGTTTGAAGCTTTAGAGAGAGTTGAGATTGTTAATTGAGAGAAATTTTATGGAAATGATAGCATGTATTAACAGATTAAATGAGAAAAACGAATAGATTAGATGTAAATGAACACCAGTTATGTGTTGTAAGTAGATTTGTATGATAAATGACTTTTGATTAAATTTGTATTGCTCTTTAGAAACTGACAGCTCACATATAATATATATACTAGTGTGGGGGGGGGATATCCTTCAGCTCCTGGAAATTCTAATTTTTTAACGCAGTCAGGTAGCTTGTGGGGCTTAGTTCTTGAGGGGAACTGCTGTATGAAAATCATAGCAGTGACCACTGACGGCGATACTAAGGTACAGAGAAATAAAAATAAATAAATAACTCCCCACAACTTAGATCTGGTTTCCTCACCAAGCTTAACCGTCAGATCCTTTCTTTCGTTAATACGGATATAGTGCCATAAAAAGTCAAAAAGGAAATAAGATTTTTTGAAGATGAGGGAATAAGGGGGGGAGAGTAAACTGCAACTCGTCTATGACTATCTCAGTACAAAGCACCAACCAGCACAGAATCCAAAAGGACGTTTTCTGCCGCTAATTAAATATGTACCGAAATTAGATCCAGTTTAAACTAACACTATTGAGTTTCTTAAGAGCTCACTTTATTCAGACAGGTAGTGTGGATGTTTATTTTATTGTTTTTAGAATAACTACGGTATATGTTTAATAATTTTTGCTAGAATATTTATTATTGTAATAAATATTTCATTTAAAATGTGAATTCAAGTAATTACTTGTTTTTTTTTCCTTACTTTATTGCACCTAATTGTCATCAAAACTTATTGCGAAAAATTTTTTTTTTTGGAATACCAGTATCCCAGTTTCATAAATTAAAAATACCGAAATACTGGTATTAAGATTTTGATCAGTATTCTAAGCCCTACTCAGAATGTCTTCTAACATCAGATGTTGTGGCAACAAAAAATAATTGTTGAGGTGAGTGCAATCATTACTTTGACCCATATCATCAGATAAATGCAGTTCTATATTACTCTTATCCCCCTAACTAGCAGTTTCCTTGAACCCTTAGGGTATCCTCAATGAAACTGGCAAAAATCCTTGCCCCACCTTTGTTCAAATGAATACCATCTCTACAATATAGATTTCCTCTACCTACAAGTGCAGGGCATACTGATAAAAATCCTTCTCCCCCAGAGAACCTTGCAGATTTCCTTAAGTCTTGAGTTAATTCACAGGTTAATATAATTGGTTAAAAGTATGTGAATATTTACATTTACACACTTTTAACCTATAAGAACCTCACATTGCCCATATTTAGACCTCATAACCCCAATGAATATCAACATTATCACATTTGTGCTATTATCCATTTTATTATTTATTATGAATTTGACTTACTGTGTTGGCCTGAGTTCTCTCCACATATTACAGGAAAAATATCATTTAGATCTTGTCCACTGATGACGAAGTGATCAGAGTTACACCGCCCACTTTCTCTGTCTGGACCTGATAATAAGAAATCCTCCAGGTTCAGTTTCAGTTGACAAATGTCAAGTGATTTCTTGAAAGTCAAAACACATAGTTCGTTTCTAGTCGAACCACTAGGATAGTTGGGGTTTACAAAATAGGTCCAATTTCCCTCAGCTCTTTCTCCACATGACTTTGTCACTAAAAATTAAATAAATGAAGCATTAACAATAAGATATATTTTAAATTAATTTTTATGAGGCATCATATGAAGCTGTTTATAAAGTAAGGCGATGTGTTTTGAGGGAATACTTGAAACATAGACAGATGAACTAGCATGCACAGATATCGAAATTTTGCATGACAAATGGATTAATCCCACGGCAATTAATCGGCAACTGCCAGCAATGCTTTATCCAACACTTTCAAGAACTTTTGCTTTTTTTTTAGCAAAAAGTACCAAACGACCGCTCACAGCAGTGGTTAGAATGTTACAGTTGGAAGGCTCTTGCCTATCCACTACAAGGTGTCACACTCCTGCCCCTTCTGACTTTTATTTTTTCAGGAATTTGTAAAATCATCAGAGGGAACCAAAAATGGTAAATGAAAATGAAATTAAAAAAATGATGAAATTCATTGAATGGGAATATCCCTGAAATTTACAAGGCTGGTATGACTTGCTCATGCATGGTGTAAATGCTTATATGTGATGGGTAACTATGCCAAAAAGTGGTTTACTAATATGTCCCATTATGTGTCATTTCACTGGTCTGTGATTAAAAGATTTTTCACAAAAATGCCTTACTTTTCAAACTATCATAACTTAACATTTTAAGCATCATTTACAAAATATAATTATTGAAATGCAATGCTTTAATAATTTTTTTGTATTCCACAATACACAAAAAATACTTTTAACTCCACAGTTAGTGTTTTTAACTTTAGCTGTTAAAGTGTTTTAAAATTGTATTTTGTGAAGTGCTACTTCACAAAATACAATGTTTTTAACTAGCCACTATCAAGACAGAAATAACTCTTGAAGGGAACAACTTGCTTAAAGTCAGGATGAATGAATACTCATTTTCATTTAAAAATTATAGCATATTTTTTAACAAAAATTCCCCAGATTCTGTAATGTATTTACCAATAATTTATTTAACAAAATATATTTTGTTAAATAAATTTGACCTGGAGACCAGGCACTTGTGAGGTGATCTGATTGAGATGTATAAGGCCTTTAGTGGTTTGGGCAAGCTCAATGCTGGTGGGATTCTTCCTCTTACTCTGAGTACACACCTGTGGGGACATAAGTTCAAATTGAGAAAAGACAGTTGTAGAATAGATGTGCAGAAATTTACCTTTAGCTAGCAGGTGGTTGATTGCTGGAACAAACTCCCATCTGTCATTGTGGAAGTTGACAGCTTAAATAAATTCAAGGCAAAACTGGACAAACTTTTGGAGTGAATGGATGGTTGAAATGGGAAGGTTTTTTTTTTTGGCCAATGCTGTATATTTGTGTTGATTTGTGTTGTTGTGTTTATCTGGCCTTTTATCCATGGTGCACTTGGAAACCAAGTGCACCATGGATAAAAGTGCACCATTCCAAGTGCACCATTTTATCCATGGTAAACATATAAGTATTCTGGCAGGGATGAACCCTGGACATCATCTAAGCTTGCTGGGGGAAGGGGATTAAAAAAAGTGAAGTGGAGCAGTGGGGAAAAAGTGCAAGAAGCTAAAATAAGTAGGGGGGGGATGTAGAAGAAGGCATCCTCCCAAAAAAGTGGGCAGACTTTTTTGGGAGGATGCCTCCCAAAAAAGTCTCCACCACCAGGCTAGTAGAGGGGTGGGTTTTGTATTAGTATTAGCAATGGCCACATGAGCCAAGGAAGCCTGTGGCTTATGCTGCACCAGCCAAAAATAAAAAATAAAATAATAATAATAAAATAAAATCAAAAATAAAATAAAATAACAAAAAATATATAAAATAAATAAAATAAAATAATAAGAATAAAGTAATAATAATAATAATAATAAAATAAAAAATAAAGTAATAATAGTAATAAGAAGAAATTTTTTTAAAATAATAATAATTAATAAGAGAAAAGGTAATAGACAACCTATGCGTTTCCATCCTCCTGTAGGTAATTTCGCCGACCGGGCTAGCCGGGCGGGTAAAATGCCTGCCTGGCACCCCAAAGGTCGCGGATTCGAATCCCGCCTCGGGCTTGGATCAAAGTACTGCAAAAAAAAAAAAACCCTTGGGAGGTGCATTATGACTACAGAAGCCGATGCGCCAAAAAAAAAAAAAAAAAAAAAAGAAAGTAGGTTATTTCAATTATCCCGCTGACCTTTGAATTTCCCCAAACTGTCAGCCTCTACCACCCATCTAGGTAACTTATTCTAGTAATTTGTAACGTGCTGGCTAAAATAAAACTTGCTAGAATCCAGTCTAAACACCCCCCCCCCCTTAACTTGAAACTATGGCCCCTTATTATAGAATCATTTATAGTTGTGAAAATTTTGTCCTCATTCATTTTGCTTGTGCCTCTCAGAGCCTTAAACACTTTGATCAAGTCTCCTCTAAGGTGCCTAGTTTCCAAGCTCTGCAACCCACATATTCAAAGTCATTCCTCATATGGATGCCCTTTTGCTGATCTCACCAGGCAAGTTACCCATCTTTGGACCCTTTCAAGAAGCACAATGTCTTCCTTTAGGTGTGGTCTCCATACTTGAACACAGTAATCCAAGTGTGGTCTAACAATAGCCTTATATAATGGGATTATGACGTCCTTATCTCTACTAGCAATTTTTCTACAAATCATTGATAGGACACCATGGGCCTTCCTTGCAACCAGTCTGCAATGCTTGGAGAACTTCATGTCTGACCATATTGTAACACCCAAGTCCCTTTCCTCCACTACCAGCTTTAGTTCAACTCCGACATTTGTATAAGTTATTTTGGGGTTACTGTTCCCCAGGTGCAATACCTTACACTTTGCTGGAGTAAAGCATAGCTGTCATTTTTCTGACCCTGAAGTCTATCTAGGTCACTCTGCTTGGCAGTGATCATTGACTACTCTACCAATGTTTACATCATCTGCAAATTTAGACAGCACACCCTCTATCCCTTCATCGATGTCATTTATGAAAATCAAAAATAGCATGGTCCTAATACTGATCCTTGGGGAACGCCACTTCTTACATTAACCCAATCTGAGGAATAACTATTTATCACAACCCACTGCCTCCTACCCTGAAGCCATCCAGCTATCCATCTAAGGATTTTCCCTGTGATTCCAACCTTTTCCAGCTTATGAAGTAACCGCTCATGTGAGACTGAGTCAAATGCTTTGCTGAAATCCAAATAAACAGGTTTGGGTGAAAAGTAACAAGACAATGTCCAGGGTTGCCATTGACCATGTGGTTGAAAGACCACTGAAACCCTATCCAGTCCAAAGACAGGATTAGCAGGTACTACCCCCAGAAGCAGGGATAACATTCATTTCAGTCATCTTATCCTGGAGACAGGGTTTGCATGTTAGAGTGGCTAGTCGGTCAACTAGTTAAGGAGTCAGCTTATTATTGGTTTTTAGGAGCATTAGCAACTAAGGCCATATTGCGCCGGGATATGCAGTGGTCATTCCCTGACCTTTCTGCATCCTGCGTATTTGGTGGTGACGGGCTGGAACCCTGGTCTAATCAAGAAGCATGTGCTATGTACTGCTGCTCCTTTCCACCTGGCTACGGAGGTGCCTATCAATTAGTTAAGGAGTCAGCAAAATCATATTTGATTTGCATTAATGTGCAGAATTATTGTGTGGAATCCTTTGGCTCCCTGGTTGATTGGTCATAGTTTTAGGTGCATCAGCAGTTTAGGTCCTATTGCACTGTATATAATATGATTGTAAATTGTGTGTTCTGTGGTTGATTTAGAGTTTGTTGGACTAGAAACTAGAGTTTCTGGGAGGAAAAACCACAATACCTTTGCCTGATTCCTATTAATTCAGCCACATTGTGAAAAAGACCCATAAAATTCTTTGCATCATCGATGGGATTCGAACTCAGGTCTTTTCCACCTGGTGTGAGGCGGATGGTGATTATACCAACTATGCTACCCATGAGGGCTTTGGCTTCCTATTTGTCATTATTTTACTGCCAATTTAGTCATGAAATCATACCTTACTCTCCTTGTGAGAGCTTTGACTCAGCTGAAAAATAAATCTTTGCTATTGATATAAATGCCAAATTCATTCTATTGCTAACGTTTACTAACTGAAAAGAACTTTTTGAGGATTTTTTTTTTGCACATATTAAATACTCCTGATAATCCTACCACTTATTTTATCCATCTGACCTGCTCAAACTTGAAGCAACAACTAGTGATCATGTTGCCATCACTTGCATAGTCTCCAAAGGCCTTGCTAGGTCTGTCACAAAGTGTTTATGTTTGACTGCCATTTTCATCAAACCCTGTGTACTGCTCTTGTGAGAAAATTTAACCCAAGCCTCATGAGGATGTATCGACATTTTTCAGTCTGAAACAAAATTTGAAAGCTTCTGTTTTTAAACTTTTTTTGCAGATCATAAATCATCAGTGTGGGCTTTCATCTGTCTTCTACTGGGCCTTCATATCCTCCTGGCTTTACCTACCCAAATTGTATTGAATCCGTGGCTTGACTTTGTCTTCCTGCTGGCTATATTACTTAACTAAATTCTGCCCGCCACTGAATCTTTGGCTCTACTTATTTGTTGTTTGGATTAAATTGTTGGATTGGGTCTACAACATATTGAAACTGATCATCCTACACCTTCTTTTAACTTCATATCATGTGAGATGACAAGTTAACTGAACCTTTATCTCACACCTGGCTTGATCATGCTGCTGCACTTTGCACTTTTGGGTGGATCACCCACAAGGTGCCTCCGTAGCCAGGTGGGCAGGAGCAACAGTGAATAGCACACGCTTCTTGATTAGACCGGAGTTAGAGCCCGTGACCACCAAATACAGAGGATGCAGAAAGGTCAGGGAATGACCACCACATATCCCCAGAGCAATATGGCCTTAGTTGCTAATGTTCCTAAAAACCAAATAACAATGATCACCCACAACTTGAAATATTATCTAAATGACAACTTAAATAAACCTCTGCCACAAACCTATTTCTTGACCCTTGGACATCCATACCCTTGCAGTCAATCGCTGAACTGATACTGTCACACATTTGGACCACTCTTTTTCAACTTGTTTTCTCCTTAATATCTTTTGACTGAAAACTGATGTCATCTTCTGCTGACTTCAAACTTTGCTAGATGTTACAGACCTGGGGAAAACGCTTTCCTCCTCTCATTTCCCCCGCTTCTCCTTTAGTGCTTTCCTCCACTTTCACTTTTCTTTGCTTACATCTGCCTATTTGTAGGTCGGATAGTTTCTTCATCTTTTTCTATTCTTTTTCACCCAGTCTTTTTTCTTTTCCTTTTCTAGTCTAAAGGCTTTTGTTCCTTATTTCCTTTGCATCTTAGCTCTCCTTTTCCTGTGCTTGTGAAATGGAGAGGCCATGCATGTGTATTAAGGTGTAGATGAAGGCCTGCTTCCTCTTGGTAAGAACAGGAACCAAGGAGGACATTTTTGTGTTGCCCCTCCCTGGTTGCAAAGTGTCTAGTCTAACAACAAAACACACTATAACGCTACTCTACAAAATTCCACATTACACACATGAAGCTGGCTTAGCAGCATTCTTGCTTAATCTTGGAGTAAACAGGCAAATAAGAAGACTTCTGTTACCACCAGGACATAAGATACAATATAAAATTTAAAGGAAGTTGGGGGTGTGTGTGTGTGTGTGTGTGTGTGTGTGTGTGTGTGTGTGTGTGTGTGTGTGTGTGTGTGTGTGTGTGTGTGTGTGTGTGTGTGTGTGTGTGTGTTAAGTACCAAGGCAGCTACAGTTATGAGACCTATATTTGACTGAAATTGTATGTATGCCCTGGTCCTTTGCTGGATGAAAAACCTGCATTTCTAAGAGAAAGCCATGTGACCTTCGGCTTAGACTGACTAATTCAGTCACTTTGTGAAAACACGTCATTGATGTGAATCAGGTCTTTTCTAACTGCTGTAGGAGGATGGTGATTATAAACCACTCTACTACCCAAGAGGATATCTAAATGAGCAAATGTTTTTTTTTTTTTTTTTTTTTTCAGAGAAGAACAGAAGTGATGCAACTGATAAAGTTATCACTAGAATAGCAAACTTACTGACACAGCACACTCCCAATCCCCATGCACATGACTCGATTCCTCTTCCTCCTCGTTTTATGCATTCATGGGCTCCAAGACAAGTACCAGTCAGCCCAGTTACTGAGCGACATGTACTTTTACTGAATTGACTAATGAAGTTGAGCATGGCCACTGTAAAGATGCCAAATAATTACAATTACTGTATGTTAAATAACATTTGAAAATTAGTGTTTGTATTAGAATTAATAAAGGCAAAAAGATATTTGAAAAACAGGCTTCTGAGAGTCAGCCTTAAGGGAAAACAAATTACGCTCTTCATGCAATTGCAGCCGGATATCTGTCCATTTGTTCCTTAAATTTACATAAGCTCTAGTTATCGCTAGCTCGTGATGTTCTGAACATCGTTATCGGTAAAAACAATAATATTTCATGACTGTCCTATTGTTTGTATGAAGCATGGGGCGAAATACTTGAGTGATGAACAACTTGCAGCTTGCATGGGAATATGCATGTAATATGGAATTTAGAGTGCAAAGGTCAGGACATAACCTGCAGTGATCTGGATCAGTCACTGTGGGTGATGAGTCATGGTGCCATCACAGAGAATAAATACATAGCCAGTAATGGCAATATGTGAGCAAGGGGGAGCCATCCCAATGGTGCAAGGGGTGCACTGCACCTGGGCGGCAATGTTCAAGGGGCACCTGAAAACCTGAAACTTACATACACATATGAAGAAAATTTTAAAGGGACGCCAAATTGCAATTGGCACCCGGGCATCACATACCCAAGGAATGCCCTTGTATGCGAGCTCCCCCACAAAAAGATTTGTTCCATTCTCAACGCTGAAAAGGGTATGTTGGCATTTTTCTTGGACTGAAGAGACCCACTCCTCATAGGTTTTCTTGTGATATGATAAATACCATAAGGATTTGGGGCAAGTGCGACAGACCTAATATTAAGAGTGAGTGGCTGGGCATGTTATATTGCATTATCATTTTGTGCGATAATGCAAAATCTTTTGTGGCCAATGTCATGCAGGCACGGTTGCACCGATATAAATTGGCACTGCTCACATATTTGCCATACAGGTCTTACCTTTCCTGGTGTGATTATCCTATCTTCAGGCTACAGATAAAGGCCCCAGAAGGACGTTGCTCTCACTCAGGCATGATCATAAAGTTTTACTAGCAACCATCAGAATTCTACATGAAGAATTCCTTGTTAAACATTGAGAGACAGATTCTGAATGCTGCAATGATTTTATTTTAAATTTCTACATCAGAGGACAGACAGTTTAAAAAAATTTATTTTATTTTTCCACCTTATATTATTATAAAAATATAAAAAAACCTTTTCTCCGTTATGTTTGTTTGTTATTTGGTTTTTAGGAGCATTAGCAACTAAGGCCATATTGCTCCGGGATATGCGGTGGTCATTCCCTGACCTTTCCGCATCCTCCGTATTTGGTGGTGACGGGCTGGAACCCTGGTCTAATCAAGAAGCATGTGCTACGCACTGCTGCTCCTTCCCACCTGGCTACGGAGGCGCCTTTTCTCCGTTATGGGATTTTTACCATCCCATGTCAGGTACTGGTACCAAGTGCATGGGATTTGTTGTATCGAGATATTATTACTGTTGATCAAGGAACTCTCTTACAGTATTATAGGTGTTCAGGATCACAGCTTTCTGTAGTTCCATAAGTGTTCTCTCTGAGACCTATTGCTGCTAGGTTCTTAGGGAGGCTCTTTGCTACTATGCCACTGGTTAACATGCCTATTGGGATGGTCATTACTTTTTACATGTGCCACATTTCTTTGACTTCTTGTCTTTGGTGTGTAATGAATACAGGAAGGACAGACAAGACAGGAGAGGTGAGGGGGTTATGCTCTTAGTTAAAAAGAATATTAAGGCAGTGCATCCAGTTGACTTGGGTGATGAGTGCAATGTTGAGTCAGTTTGGACTCAACATTGCACTTTTCAGTCAGTTTGAGTCCATGTGGAGTGTATTATAGGCCTAATGACTGTGATGAATATACCAAACAGCTATACAGCAAAATAGAGTGGGCCAGCAAATCAGAATGTCTCATAATGGAGAATTTTAACTTTTCAGGAATTTGTGGGATGGTCACTCACTCACTAGCAAGACTTTTGTGGATTTCTTAGATGGCTGTTTTCTACAGCAGCATCTTAGAGAGGCAACAAGAGGAAGCAATACTCTTGATCTAGTTATCAGCAGTGATTCTTCATGTGTTAAGAACCTGCAGATAAAGAAACCACTAGTGGCAGTGATCACAGTTTACTGATGTGTGATTTACTTAAAAATGTAACTACCATCAGGCGTAAAGGGAAGGGTTTTTTGCTTTTGTAAAGGTAGCTACAGTGGTCTCAGACATTTTTAAATTGTATGTAGTGGGCCCAATTAATGATATTACCAACAGCAAATTCTAAATGGGAAGTATTCAGGAAAATAATCAAAGAAGCTATTAGGCTTTGCATACCAACAAAGAAATACTGTTGGAGGCTTAGACCTAAAAGGGTGTCAGATGAACTATTGAATCACTTGACAGAGAAGAAAAGTACATGCAATGCATATAAATTATTAGGTGATAAAGAAGCCTATGGTAGATATAAATTATTCTGTAATCAAGTCACAGAGGAGGTTAGGCAAGATAAGGCAGATTATGAGAATGGATATTGCTCTTTGTGGACTAATGTTATTATTGGAGTGCCCCAGGGTTCAGTACTGAGTCCATTGTTGTTTTCAGTATTTATCAATGATATTGATGAAGGTATATCAGGCTTAATGTCTAAGTTTGCAGATGATACAAAGGTTGGCAGGGTGTTTAATGACAGTCATCAGAGCAAGCTACTGCAACATGATTTAAGAAAATTGGATCGATGGTTTGAGAAATGGCAGTTGAAGTTTAACATTGATAAATGCAGGGTGATAACTGCACGTGGGTAGCAGTAACCCCAGAGTAAGTTATGAACTGTGTCGTACCACGCTCAGGGTAGTGGAGAATGAAAAAGACCTGGGGTTAATTGTGCTGTCAGGCATGAAATTCTCTGAGCAGTGCAGACATACTGCCAGGACAACCTCATAGGGTTTTGTCAATGATATACAGAAACTTTGCTAAGGAGGCAATTATCCCACGGTTAGGCTGCATCTTGAGTACTGTATAGGAAGGATGTAGAGCTGCTGGAATGGGTGCAGAGAGGGACGCCCAGATTGGTGAAGGGAACAAAAGGGTGCTCTTACCTAGAAAGGTTTCAATTCTGCCAAATGCAGCATCTCAAGACCAGGCATTATGGGGACATCTGATTGAGATGTTTAGTCTTGAATGGATTGAGTAAGCTGAATGTTAATGGTATTCTTCCACTTGCTGAGACTATTACACTTATGAGGGGGCATAAATTCAAGTTTAGGAAGGATGGTTGGAGGATAGATGTGCATATGTTTTCCTTCAAGCAATGGGTAATTGATTTTGGAGCAGATTTCCATCTGTTGTTGTGGAAGTGGATAGGTTGAATAAATTCAATGAACCAGTAGACAAATTCTTGGAAGGTACAGATGGGTGAACTGTTTTTTTTTGGCCGATGCCATACAAGCTTGCTTTTTTGCATCATTTGCTATTACTACTACTCTTAGACAAACACTATATCGGCGTATTGATCATGTGTGAAGATGTGTGGCACTCTTAACAACACTTCTAACACCAAACAGCATCAGGTTATAACTGCTTCTTGGTCACATCTGATTCAGGATTCTGCTGTGCATTCCAGTTTCAAACAGCTGTATCTCTATATCCATTGAGCATTGGACACATGTTTATATGAACTTTTTTATTCAGAATAATCGATACTGTAACCTCCCAAAATATTTATTATTCCTTCTGAATCACCCTGTGTATGCATGTTTGTGTGTATATATACAGGGGCACAATGGTTGATCTATTTTATTTTTTGTTCCATCCTGTTGGTCACATTATGGTTGGATTTGTCTTGTAATATTTCATGTAATTTTAAAATAGTATCATCAAGGGGTTGCGTCTAAATTTGAATTAACTGGCATTATGCAGCACACTGGGTTTTCTGAAAAGAAAATTCAAAATTTTGTGTGAAACAACTCAAATCTACTCTATTTTTATACAGATATATAATAATAATTTTATTTATCATCAGTTTGCTCTATATAGAACAAATAATTTTAAATATTTATACAATTATATATACTAATCATATCGAAAATAAGTAATGTTCTATAACGAAATTCGTTGTGATTCTATCAGTATATTTTTTATGAACCAGAGCTCTAATGCTCAATATGTTTTACGTTGATATCAATATTTGTAAAAGAATAAGAGTTTACCTCAATATGATATGTAAAACACTTCTGTATGATACTCTCCAGAGATTAAAATGAAAACAATTAAAAAATCGAAAAACATATATAACAATAAAAAAAATAATTAAAATCAATTGAACACAATTAAAAATTAAGTAAAAAATTAATTTAATGATAAAATTGCGAAACAATTTTCCTTCCTAGAGGACACTACGTAGAACCTTGATAAGACAAGTCGCAATCGCTGCATTTGTGTTGTGAGCAAGGAAAGGACTGAGTGACAAAAAGAGGAAGGAAAATCGTTTTGCAATTTTTTCATTAAATTAATTTTTTACTTAATTTTTAATTGCTTAAATTGATTTTTAATTGTGTTCAATTGATTTTTAATTCTTTTTTTACTGTAATGTAAGTTTTTCGATTTTGTAATTGTTTTCGTTTTAATTTCTGGAGAAATTATACGGAAGTATTCTACGTATCATATTGAGGTAAACTTCTCTTATTCTTTTATAAAAAATTATTATGAAAATAAACACATATTACTTGATACCTTCTGAATAGTTTGCAGACCCCCTGGAACTGGCCTATAGACCACCAGGGGTCTGCGGACCCCAGTTTTGGAAAAACTGCCGTATTGTACTATTTTGACTATGTGTATAAAGTGTATTGTGTTTAAACTGTAAAAGTGATAAAAATGTACTGTAACCAGTCTCGTGTTTTGTAATGAAATCGTCATCATTAACCTGTACTGATATTATTAGCAGTCACATTACGGAAATGTGTTAAAAAAAACTGAGAACATATTTGAAATTAGTGCCCTAAACTGATTTAGAAGTGTGTTTACATCTTTGATCGGCGCCTCCGTAGCCAGGTGGGCAGGAGCAGCCATGCGTAGCACACGCTTCTTGATCAGACCGGAGTTCGAGCTTGTGACCACCAAATACGGAGGATGCGAAAAGGTCAGGAAATGACCACCGCATATCTCCGGAGCAATATGGCCTTAGTTGCTAATGCTCCTAAAAACCAAATAACAACAACATCTTTGATGAAACAAAAACAATTTAACTTTATTGACAAGTGTAATTGTTAGAAAACTATTTAAGGCTCTATATATAACGTTATTTAATATTATTATTATATTATTAAGTACATGGGTATAAACACGTTCAAGTTCTAATCTATTAGTAGTTAAATGTAGGCTCTGATAAAGAAGAAATAAGTGAATAAAAGGAATAAATGTTTTAGTTTTCAAATTTTACTTACATTTCCCAGTTCTCGTGGTACTGTTTTCGAATGTGACAAAGGATACGTTATTAAAGTTGGCTCTGACTTTCATTGCCATCAGGACAAAAGATAAGCACATTATTTTCCATATGCATGCAGTGCTGATAAACATTCTGTCTTGTCACTATAAAAAGTGTTCAAAGTAAATATATATCACAAAATACTATGAAGACTTAAATGTTAAGAAACAGAGATTAAACGTTAAATTAATTGTGATTTGCTTACTTCAGTAAATATAACTGTAATGTAGTTATATTTACTGAAGTAAGCAAATCTGTAGTTTTTTCAACATTGTAATATTTACTTTAGTAAATATTACAATGTTCAAAAAAAGTCGCAAGTTACAGTTGAATGTGAAAGTCTGCAATTCTGCCTAGATATGATAGGAGGGAGTATATAATGAGGGCCTTGTCGATCAATTCAGCTGTGGAGAGATTGTGCAAGGCCCAAGGGGTAGAATTTTTTTCAGCCTGGTCTATGCTTGTTGACAGGAGAGACTGCAAAGAGGTACCTACCATCAGGGGTAAAGGCAAGGGTTTTTGCTTTTGTAAAGGCGACTACGATGGTCTGAGACAGTATTTAAATTCTATACAGTAGGACCAACTGATGATGTTACCAACAGCAAATTCAAAATGGGAAGCATTCAAAGAACTTATCTTGGAAGCTACTAGGCTTTACATACCAACTAAGAAATACTGTTCAAGGTTTAGGCCTAAATGGATGTCAGATGAACTAATGAGACATATGGCAGAGAAGAAAAATGCATGGGATACATATAAATTAATGGGTGACATGGAAGCCAATGATAGATATAAGCTGGTCTGTAACCAAGTCACAAAGGAGATTAGGCAGGCAAAGGCAGATTATGAGAAATCCTTGACAAAGGATACAAAGAAAAACAGAAAAGAGTTCTTTACCTATGTAAACTCTAGAAGGAAAGGGATGAATCAGATTGGTCCACTGGATATTGATGGTTCAACAGTTGAGGATCCTGCTCAGGTGGCTAACAAACTAAATGAGTATTTTGCATCTACATTCACACATGAGGAGTTATTCAGGAAGGGGAATGCCAGAGGTGAAGTAAACTCTGGCAGTGAGCAAGATGATTTTGTAATAACTGAGAGGAAAGTGGAGGAGAAATTGTTGAGGATAATCAAAAAAAAGGCACCCGGGGTGGATGGGATCTATCCTGTTATATTAAAGGAAGTAATCAGCAAACCCTTAGCCATAATTATGAGAGCTTCCTTGGACTCAGGGGAGGTACCCATAGACTGGAGATGTGCAAATGTGACCCCAATTCACAAAGGAGGAACAAAGGCTGACACAAGTAATTATAGACCTGTGAGTTTAACTTCTGTTCCAGGAAAATTAATGGAGGCACTGGTTAAAGAAGCACTGCAGGATCACCTAGACAAGACTTCAGTTATAGCTTGGACACAGCATGGTTTTGTTAAGGGAAAGGCTGGCCTGACCAATTTGATTGGATACTATGATGCAGTCACAAAAGAACTAGATGGAGGGAATAACTTTGATATCATATATTTGTATCTCAGAAAGGCTTTTGATACTGTTGCACATGGAAGACTGCTGCACAAATTGGAGCAGTGTGGCATTGAAGGCAAATTGCTCCTATGGATAAAGGAATGATTGAGTGAGAGAAGACAGAGAGTGGTAATCAATGGACACTGCTCATCGTGGACTAATGTTATTAGTGGAGTCCCTTAGGGTTCAGTGTTGGGTCCATTATTGTTTTCTGTATTTATAAATGATATTGATGATGGTATGTCAAGCTTAAAGTCCAAGTTTGCAGACGATACAAAGGTTGGCAGGGTTGTGGACACTACTGACGCTATGCTGCTGCAACAGGATCTGGAAAGGATGAGCAGATGGGCTGAGAGGTGGCAAATGAAATTTAACATTGACAAATGTAAAGTACTACATATGGGAAACAGTAACCCCAGAGCAACGTATCAACTCTGTGGTACTACACTGACAGTGGTAGAGAATGAAAAGGACCTGGGGTATTTGTGCAGGCAGATATGAAGTTCTCTGAGCAGTGCAGACAGGCTGGAAGAGTAGCTCATGGTGTCTTGTCAGTGATATACAGGAATTTTCCTAGCAGGGATAAGGAGGTGATTATTCCCTTGTATAAGGCAACGGTCAGGCCACACCTTGAGTACTGTATACAGGTCTGGAGGCCTCATTTCAAGAAGGATGTAGAGCTGCTGGAACAAGTACAGAGAAGGGCAACAAGATTAGTGAATGGAACAAAGGGTTGCTTTTACAAAGAAAGGCCTAAGTTTTGCAAATTACAGTGTCTGGAGACTAGGCACCGGCAAGGTGATCTGATTGAGGTGTATAAAGCCTTGTATGGTTTGAGCATGCTCAGTGCTGATGGGATTCTTCCTCTTGCTCAGAATAGTTACCTGAGAGGGCATAAATTCAGATTGAGGAAAGACAGATGTAGGATAGATGTGCAGAAATTTGCCTTTAGCCAGCAGATAGTTGGTTGGTGGAACAGACTTGCATCCCTTGTTGTGGAAGTTGATAGCCTAAATAAATTTAAGGCTCAGCTGGACAGGTATTTTGAACGAACGGAGGAGTGAAATGGAAGTGTTTTTTTTTTTTTTTTTTTTTTTTCCGATGCTGCATAAGCTCGCTTTCTTGCATCAAATGCCTCTACTAATGCTAAAGGGGTTCTCTTACCAAGAAATTCTTAAGGTCTGCAAATTGCAGCTTCTGGAGACTAGGCACCTGCAAGGCGATCTGATTGAGGTGTATAAAGCCTTGAATGGGTTGAGCAAGCTGAATGCTGATGGGATTCTTCCTCTTTCTCAGATTAAGAACCTGAGGGGGCATAGATTCAATTTGAAGAAAGACAGTTGTAGAATAGATGTGCGGAAATTTGTCTTTAGCCAGCAGGTGGTTTATTGGTGGAACAGACTTCCATTTTTGTTGTGGAAGTTGATAGCCTAAATAAATTTAAGGCTGAGCTGGACAGGCATTTGGAACAAATGGATGGGTGAAATTGGAGTGGTTTTTTTTTTAACTGATACTGCATAAGCTTCCTTTCTTGCATCGTATGCCTCTACTAATGCTAATGCTAATTTATTTCAAGCAAAAATATAGTAGAATTCCAGTTATTCGAAATTTTGATTATCTGATTTTTTAAAAAATTTTCTTGCTTTTTTTTCCCCCTAATTTTGCTCAAAGAAATTAACACACTTGATTTCACACATAGTAACTGTAAGAAATTAAACTATCACAGGGAAATAATAAAACCATTCCACTTATACTAAAGCAAAGAAGAGTAAATTTCATCCATGTCATTTCTGAGTAATACCAATGGCAGCTATGAAAGACACAAAAATTCGCTGTTATATTAATTACTATAAATAAAACTATTTAATTTCAGTTTGTAGCCATTTTAATTATTTTCAGCAGAATTTTTATGCATCATGTTGATGTGGCTGGTGCTTTATAGAAGTGACATGGTATAAAAATGCCTGGCTTTTTTGACAGATGCATCAAACTTATTTTTTTTTTATGTCTTATTCCTTAATTTTTTTTTAAATGTATGGTCCTTTGATTTCCATAGAGAGGTGGAGTTTCTTTTGTACAGTTCAGTGAACCTTCCCAAGCTGTCAGCCTCAACTATCTACAGAGGTAACTTATTCCAATGATTTATAACTTGCTAGCTAAAAGAATTCTTCCTGCAGTCAAGTTTCTATCTCTTCTCCAAAATTGAAATTTATGTCCCCTAGTTCTAGTATCATTTATAACCATGAAAATTTCACCTTCCAAACACCATTCAAATTCTGGAACAATTCATTATCCCATCTCAGAGCCTTATAGAGCTCAGTCAGGTCACCCTCTCCCAAGTTGCCTAGCTACCTCAGAGAGCACTAGTTACTAATAACCAGCCCGCATATTCAAAGTCTTTCCTCATATGGACATGTTTTTGCTGATTTAAACAAGCAGGTTGCTTGGTGAAATCAGTAAACTCTTTGAACCATTTTAAAGAGCTCTTTGTCTTTTTTACATTTTGACTTCAGATTCGGACACAGTGTTTAAGTTCAATTGCTTTATGTATGTATTGTAATTAGCATTAGCACATGATGCAAGAAAGCAAGCTTATATAGCATCAGCCAAAAAAAAAAAAAAACATACACCCCCCCCCTTCTCATTTCACTCATCCAGTGAAGTGAGAAGGGGGCTCACTTATACAGTGAGCTTTGACCTCCTTATCTCTGTATGCAAAGGTTTGATAAATCATCGACAGGACATCACAGGCAGCACTTCCTTGTTGCCTATCATCACTGTATGTAGAAATTCATGTATTCCTCAATAACCCCCAAACTTCTCTTCTCCGCTGTTTTTAACTCCTCTTCTAATAATTTATTTTTTAGATATTATTAACCAAGTGTAAAAAATTGCACTTTGTGTCATTAAAATATATCTGCCACTTTTCTGATTCATCTTTGAAGCATATCCAAGTCATTCTGAAGGAGTGTTGCTTGGTACTGGTAATGTGACTCTCCCAGTCATGATATCATTAGGTTTGGTTTTGTTATGGTCTGCAATTTTAACATCAAAATTTGTAGACAGTATCAGGATATCAAGTAGAGGGAATGATCCTTGTATTCCTTTGTTAATGTCATTTTAGAAAATCAGAAACAACGGCAATCCCAGGTCCAGGCCCAGTCCCAGAGAGACCCATTTATCTCTCTTCCTTAGGCCCCATTATTTGGATGGTCCTGTATTTTGACAAGATAAAAAAAACTATTATATTAGGGTCACATGGAAAATTACTTTCAACTACCCATGCTCCGGGTGGTTATAAAATAAGTTTCCCTATTCAGGAGACCCTAGTGCCAAAACGGTTAGAGATGGCACTGTGAAAGTCGGTGGGTATGTCGTTTAGGGTAATTTCCGACACCAGGGGAGAGACTGGTACTGTAAACATTAGATGGAATACTTAACTTAGAATTAGATTTTAATATTGCCTAATTATCCTACACACTGCCCTACTCCTGCCATATGAATGCATGCACACGTGCTGAATGCAAACATCCAAAATAATTATGACTGCATGGATGCGTATATATTATGTATCACTGTTGTGTATATGTGCATATATATGTATGTTCTTATATGTCTATGTGTACATAAGTTGTTTTTTTTTAGGTCCTAGCCACTGAAATCTCAGAAAATTACGCGGCAGGACCTGCCAGAGTAACTTAAGTCTACTGGGTTCCTGGTCTGCCACCACAGGGCGAAGGTGGGGCAACACTGGGCTCCAGCAGAGGTCCAGTGGCTAAATGACCAGATGAACAATGGCACACAACATTACACAGGTACAATACTCACACACTTTTAAACCTCTGGCATTACAAGCAAACTGGTACACCGACAAAGAAAGCAATGCGGAGATGGGGGAAACCCCTGCTGCCGCATGACAACAATATACCTTACACCTTACCTTACATCTTACATCATATAAATGCCTCAGTCGCAGAGTCTGCAGGGGCTGCCCCCAGGGTTCTGTCCTGGGCCGCTCCTGTGGAACTTTGTCTTAGATGAATTCCTTGCCATGGATCTGGTTGGTGTGGAGGCCCAGGCCTATGCAGATGACTTGTTCTTGACCATCAAGGCTGACAGCAGATCCTCCCTAGAAATGCAAGCAAATGATGCCCTGCAAAACCTGCTACATTTGTTCAAACTAGCACCCGACAAGACAAAATCGGTGCTGCTAAAAGGTACTCTAGACTTGAGACCACCACAAATTAAGATTGAGAACAAAACAATTAGGCTGTTCGAACAGATTAAATACCTAGGAATAATTCTGGACAGAAAATTAAATTTCAAGCCACACCTAGGATATATTAAACATAGGACAAGAAGGTACGTGGCCCTCGTCACTAGTCACTCGCAGGAACTGGGGACCTAGCTGGACTACTGTCCCTCTACTACAAAGCTGTCTTCTTCCCTGCCATCACGTATGGCTCCTCTGTCAGGTACGTTAGGGCCGGACTAGAAGTGAATTAACGGATGCTCTAAACTATTCAGAGAACCATACTAGAATGACTAGCACGGCTGCCCTCCAAGTCCTGGCAGAGTTTCTTACCCTGGACCTCGAGGCTACCCGCTGTGGTCTGCTCTACCATCTTGCTAGAAACACATCGGCTACAATGTATGACCTCACCACTGACATCACAAATGATGGCAACTGTGAGAAGAGAAGAATTACCGACCACCTGGTCCAGATTTGGTAGAGGCAATGGAGCGACACAGAAAAAGGCGCAGTGACTATAACATTCCTCCACACTGTCACTAAGCTGTACCCTATGGTGCTAGTGTGGTTTCACCCCAGTTGGAATACCACCTTCCTCCTTACAGGACATGGCCCGTTTAAAGCTAAGCTTTACCAACTTGGCATCGTAGATAACACGGACTATCCTTGTGGCAACCCCGGAGACACTTAATGTTTGACTTTGATCTGTATGACAACCTACGACTACGCCTAATAGCAGCAATCCAATATATACCAGACTGTTAGACATTCAAGAGGACTACACGGCACCCAGTCAATATGCTCAGGATCTATTTTCCAGAAGGAATACAATGATATCAATACACCAAAGGCAACTGACTAGAAGGACTGCAGGAGGTCAAACAAGCACGTGACATACAAACAAACTCACCATACCAGAGAAAGACAAGACTTTAGGGTGATTTGGATGGCCTACTGGTGACCCAAAACCGCACTCCCTTGTGTGGACCTGTTTTTTCCTATTTCCCAGGGAGGGGGGGAGAGTATTTGCTCTTCTCCCCTCCTCTCCTCTCCATATTTTCACTGTGGTGGGGCATGGGCATACCCCACCACAGTGAAACCGAAAATTCCATTTTAGGTCTCCTTCAAGTCTCCATTCCCTGGGCCTTAGCCCATCCGTGGCTTAGATCTTGAAGGGTACTTATGTTGGAGCCAGAAAAATTCAATTTAATTTAAAACAAAATTAAAATAACTCAACGTAAATTAAACTCAAATTAATTTCTATTAGCCACTTAGCCTCTCATAAGAAACAATCTGTATTAACAATGTTCACAGATCTTAATTAGGAGAGTTTCCATCCCTGCCACGAGGAGACAGGCCTCTACCATCTCGATTGTATCTCCTCTTAAATACTTTTTCTACAAATCTATTAAAATATACAAATATTCGTTTATCCATGAACAGGACCTGCAGGGCACCCCTATCCAGAACACCAATGGATAATCTTAACTCATTCCTAAAATCCTCATAATTTACACAATCCATCATTATATGTTCAGAAGTTTCTTGGCAACCGCAATAGCACAGCTCATCATCTCGTAGCCCCAGTTGGTGCAATCTCATGGCAAGTCCGTGTCCAGTAATCAAGAAGGTAGCTCGCAACCCAAATTGCAGCCACAATCTTTCCTTATTAACAATATCTACTCTTGGTAGAAATAAATACGTTTGTCTTCCCTTGTCTGAGGTGTTCCAACTTTCTTGCCATTTCACCATTATTTCATGTAGTATCCTAACTTTTTCTTGTTTTATATCCATTCTATTATAAATTTTATTACCATCAGGACATGAGGTTATTCCCATTATTTCTTTACTAATATTTCTTTTTGTACAATACAACAGCCCAGACAACAGGACATTATACTGAACAGGGAACTTCCCAGAGATAACCTGTAAGGCCTCTGTCGAGACGGTTTGACACGCTCTAGTAATTCCTAAGAGCACAAACCTTTGTGCTTGTAACAAATATTTTTGAATTTTGACTAAAGACACCCTATGAACCCAAGCTCCGGAGGCATAAGTCACTATTGGGATAAATAAACAATCATAAAGTAAATTCACAGAACGGCCCTTTATGCCCCAATCAACCCTTATGACCCTCCTGAGCTTCGCATAAAGAATTCTAATTTTATCTTTTAAATAGCGTACGTGTTCAGTAAAGAACAAACGTTCCTCTAATTTCAAGCCCAAATATTTCATTACTCTTACGTATCGAACCGTGTCATCCGGAAGCCTCACAACTGGGGCTCGATTTAAACTCAATTTCCCTTTCAGTAACATCTGTACTGACTTTTCACGAGATATTTCTAATTTATATTTCCTAGTCCAATCTGCAAGATCATTTAATACTTCTCGAGCTATATCTTCTATCTGAGATCTTGAATTACCTTCAACTATATGACCAGGTCATCTGCATACGCTATTTTGGTTACACCCGAAACCTCCGAACTTAAAAACTCATCGAAAACGATGTTCCAGGCAAAGGGGCCAATCACCGAGCCTTGAGGACATCCCCGACATACATTTTTGTCAATTTTTACATATTTAGTTCTGATTATCACTTTACTATCTGAAAAGTAATCTTTAAAAACTTTATATAACTTATCAGAACACAGTGTATCTTATTCTATACAATATTCCTTGCCACCTAAGCTGGTCGAATGCACCTTTAAAATCAATGAATACTCCCAGGACATACTTCTTCCCACTGCCCTCCACCTTCTGCACCAATTTACATGCATCATCTTCTGTTGAACTATCTTTTTTAAATCCAAATTGACTTGTCATTAAACCTTTTCCTTCATATAAAATCATTAACCGATTTATTATTAATCTTTCATAAATTTTCCCTAAAACAGACAGAAGGGCAATAGGACGGTATGCCCCGGTTTCATTCAACATTTTATCCACACCTTTAACTAATAATTTAACTTGTGCAATCTTCCAGCCTTGGGGAAAGATTCCTTCATCTAAACACTTATTATACATCTTTATGTATACATCAGGACATATCTTATATGTTCTTTTAATTAACACTACCTCTAATTTGTCCAGGCCCGTCGACCTGCCACTCTTCGCCCGGTCCACCACTTCCGACACTTCCATGGAGGTAAATTCCTCCTCAATTTCACTAGTATCATATTCCCTAACTTTTTGCTCTATTTGTTCCTGAATACTGCTCAGATCATCCACGTCCTCCGGGAAGAGACCATCCAGAATCCTGTCCATAGACTCTCCCCATGACAGAGTTTCATTGTCTCCTTGCCCAATTGTATATGACACATCTGAGAGGCTTCTTTTATCATTTAAAACTTTGTAAACTGAATTCCATGGGTCTCTAGAACCCTGCTCGCTCACAAACTTCTTCCATCTTACAATCTTTGCATCATTGCTAACAGCACGAGTATATATACTTCTTAACGTTCTATATTGTTCTTTAACACTATCACTTAAATCATGATCACCACTATGACTCAATCTTTGGAACAATCGTCTTTTCCTAAACGCTTCCTTTCTCATTTGACTCAGTTCATAGGTCCACCAAAATACAGGACGGTTCACACATCTTTTCTTCATATATTTTTGACACAATCCCTGTAGTAATTCAGTTAACTTTTCCACACATTGTCCAGATGTCAGGCTTGACGAGTCCATCAAATTCACTCTATGTCTGAATTCTAACTCTAATTCCGACCATGTGGCATCTACAACATTCTTAACATTATACCTTCCGACATCATAATAATAAGATCTACTTTCATCATTTCCATCTATTACAAAGAGAACACTGTTATGGTCACTTGTGGTACATTCCTCATATACTCTCCAATTTTAATTTTTCTTAACATTGATGCTGTTGCAATTGTAATGTCAATGTAAGATTGTCCATGAACAGTGGAAAAAGTTGGCTTATGCCCAGAAACATTAACCACATCAATCCTAGCTGTAACGAGGCATTCCTCTAATAATTCACCTCTATCATCGGAATGATCACTGCCCCATAGGGGCGAGCTAGCATTCGAATCCATAGCCATAACCAAACCGCAAGAGCCAAACACTCTAAACAATTTTTCTAAATACTCAACACTAATTTTAATATCCAATGTTGGGGGCTCGGCTCCACGTGCCGGGGACGGGGATCACTTAGCAGCTGTGGATGACAGCTGCTTCCTGATGGCAAAGTGACCTGACATTAACAACACACTATACACACAAACACTTCTTTAATACAATTTTAACCTTTCCTATACAAAATTCAGTTATTAGTTTTAGATCATTGTTCAAAATTGAATCCATCTCAAAATTTTCTTCTTTTGAATATTCTATTTCTTAGCTATAATTCAGGCCCACTTTACAGTTTTTCTGTTAAAATGTTTTAGGTGGAGATGGGCACATGCCTAGGTACCACCCCGACACAGTATATACACACCCACACACCTCGCGTATTGAACTGCGGACTGTAACGGGGGCGCCGCTCTGCACTTGTACCAGGAACGTTTCCTGCACAGGCGTGCTCCTTATCATACGATTTTCGCACGTGTGCACAGAAGGCTAAGTGAGACTGGTTGTTTCACGAGATGTACCATGAATCGAGAGCGAACGACGAGGACGCCAGACAATGAGGAGAATGTCCTACGTCTTGCAGAAGGCAATCCGAGTACGAGTACTCGAGCGATAGGCCAACGATTGGGTATTTCCCAATCCACTGTATAGAGGATACTGTCAACAAACCAAATGAGTTCATACCATCTGCAACGCGTCCAATCATTGGAGCCTGCGGAATATCCACTCAGAGGACTTTTGCTACTTGGTTTCTTCAACAGAAACGGTTCGCAAATGCTGACTTCCAGCGGGATCCATGTTCACGCGACCTCCCCTCTACCGCATGACGAAGGCATTTCGGACCCTGCAATGCTATGTGATTCCGATTCGTCTTTGTACCCCCTACCTCCTGCAAGTTTGTCGCACTGGTAGTGACTCACCCTGTATATGACTGGAATGCATATGGCTCCTGCAACAAAGCTATGGATACGCATTTTTCTTCTATTACTTTATTTATCTGAGCTGCTACAGATTTTGATCTTTGTGCATTTAACTGAAGTATTTTTATTCCACTATCCATAATTTACTTTCTTTTTATAATTTTCTAATGCTTTTGCATACTGAGGACATCTCTTATCAACTGCAGCATGAACAGCCTCAACACCCATCCTGCCGACCGGGCTAGCCGGGTGGGCAAAGTGCCTACCTGGCAACTCAAAGGTCGCGGGTTCGTATCCCGCCTCGGGCATAGATCAAAGTACTGCAAAAATCTTGGGAGGTGCATTATGGCCACAGAAGCCGATGCGCCAATAACTACCAAAAAAAAAAAATAAAAATAAATAAATAAATAAAAAAAATAAATAAAAAAAACACCCATCCTGCTACAAGCACAGCACCTTGGATCTTTATTTTTATTATCCTTATCAGTATCAGTGATTATTTTCTCCACAGTGACCACACACCATCTCCCGTTTACAAAATTTTGCCACATGGCCAAATGTTAAACACCTAAAACACTGTGTTACAGAAAATACTTCCTTGAACTTGCAAGCCGTCCATCTTATATACAAACGTGATTTTCTATTTATTAACTTCCACATATCTACACTCAACTGAATCACCCAATTATTCAACTGTGTCGCTTTATTTTTGTTCGCTGTCAGAATCTCCACACTTTCTTTAAACTTTTTCTCACTGACTTTGTTTTCTTTCCCATATTTGTTGCATCAACTCTTCCCGATCTATATCTTCTTCATGTGGACATGTGTGGACATATGTATATGTAAAGGGCGGCTCCTAGAACGTTTGTTCAACTCCGCCTCGTATCTCTGTGAAGAACAGTAGCACTACAAATGGGCCAGATATGTGTGTGACGTCGGTTTGTGTGTATTATGTGTGTGTTTTGTTGTTCTGTTCTGGCCGCTTGGCTACCCAGAAGCATCAGTCACCTGGACAAATGATTCTGGGTACTCGTCCACACCACGGGAAGGTGGGCCAGTCCATGTAAAGTACGTACTGTCTCAAGAGAGACTCTGACCCACCTAATGTTGTCAGAAGGTAGGCCAGGATCCTCTGGGGGCCCATTCCAGAGGGAAAAAAAAAAAAAAAAAAAAGGGAATCACCCGTGGTGCTGGATTTGGAACCAAAATTATATAATAATAATAAATAATAAAATAAATAAAATTAAAAAATAAAAATAAATAAATAAATAAAATTAAAAAAAAAAAGAAAGAAAGGAAGAAAGCACTTAATTTTGTCTGCAGGCCGAGGAAAATTTCATTTCTTGAGGATTTGAGTTTATGTATTATTAAAGGAGATCTAACCAGCTATGCATCAGCAGGACCGTTGTGCTGCATCCTGTTGAGATCTGTCGACACTGAACGCCTTCGAAGAAATACGCCTTGAGCGAAAGCCTGAAGAATCTGAAATGATTCCGAGCTTTGAAGCACAGACGACTCCTGTCCTGATTGAAAATTAGTAAGTGCTTGAAGAGGAAGTCTGAGATCGTCATACAGGGAGCAATGAAACAAGATGTGATCCCAACTCTCTGGTGATTCACACGAACAGAGGTCTGTTTGTGATAAATTGAACCTAAGAAGACTCTGGTTCATCGATCCATGTCCTGTCAACAGCTACGACGTGAATATGTCCATACAGAACCACAATCGAACACGTTTATCAAGGAGAAATGAAACTTGTGGTATAAATTTTCTCGTTGTTGCACCAACGGGAGCTGTATCCCATCGAGACTGCCAAATGTTTACTAACTCGTTCCACAGTCTTCTTCTTTCTCTTTTAGCATCTTCTTGAAGGTTGATGGTTATTCCAAGAAATTCGGTCTCAATCTGCCTTTTCAGTCTGTATAAAAAGCCTCTATAAGTAACTTGCAAGTCTAAAGGTAATGTTCCGGCTAGTACTTGCAGAGCTTGCGTCGAGACTGTCCTGCATGCCTTAACTAAACACCGCAAAATGGTTCTCTGCAATGAGGCGAGTTTTGTAATGAAGTGTTTGAGCCGTGCCCTGTGAAACCATGCACCGGCAGCATACGCGATTAGAGGGAGGAAAACTGCATTGTAATAAATCCTTAAAGTTTTTCTGGAGAGCCCCCATTCAACACGGGACACCCTAACAATTGCACCAGTAAATCTACGTATTTTAGATGATAAGTTTGTCAAATGAGGAATAAAATTGAGACTGGAATCAATTACCACTCCTAGAACCTTGTACTCTTTAACTATGGGGAGACGAATGTTGTTGATCTTGACCAACGGAGGACGAGTGATATCCAACTTTGATCCAAGAATCATCATCTTTGTTTTTGACAAGCTGATTTTAAGCTTATTGGCCACAGTCCAATCGTAGAGATCCCGGAGAACAAAATTTGCGGTATTTTCCAGATCGGCCCTAGAGTTACCATTTACCAAGATGGTGAGATCGTCTGCATACGCTATTATTTTGACGTTACCGAAAGATCGGGAGAGCCACTGCTGCAGCACCATGTTCCATCTATATTTTCTTCAACATCGAAGACTACTATCCTAGGATTTCATTTTAATTTGATTTGATTGATTTTTAATGGCGCATTGGCAGCTAAGGCCATAATGCGCCAAGTCAAATTTAAAACGCTACTAAACATTTTGGTAGCCAAGACTACCACACTATCCTAGGAAGGATAGGCTTAGGTATTAAATACTTTAAACCCAGTTCTTGAATTTTAACACAGGCTTTTATTTTACCAATGTCTTCTTCCGTTTCCGCTTCAACAAGGATTCCTCTATATCTTATTGGTCTGATATTGCTTACTTTAACTGAGGATAACAAGGGTCTTACTTCTTTCAATACATCTAATTTAACTCCGTCACTTGTTTTATGTTTATCTGTGGCTGCATTAATAATCATTACCTTAGGTGCACTTATATCCACTCCTTACTTTTGAAGAATAACTATCTTTTTCTATATTTTCTTCTTTTTTAACTTTTCCTTTAACAATACATTTTCAACATATGTTTCGTGGGCCTTTCTTTCAACTACATCCCACATTTCCATTATTATTCTAATTGCTGCAGTTGGCACCTTACTTTGTGTATCCCACAGAAAAAAATGTAACCTATTTCTAGTTTTAAAGACATATTCAAACCCACTATCCTCAGTTACATTACTCGCTTCACCTTTCTTCTTCTTTTTCTTTACACCTTGTTCACCTCCATCAGACAGCACATCACCTTGCTTCCTCTTTTTCTTCTTTGATCCTTTTTGAGTATCTTGCGGTTCAATTAGCGAATTCGATCGGGTCTTAACAGGGGTTCTTTGTAGAGACCTCCCGGCGAACACCTCTATTTTAGTTAATTCCTGTACTTGACTCAAAATTTTCCTAGTGATATCCATCCTTTCCTCATCCGTCAAACCACTCGATGCTGCCAGCAACTCCACTTCGCTTATTTCTTCCGAAGAAGACATCACAATATATAATAAAACTCAGAATATTTACAAATAAAATTGAAAATCAAAAACTATATACAATATTTACAATATAAGCGAGCAGGGAGCCAGAACCTACTCAACCTTAAATGAAACGTTAAAAACACGAGAAAACCGTTCTCAAGTGTGTTAAAACCTGCACTACCCAAAAGAAATGGGTAGTGGTCCCAGGGATAACTCGTATCGACCTAGGCCTAATAATATAGGGCACAGAAATACTCTAATAAACCTCAGGAGAGAAAAATTAGCTCCCTCCCGAGTTAATTCAAAACTGAAACAGAAAAACCAGAGCCTCATCCCTCTACGCTATTGCTCACTTTAGCCAGGTAAGGGTCAACTCCTTACCTGCCCACCCCGGACCTCGCGGAGGTATGAGCAGTGGCGCAGCCTTCGGTTTTAGGCAACAAGGAAAACAACACTCCTGCGGCTCGCGCAGAGAAATGGCACTCTTGAGTCAACAGAATTAACTTTCCAATTGCCCCAGCGTCACCCCCCGGAGCACCCCACTGGAAATGGGGGCCACCTTCCTATCCGACCCCCTCTTCTTCCTATTTCACCCGCCAGTCTGCCCCCTCCCCTTCCAACACTTTCTCTTGTACAGCGGCTGCCCCACATGACCAAAATTAAATCACATCAAATTTTGCCTGACCTTTTAAACCTCTGGCATTACAAGCAAACGGGTACACCCACAAAGAAAGCAATGTAGAGATGCGGAGAAACTATTCTCTACAAATAGTTCTTTCAGCGTTAAACCCCATGCAGCACTTTCTATATGCAATTTTACCTAAATCAGCCGCGATCGCTCCAACCTTTAAATTAGGTCCTAGTCACCGAAATCGCAGGAGAGTAAGTGGCAGGACCTGCCAGATTATAATTAGTCTCTTGGTACACCCGGCCGGCGTCCCTGTCCCTAGGTACCCCAGATCCCACTAGGGACCTGGCGCCCAACAGGCCGGATGAACAACGGGCACACCAAACTCCATACATTATTTTTAAACCTCTCGCATAAACAGGGTACTGTCACTCGATACATAGAAGATACTCGGAGAGGGTAGAAATCCCCGGAGCTGTCTGACCCTCAACATATCTATACATTGTGGGTGTGAAACAGAACACTGTCAATGCCAGAGGTTTAAAAGTGTATGGATTATGTATATGTGTAGTGTCGATTGCCGTTGTTCCTCTGGTCATTTAGCCACTGGTCCCCTAATGGGAACCAAAGTTGTCCACACTCTGCCCCGTGGAGGCAGACCAGGTACCCAGTAGTTTAGATATTATTTATTCTAGTAGGTCCTGCCACCTAGTTTTCTGAGATTTCAGTGGCTAGGACCTTAAAAAAAAATATATCAAAATTTAAATAAAAATAATAATAATAATGATAAATAAAAAATAAAATAAAAAAAATAAAATAAAAAAAATGAAATAAAAAATGATAAAATAAAATAAAATAAAAAAAAGGGGGGAAACGCTACAATTGGTAATCAAAAGTTGTCAATTTTGCATGATGATTTAATTTTGATGTTTAGGGCGTACTCTGGTGTATAGGTAGTGTGGGAGGGAGACTGAAGACTGGGGGGGAAAGACGGAAGAATGGAGACGATAGAGAAAACGACCCCAGTGGTCAGTGGGGCCTGCCCAGGCCCCACAGGAGGAGAGGAGGGGTTGCAGGGAGGCTAGGAGAACAGTCTCCCTCCCGCCAGGGAGGAGGGTATAAAGTAAATCGAGACAGGGAGCTCGATTTAAATCACCAATAAGGAAGGTGCTTTGCAGCAGAGCTGCACTGTCAAGTTCAGTGGTATCCGTCTAGCTACCACAGAGGTCTGATCAGGTAGTTGTCCATGAGATTCAGGTCCTGTCCGTTCTGTCTTGATTGTAATCTTTGCAAGTGGTAGTCAAGTCCAGTTTGTCGCGTTTTCATCACTCTTGTCCGGGAAGTAGAGTTTACTGGCCGGATCTGTTGGTCATCCAGTAGTCGTGTTTCAGTTAGTCACATGTTGCATGAAATAAGAAGCTGCTGTCTTAGGTCTAAGTAGATCGTGAAGTCTATTATGCGATGCTGCCAGTCTTCTCTTTCACCACTCATGCAGTGGACCTGGTGTTAATAGAGAAACGACTTGTTATTAGTCAGGTAGTCGCCAGGGTCAGAGTACATTTTTGTGAGGAAGGTCACATCCCGGTTGTTGTTAGGTTTTACGAGCATTAGCGACTAACGTCATATTGCTCCGTATATACTGTCTCTGTAAATTTCGAGTATTCTATGGTCGATTTTCTGTTTGTTGAACGAAAAACCCGAGTTTCCAGGAGAAAAAAACCCATAAAACACTTGCCTGAGACGGACTAACTGAGCCACGTTGTGACAGAGGCTTACAAAAATTCCTCTGTCATCGACGAGAGTCGAACCCAGGTCTTTTTCACTCGATGTGGCAAGGATGTGACCAGCTATTGCTACACGCGAGAGCGTCACATCGAAGAGGAGTTTTTTGGTGATTTTGTATTTGGTACTCTGGACTTGGGATCTTCCTAGGGAACGGGATGCCCAGTGCAGAGAACTCAACCAAATGAGACGAGAATTCCGAAGAGCCAGGCGTTCCTCCCCCACCCCCCAGAGGTGGAATCCCTCAGGAAACCAGGAATGCCTATACTGCAATGATCAGGCAGCGGGAAAAGCTGTCCTGGGAGAACCTGGTTATTCAGTCAGTTACGCCGTGTCACACTATAATCGATACCAAAGACACCATTGCCATGGGAATGTTCCATACGAGACGTTTTTTTTTTTTTTTTTTTTTTGCAGCAATAACTACTACCAGACCTTCATTTACCACCTGAGAAATGAACTGGAGATAGCAGACTGACTTTGTGGACACCGAGGCTCCTTTGAGTGGGATAATCCTGGGGTTTGTCTGGGTTTCGATTATGTTCAGTCCATTGCAACTTCCTATTTTAGGGGTTGGATCATATGGTAGTGCCATTTTGTTGGCTCCAATGCCATAAAGCTGTTTAAACAGAGAAGACGCTTGGTGGCTGCCTCTACCCCCTCAGCATTTGAAGGTTTATTGGAGATTAATTGCAGCCAACCATGTAGTCCTTCAAATACCTGCAGAAGACAGAGGCATTTGAATATCACAGTGCACAGATGTTGGCAACAGTGGCTACAGATTGTCACGGCCCACATGTTCTGATATATGATTAAGCGACATCATCCAACTTCTGGAAGGCCGATAATCTGAACTACACAGGTGTGCAAAACTTGAGGACCAACACTATTTCTAAAGGTTACAACCACAAAATCAAACGAAACAGCCTATGGCGATTTGTAAAACTGTTCAGTATGGCCGTTCAGGAGAATGCTGGTGCACATGCAAAAATTTGAATCGTGATGAGAGGGCTCACATAAACAGATAAAAGCAGCAGTTAGCGCAAATTACCGAATGATGAGCACCGATTGTTACAGATAAATAACAATTACAACTGTATAATTGGTTTCATACAGTTCTACAGACAACGAAACAGTGTAAAAATGTCTTCATTTTACTTTTCATTTGCCTTTGAGGGCAAATGAAAAGTAAAGGCTGTCACCGCACCGTCACCCTATACTCTTGCCACTACTGTACTTGTAGGGAGATATTTACTTCGTATAAAAGGGTGTTTCTTTTTTTTAGCGTACGCTTGTTGACGCAGCGTAGGGAAAACAGCAGTTGAAACACTGTTCCATCGTTATGAGTCCGGCTGGTTCACAGCAAGAGATCGTCACTCGATCGGATTGGACGAACATCGTGGATGTAGTATTTATAAAACGATGAGAAAGTATATGACTTTCGTCGGAGAAATGTGAGTAATGTCAATTAAGGAACATACTTTAGGGTGAAATCTGAACCAGATAACTACAGGGTGATTGTTATCTGGAAATTCCTTGTGTAGGAATGAACGGACTTTAGATCTAGTGACTACCGCTGGGCAGTCTGAAAATGCCACCCCATGCAGATGTGAAGTTCCTCTTTCTCCTCATAAATTCCATTTTTACTGTGTCAGGTCTCCAAAATAACAGTCCCTGGGATTTTCTTTTCTCCACGAAATTAGCCTTTTGACCAGTAGAAGCATTGGGAACTCAAAAGGGGGGGTATATATATATATATATATGTAGATGGGAGACAGAGAGGGGGTGAGAACACGGACGCAGAGAGAGACAGGACAGAAAACGAGAAGGAGAAATCTAGAGAGACAAAAAAGAGACGAAGAGAGCCGAACCCTGAGTAAGCTTTTCTTTTCTTGAGGCTATCTTGAGTCTTGTGCCGCTGGCTCCTGCTCTTAATCATCAAGTCCTGAACATACCAAAGTTTATTCTAGTAAGTTTCACCCTATGTTTGTAACATGATAGCTAACAAAATGAAAGTGTCGAGCGTTATGACTTAACTCCTTATTTACTAAAGTCCACTGACAAACAACCCACCTCCTAGGAACACATTATGGTAGCATCTATTATACCACATTAGAAATTAGAGTTTAAGGATAACAAGATCCATTTGTAGTAATGAAACTTCATCAGTTATGATTGTGAAACTGATATGGCACCCTTACACTTGTATCCAGATACTCGAATAGCGAGATGATTGTTGGCTCCATAGAGTGCGAGCAGCAGTGCTAATTAAAGATTACATGAAGAACGCAGACAAGCTTGTACATATGCATTATTATCCAATTAATCTATTGTATATTCATTAATAAGAGGTAAAGAGTTTTTATTTTACTATACCAAAGATGCAACAATTTGATTCTTATATCTATCCGTATGCTTTGATTAATAAACCATGTTTTGTTTGATCTTCCTTGCCTCTAGCCATTCTCTTGCTACACGTTATCCACAGCACGAGTTTTATATTAAAAGAACCACGTTATATGGCATTTTGGGTCTAACTAATAGAAAGATTTCAGAATGAATAAACACAACGCCGATTTTGATGTTGCGAGTCTATTCTCCACGATTCAGAATAGATCTTGAGAACACGAGATTGTTGTCCTAAAATATAAGCCATTAGTCGATCATATAAAACACAGGCGTTTTCTGGAACATCAATACCCGAATGAACTTGCCCAGAAACCTTATTGTATACATTGAATATTGAATAATAGTAAGAGTTGATTGCCTTAATTCCCATTTAATGAATGATGTCCAGCAGAAGAATCCCTGTGAAACAATAGCAAGTAGACAACATCTGGATATCATTAACTAGGGTCGAATAATTGGGAAGCTCGAGGAAGGTCGAAGTGCGAGGAGTGTGGCTGCAGAGTTCGGTATCGCCCATAGCATCGTCTGATGTGCGTGGCCGGCCTTCAGAACGACAGGTACAGCTGTTCGAAGGACCAGTGGTGGTCGCCCACAAAAAACAACGCCCAATGATGACTGCTATGTACTCCTACAGGCCAAGCGGGATCGACACCAGACAGCGGGATCCATTGCAAACCAGCTGCACAGGGTGCAGGATATCGCAGTTTACTATGGCCAGGCGACTCCACAAAGGTGAATTGTTTTCCCGACGGCCAGTACGCTGTGTCCCTTTAACACCTGCCAATCGGAGACAGCGTTTACATTGGTGCATAGGCGCCTCCGTAGCCAGGTGGGAAGGAGCAGCAGTGCGTAGCACACGCTTCTTGATTAGACCGGGGTTCGAGCCCGTCACCACCAAATATGGAGGATGCGGAAAGGTCAGGGAATGACCACCGCATATTCCCGGAGCAATATGGCCTTAGTTGCTAATGCTCCTAAAAACAAAATAACAACAACAACATTGGTGCATCGAACACAAGGACTGGACAGCAGCGCAGTGGGGTAAGATACTCTTTACTGATGAGAGTATATTCAGTCTCATCAGCGATTCTGGATGTCAACTAATCTGGCGAGAGGTTGGCACCCGGTACCACCCCGCAAACATCACTGAAAGGGATCGATATGGTGGTCGAGGTGTTCTCGTCTGGAGAGGCGTTATCTTGAATGGCCGTACACAACTCCGGATACTGGAAGGCGGTACTGTAACCAGTGCATGCTCATGTACTGAGGTAATCCTTCCCCATGTGCGTCTTTTCCGAGGTGCCATTAGCTCCGAGTTCGTGTTTATGGATGATAACGCTGCACCCCACACACTGCAGCTGTGATATGCTTTTAGAAAGGGAGGACATTGTGCGTATGGATTGGCCTGCCCGTTCCAGAGATCTAAATCCTATCGAACACATATGGGACTCTCTAGGGAGACGCCTAGAGAGTCCACCCCACTAGAAAATAGTCACCAGCTGAAGATGGCGCTGACAGAGGAATGGACGATGTTACTGCAAGAACGTATCAACAACGTTGTTCTAAGTATGGACAGGCGGTGCCTGCATCGACATTAGGGGTGGCCATATCTCCTACTGAGGACCACCTCTTTCCTTTGTTCCATCTTTGGCAGTGATGCATCTATTTCCAGCTACTTTCAAGATAGGAACCTTGTGGTCTCATCGGGCTTCTGCTCGGTTTCGAGACCGGTTTCTAGGGGTTGTCCTCAGGGATCCGTTCTTGGCCCAGTCTGCTGGAACGTGGTCCTTGATGGATGGCTAAATGCCCCTCATGGCGATATTGTTAATATTGCCTATGCTGATGATCTTGCCCTGCTGATCCCTGGGAATTCTCGCCTTGAGCTTGAAACAAAGGCTAACCACATCTTGGATGATCTACACATATGATGCTCACTTCATAAACTTTCGATTTCTGTATCTAAGACAAAGCAGCTTCTCTTAAAAGGTCTGTTAAATCGTAATCGTCCTCCTGTGGTGAGGCTTCTCAACCAGACAATCAAGCTTGTACGTGAATTTAAATACCTTGGGGTGGTGATTGATGATCGTCTTTCTTTCATTCCACACTGCAAATTCCTAAAGGTAAAAATTAAATCAACTACTGGCTGGTTAATTCACATTGCCAGATCTCTTTGGAACCTCAAATCTAGAACATTGGGTTTATACTACAAATCTATATTCCTCCCAATTGTTACATATGGCGCGGGTGCGTGGGGTTCCCGTGTTCAAAATTCTCTCATCATTAAAATTCTTCTACAGACGCAAAGATCCTTCCTTTTGGCCACGAGCAGGGCATGTAGAACTGTTTCTACTGATGCCCTGCTAGTTCTGAATGGACGCCTTCCCATTCATTTAGAAATTATCCTTGCATTTCTTAAATTTCACAGGAGGCGTCTTACCCCTGCTTCCATTGGTGTTTTTGAAAATAATTATAATAACTCTACCGACCTTGAAGTTTCTCGACTGCTCAGTTTAGCCCTTGATGAGTGGCAGCTCTCTTGGGATGACTCTTCCCTTGGCAGAATTACTTTCTCCTTCCTTCCTAAAGTCTTTGTAAAATCTAAGAATCTTTCCTGGCTTCAACCTGGACTTTTTTCCTCTTTTCTTCTTACGGGTCACGGCCTTAACTCCCGCCTTTTTAGGTTTGGACTGGTCCCCTCTCCTCTTTGTCATTGTGGAGCTGAGGAGACGGTGGAACATTTAGTCCTAAATTGCAACATATATTTAGATTTACGTTACCAGCTCATGTTAGACACTAATGTTTACACCCTAGATGATTTCCCAAAATTTTTGGAAACATCAGAATCCTTCTCAGCTTTTTGTAACTATGCTAACTCCGTGTTTAGAAGACGAAAGATGCTAAACACAGCTCATCCTGTTTAACTCAAAATTTTGGATTAAAAAAAAAAAAAAAAAAAAATTGTTTAGAATTACAACTTCCTCTTTTATGTAATTGTGATCTTAATTTTATTATGACTCTCGGAGTTAATAGCCTTGTTAAATCTCAAGTTTTCCTCATTGTGTGTTAAGATACTAGAATTGCAGTTCTAACAAAATCACTGAAGGTTATTAGATTGCTTGTTATTTAGTGTAACTGTTTAAAACTCTTACCAACTATTGTTCAGACAAGTTCTTCTGGGCTTCTCAGAAGTCTTGTCTTCTCACTGTAAATTTTTGGAAAATTTTGTAATTAGATGCTAAGTTAAGTTAAGTTATTTTCTTGGTGTCTCAGACAATTAAATTTGTTTCTTGAGTTTTCCTTTCTCTGGCTGGCTGAGGTTGGGCTCCTCTTCCAGTCGGAGAAAATCTAACTTTCCTCTCTGTTCTTAGTTGTTAATTCATCCTACCGTTTTCTGCTCCTTTCTTAAGAGAATATCTCTCTTCTTTCTTTGTCCTACTTCTCCTTCCCATAACTTTCACGGGTTTACCACTGGTTGGAAACCCTCTTTGCGGTTACTAACCCCTGGAGCGCCTCCTCGTGGCAAGGTACGGGAGTCTGGACGCAGGTGGCTTCCCCCCCTGCCTCCAGGCTGCAAAGTCTCCAGGGCCGGCAAACAACACCCATCAGAACCTACACTAAAACATACACACATACATTTACACACACTTGCCGGCTATAAATAAACTACAGAAGATACAGCGGTATATAGGGGAAACTCTGGAGGCCGCAATCATTACACGAATACCTTGTACCATGATAGCCAGTGCTATGTTGCCATTTTTGAATAAAGTCCCTCTGTACTATTTTGTTTCCGTTGTGTCGGTGTTGTTTCCTACATCATTTCTGTACCTCACGAGGTTCCTTTGGCATGCTTTTGGCAGACCAATCAGGTGAAAACCTGACTGGTCCTTAAGTTTTGTACACCAGTGTAAATGTGGTGCAACTTATCAGCCTGCTAATTTGCATTCAGAGTAATCGGAAGTGTCCGATCATTCCTTCTGGGTCAGCAATGTCGGTGTCTGTGATTGTAATTAAAAGGCACCTTTCGATTTCGATTATTTATCGTCTCTGGACCTTTTGTCTCATATTTGGGCTGAAAGTTTTGAAATTGATGTTATAATTGGATTAAGTATTATGGTTTAGTTTCTAAATTAAAATTTTGTTTATCGATAGGAAAATTGTGTACACTCTTCTGCTTAATTCAAAAGCGCCATCTCTGTGTTCCAAACACGAACTGATTTTATTTGTAACGAACGTAAAAACAAATCCAACAGTCGTAGAGCGAGAAGACTTGACCAACTGCATTGTAGTCGACAGTTTTCAGCAAAATGCGACTATTGAAGAGCGAACATCGCGCAGTCGTTTTTATTTATCAAATAAAATAGTTTTGTGTTGGTTTCAGAAGTACAGAGATGTTTTTAGATTAAACCGAAATGGGGGACAACAACCTCCATCTTCGGTTTAGTCTGAAAACGTCGTCATCCGCCTTCTTGAAAAAGAAGTTAGTAATGTATGGCGCGTTTGATTTTTTCCATAAAATAATTGATTTTATTTATTTTTCTGTGATTAATAAAAGTGAAAAATAAATACTGTATAGTTATCGCCTTATCAATTAATTACTAAGATTATAACTTTATGGAACACTTAGTAAAACTATAGTTTGCCTTCTCGAAACTTCACTTTAATTACATCTCCGCTTAATTACAAGTGTATAATTATTACCCTTCTCAGCCCGGATACTCTCTTTTTTTTTAATTTTAGCTTTCTTTCTCTTTTTTTCTATATACAGTATCTTCACAAGCGATACCACATTCACGAGTTGCAATAACAATAGACAGGAAGCCTGTACGGACGGTCTAAAGCTAACAATGCTTTTAAATTTTTCTTCATGCAAACTGTGTGGGTAAAAGGAAATAATAATTACCGGATTTTCTATTTGTCCGATTTTAATAAAATTTTGAATGGCGCCACAAATACTTTAAAAAAGCCTAAATATAAAGTTTTATGAAAATCCGTTCATTGGAAGTCGAATTGTTACACGCGGAAGGACGGACAAAGAGGCGCATATGCATAACTGCTACTTTTTTACATTTTAACAATTGCCATCAAACTTACGTTCTCCGATTTCTTTTAGTTAAATGATGTCTCGCTAACATCTTAGTGGTTCATTGATGCTATAGGAACAAACGCTTACATAAATTCAAAGGTAATGTCAAGACTGTATGAAAGACCAATGAAAATTTAGCCAGCGGGTAGTTGATTGTTGGAACAGACTTCCATCTGTCGTGGAAGTTGACAACATAAATTCAAGGAAGAACGGGACAAACCTTTGGAGCGAATGGATGGGTGAAATGAGAAGTAATTTTTTTTTTTTTTTTTTTTTGGCTGATGCTGTATAAGCTTGCTTTCTTGCATCATATGCCTCTACAAATGCTAATTTAAATATGGCTGTGACAAAGGCATTAATTTTTGCGCAGTTGGGAACTACACGTTATTGCGACTCACAGTACTCCCAGGGGTTCACATCTGGCGAGTATGAGCTTGGCACACCAGGGTCCTGAGCTGGATATCATCATTCTTCTCTTTCTTGGTGATTCCCTTCTACTTCACTCTCTCTCTCAGGGTAATTCATAATTTTTTCTTTTGGCTGGTGCAGCATAAGAAAAAATTATGCACAGACATTATATATATAATGTCTGTGCTTGGCATAGTCTGCGCACAGTGGTATCGTCACCGTCCTCCCCACACCGGGTGGAAAATGCCCGGGTTCGAATCCCGTCAATGACGCGAGGAAATTTAATGGGCTTTTTTCACTCCGTGGCTGAGTTCGTCGATCTCAGGCGTAGGTAATAAGGTTTTCTCCCCAGAAAACTGGGGTTTTTCGTCCAGCAAACAGACAAATCACGCAATTAACAGACATAAGACACAGCACGGCAGATGAATTTAATTATTCGTGTGGCCTAAATATAATAGTTTTTTTGTGCTTGGCATAATTAAATTAGTTAAGGAAGGACTCCGAGTGTACTTATTTTTATTATTTTTATTGGGGTATATTTTTAATGCGTTTATCCAGTATATTTTAACCGATTTTACAAGTACTTCAAATTACAATTAATGTGTATTTTTTGGAATAAAAAATTTACGGATTGGCCGGTTTCTGTAAGAATTAATATATACAGTAATTTAAACATCTGTTTCAGAAATTTAAAAAGGGAAGGTTTGAAGGAGGGTGACCTAATCGTGTTTTCAAGTCTCTTTTTTTCAATTTAGGTGAAAGCCTTAAAATTGTTTTAATTTTTACTGTGATTTTTTGTACTTTAAAAATTGGTGTTTTAATTTACAGTTTTCAGTCAAGGGATTGGGCCATCCCTTTCGTATGAAATAAGATGATGTGGTTTTGATTTGTAGATATGACTATTACGTCCGTAATCGGTTCGAAAAATCGGATGAAATAATTTGTAGGAAAAAATGTAGGAAAGCAGTTCGTTTTTTGAAATGGTATCACGTAGAACTTCATCTGTGAATCTTAATCCCAGTGGCGTAACTAGGGGGCCCCACTGCCTTCCTGCTCGAAACATAAAACAAATTAATTAAGTAAAAATGTAAGTGTTTTAGTTATGTTTATGGTAAAATTTACTATATCTACGAACATAATTTTTTTTCACAAGAAGCATGTTTATTGTTAGCTGGCTACATAGCACAAGCGAAACTGCAGTGAATAGAGGTAGTAGTAGTAGTAGTAGTGGCATGTGATGCAAGAAAGCAAGTGTATGAGCTTATGCGGCATCAGCCAAAAAAATAGCATAGTATTATACTATTTTTAGTATTATGTTAATACTAAACAGATACTAAATCTGCCTGTTCTCAGATATTTAAATTCAGTTTTTTTAGTTATCATTTTTAAGTAATCAGTAATTTGATCTGCAGTATTATCTTTTTAGAATAATGAAAAACTTTTTTATTGTATAATTTTTATTGAATATATCTATTATAAAACTGCCCTTTTAGAAGTGAAAGATTTCTAAAGGAGAGTTTTATTAGATATATCCAAAATTACTTTCTGCATCGTATTTTTCTCATTCTAAGGAGAAAAATGTTTGTGTCCGCTCCTACAGGGATAGTGCTAGGATTTTCTAAAGGGGTGTGCTAAGGCAATGTTCCAAGGAATCACTAAGCTTTTATCCGCATGTATCAGTCAAAAAATTCAGATTATTTTGATCATAAGGGAAGGGCTGTAACCCCTTTAGCCCCTACCTCGGTCCTCTCCTGTTCGCCTAGCCTTATCGTATTCTAAAATTTAGAAATTGGAACATTGCTCTTGTGAAATAATAACAAAAAACTCTTACCTGGTACTTTACAAATCGGAGAGAACGCGGGCTATGAAACCAGCGATCCGAAAACCGTCTTTTATGTTGAGCTCCCACAGATAGAGGCGGTTGGTGTTTAACTGCGAGGCCCACTTGACATTATCAAACGAAGATCCGCTACACATCCTCGATGCAAACGGCTACGAACTTTGTTCTCTCTGTCATTTTAATTACGGTAGTGTTAGGGAACAAAGGAAATATTCTACCAACCAAGTAAGCTACAAGTTATACCTGTTAGGAACTAATCCCTTTAGCGTGTCGCTGTTAAACTTTTTAAGTATTCGGAAGTATGAAGTTTTAGGCAGAATTCACGCCCTCTTGTAAATTCGAACCTAGCAAAGCAAACAAATAAAGCGACAAATTTGCAATATTGTTGGCACGTCACAACCTCCTCCCGCTTCTCATAAAAGTTCTAAAAAAGTTCACGATGAGGTTCTGTGGACTATTAACAAGTTGTGAAAATGAATACGCCATTTTTTTGCGGAAATAATACCTCCCGAGTTTACTGAGATCAAATATGTTATTATTATTATTAATAAGTTTTATTAATAATAATAATAACATATACTTACAGCCGATATACTTATTATTATTAATAAGTATATCGGCAGTTTTTGGCTCTTATATCTTTATTCCATGTAATGGATAATTTTAAATACAGGTATCTTTCACTACTCCGGGGGAAGGGATTTAAAGACCTGAGGACAAGATAGCGAACAGAAAATACTTAAAATAAACGGAGAAAGAAGGGGAGGATAGCGTTCCTCCTCTCACAAGGAGAAGTTCCCCTTCCCTACAGGGGGAACTTCTCCAAACTTACCAGTATTCACAAAAGAATCAATCATGCAAACTTGCACATTCAACTGTAATGCTCGAGTCCTGCATAGTGGTTTCGGACACTTCGCACTCGTTTTGAGTCCCGCAAACGCTTCTTCAATCAGCCTGCAGTTAGCGAAACTCGAGTAGAGTAAGTTTGGCCTACCACAACGGGGTGCAGATAAGGAAAGTGAAGTCCCACACCGACCTCGGCTTGACTTGGGACGAGAGCCTCTTTTCAGAACCATTTTTCGACTATGAAAACGAAGACTTTCTCGGCGATGTGGGCAATTCGACAAGAGCTGACGGGGTTACTCAACGTCGATGTAGTCGGAGGATACGTCCAGAGGTGCCTACAACCTATCGCGCTATGTGCATCACCAATCATCTGGTATTCTGCCCCAGCGTCGTACATATACAGATTCCTCGCAGTCGAGTACTGAGTAAAAGGCTCGGGTTCGAATCCCGTCGATGATGCGAAGAACTTTAATGGGCTTTTTTCACTCCGTGGCTGAGTTAGTCGGTCTCAGTCTAGATAGGAAGGTTTTTTCCTCCCCAGAATCTGGGATTTTTCGTCCAGCAAAACAGACAGATCGACCATAGAACACACGCAATTAACAGACATATGACACAGCACGGCAGATGAATTTAATTATTCGGGTGGCCTAAAAATAAGTTTTTTTTTTTTTTTTTTTTTTTTGGTACTGGGTAATGCGATGGATGAACAGGGTCACGGGCAACGCATTCACCATCTCCAGGGCTGTTTTATATACAACTTCAGTAATAAGCTCGTGGGAAGAAATGCACAATTACTTCTCAATTCCATCCAGAACGGTAAATACTTACAAACCATTAATATCGATCTAAAGAAAGCAATTGATCAGACTAATTTGTTAAAAATAGTACTACAAGAAATGAGATCAGATGCTGACAAACAATTTCATCTTTTTTTTAGAAGTTCAAGGTTTATGTAAAAATTACCAAATATGTTTGAACGTACCACTAATTAAATTTAAAAAAAATAAATTTTCTGTTTACACTCCGGGACGACCAAACGGTCAGAGGAGTTCACAAGATAGGCAGAATACAAGAAACAGCACCGTCGTCACACTAACCGCTGTAATATACCGTGCGATAATGCGGACTATTATCGGATCTCGACTTTTGTGCCGCTTTTAGATAAATTCTTAAATCAGGTCGAGTCTCGTTTTTTAACACCTAAGGATATTTTGTCTTCTTTTATGTGTCTCCTTCCAAAAAGTAATGTTATTGAAGATATCTATATTCAAAATTATCTGCGTTATCAAAAGTTATCTGCGTAAAACGAAAACTATTTTCGTTTTACGCAGATAACCTTTTAAACAGCGATAACTTTGTTAATTTCTGAATATAACCTCTGGCAGAAGAAATGTGCTGAAAACCTACGAAATACTGTGACCACCATAGAATCCTTAGCAATATGTAATAAAGATATATATCCAAATATATATCAGTTACTGAAAATGGATATCCATATCAGTTACTGAAAATATTTGCCACTTTACCCGTATCCACTGCGACAGTTGAAAGGTCTAATTCACACTTAAATCGTTTAAAAAGTTATTTAAGAAACTGTATGGGGAGGAAAGACTAGAGGGATTAGTTCTTTTGAATGACACAATCATTAATCACGAAGTCATAGATCTTTTAGGAGAAAAAAAAAGGCTTTTTTTTTGTGTTATAATACAAATGTATAGTTTTATGTTGGTTTTGCCTAATTTCGTGGAGTATAAAAATGTTTATTTATTTATTATTGTATATCCTTTGAATAAAGTTTGTGAAGACATTTATTTATCTATGTTCAATTTGTTTTTAAAACTAAATAAAAAGGCATGCACAAAAAAAAAAAAAAAAAAAAAGTAAAGGGATAATGATCGGGGGGAGGGGGGGATCTAAAATTTCGAAATTTAAGGACTAGTAAAAACCTACGTACATTTTTTCTCAGGATGTATAGACCCCCCCCCCCCCAAGTGTATTTTCTGTTTACACCACTGCAACAATCAGCTCCCCACGGCTGCAAGCAAATTTACACACATCTGTCCTGTACCATTTTTCCTCAGTTTAAATTTGTCTCTTTTTATGTTGATATTTCAGCAAGAAGAACGATACCATCAGGATTTAACGTCTTCAATCCATTCAAGACCGTAATAGCTCAGTCAGGTAAGGCTGGTCGCTGATACCTAGTTTCCAGATGCTGCAATTTGCAGAATTGTAATTTTTTCTTGATTAGAGTATTCCCTTTTCTTCCCCTCAATAATCTTGTTGCTCTTTTCTGCACCATCCAGCAGATACAACTGGTAAAATGAGGCCTCCAGCCATGAATGCAGTACTCAAGATATGGCCCGGCTATTGCTTAATATGAAGTCACCTTATCCCTGCTTGCAAAATTCCTATGTATCATTGATAAAACCCCATGAGCTGTCATTGCTAAATGCTGCCGTCAGCATTGAGCTTGCACTCTTACACTATATGGTGCAAGGCGCGCGTACAGTGCGCCACCGCTTTAAAGCCTCAATCAGATCACCTTGCAGTTGGCTAGTATTCAGACGCTGTAATTTGCAGAACTTAACCTTTTGTGGAAAGGTAAGTCCACTCTGTTGTACCGTTCACTAATCTCTGCAAGCGGTTATTGACAGTTTTTCCTGCTCTCCTTTTTTTATTCAAACATTTGTTTTATTATATATACTATCATTGAATTATATTAAATATTGACATAAATTAAATTATAATAAAGTGAATAAATAGATAATTGAGCATTCATTAGAGGCAGCAACATGCAATTCCTCCATATGAAGCTGAAATACATCCAATATTTTAAATAAAATAAATCAAACATAAGCCAGTAGTATGACAAAAACTGTAGAGGAAAAATTAACATAAAAATAACCCAAATAAACAAACAAACGAAAAGGAAGAATAGACTTAAATAGTAGCCCAGAAACCCTTATATAATTTCGAACTTTAAATCCAATTAACAAAACTGTACAAAATTTAGAATAATGCCAATTACATATTAATTTAGCGGTACCCCCCAGAGAGGTACCAGTTCCGAAAGACGTGAAATATCACCAAAAGAGGGTTAAAGGAACTACCAAACGATAACAAAATCAAAATAAATTAAAATAGACTGACCATCATGCCCCATATCGACAGAGGACCACGAGGCCAATAATGGTCATGGAATCGCTGCATTTCAATCACTATACAAATCGTCGCCATGGTGAAAAGATCGAAGTACCAATTCACCCTTCCACCTCCGATCGGTCCAATCAACCAATGCAGAGGATTTGCACAGCGGTGGTCCTTATGCAGTAAAAAAAATAAATTATAGAACAGAAAGCACACCACTGACATACTGTAAGCTGAACCAGCTTATATAGAAGAAAAAAGGAAATTAGATGGCGGCACAGGCGCTGCTAAATTAGCATATCGACCCATTACTATTGAATTATATTCAATGTTGACAAAAGTTAAATTATTATAAAATAAATAAATAATTAAGCATTCATTAGAGACAGCGACATGCAATTCCTCCATATGAAGCCGAAATATATACTATCATTGAATTATATTAAATATTGACATAAATTAAATTATAATAAAGTGAATAAATAGATAATAAAGTGAATAAATAGATAATAAAGTGAATAAATAGATAAATGAATAAATAGATAATAGATAATAAAGTGAATAAATAGATAAATGAATAAATAGATAATAGATAATAAAGTGAATAAATAGATAAATGAATAAATAGATAATAGATAATAAAGTGAATAAATAGATAAATGAATAAATAGATAATAGATAATAAAGTGAATAAATAGACCATTATTAGTCTCGTGGTTCTTGTCGATATGGGGCATGATGGTCAATCTATTTTGATTTTGTTATCGTTTGGTAGTTCCTTTAACCCTCTTTTTGGTGATATTTCACGTCTTTCGGAACTGGTACCTCTCTGGGGGGGGGGGGGGTACCGCTAAATTAATATGTAATTGGCATTATTCTAAATTTTATATAGTTTTGTTAATTGGATTTAAAGTTCGAAATTATATAAGGGTTTCTGGGCTACTATTTAAGTCTATTCTTTCTTTTCGTTTGTTTGTTTATTTGGGTTATTTTTATGTTAATTTTCGCTCTACAGTTTTTGCCATATTACTGGCTTATGTTTAATTTATTTTATTTAAAATATTGGATATAAAATATATATATATATATATATTTTTTTTTAAACTGCTGGTAGTTGAGATGTGGACTTAACTACGGGATAGCTGGCACCCACTAGTATTGTGCTACCTCCAGTGGGGGCAGAATGTTGTCCATTTCAGAACAGGCTTTGAGATTGTGTCCAGTGTCCATCTACACCCTGCAGTGTAGACGGACACTCGGCAGGCTTTACAGGCGATCGCCTTCCTAGTAACTAAGTGACGAGAAATAACTAAACAGCATAACAACACAGACTGCAAGCAGTAATATTACACACACATTTCTGGTTTTTACAGAGATCCGCATTCATCACAGTGTACCAAGGCAGAGCTCAGCTGACGTTTAGGAGTCGCCGTACATAAGATACTATACATGTCAAAACGTACTCTGCACCCGTTCCAGCGGTTCTACATCCTTCAAAAATTAGTTCTCCACAGCTCTCTCTATGCAGTACTCAAGATGCGGCCTAACCGTTGCCTTCTATGCTGAGATAATCATTAGCATTAGCATTAGTAGAATCATATTATGCAAGAAAGCAAACTTATACAAAACCCTTCCCATTTCACCCATCCATTAACTCCTAAAGTTTGTCTAGTTCTGCCTTGAATTTATTTAAACTGTCAGCTTCCACAACGACAGAAGAAAGTCTGTTCCAGCACGCAACCACCTTCCGGCTAAAAGCAAATTTCCGCACATATATTCTACGAATGTCTTTACTCAATTTGAATTTATGTCTCCTCAGGCGATTAATCTGGGCAAGAGGGAGAATACCATCAGCATTGATCTAGCTCAAACCATTCAAGGGCTGATCTGAAAGAGTTCCATTATTGATGTGTATAAGACATACAGCTCAATCAGATCACCTCGAAGGTACCTAGTCTCCAGACAGCGTAATTTGTAAAATTTAAGCTTTTCTTCGTAAGAGTAACCATTTGTTCCCTTCACTAATCTTGTTTCCCTTCTCTGTACTCATTCGAGCAGCTCTACATCCTTCCTAAAATAGGCATCCAAACCCGTACACAGTACCAAAGGTGTGACCTGACCATTGCCTTATACAAGAGGATAATCACCTTATCCCTGCTAGAAAAATTCTTGTATATCATTGACAAGACACCATGAGCTACTCATGCAGACCGTCTGCACTGCTCAGAAAACTTCATATCTGACTGCACAATTACCCCAGGTCCTTTTCATTCTCTACCACCCTGAGTGTAGTACCACGCCGTTGAAAAGTTACTACTGTCCATGTGCAGTACTTTACATTTGTCAATGATAAACTTCAGTTACCACCTCTCAGCCCATCTGCTCAACTTTTCTAGATTCTGTTGCAGTAGCGTACTATCATTACTGTCAACAACTGTTGTTAATTATTATTAATTACTATTAATTGTTAATTACTATTAACAACCTTGCCATCCATATCGTCTGAAAACTTGGACATTTAGCCTGATATACCTTTATCAATATCACTGATAAACACAGAAAAGAACAATGGGCCTAACATCGAACTGGGGGAATCCACTAATAGCATTATTTCATGAAGGGCAGTGTCCATTGATTACCACTCTCTGTCTTCTCCCACTCAACCATCCCTTTATCGATACCATCAGCTTGCCCTTAATGTCGTACTGCTTCAATTGGTATAGTGGTCTTCCATTTGAATCAGTATCAAAAGCCCTTCCTAAAATCCAAGTATATGATACCAAATTATTTTTTTGCATCCAGTTCCTTTGTGAACACATCATAGTATCCAATCAAATCGGTCAGACAAAACTTCCCCTTAACAAACCCATGCTATGTCTGAACGATAACTGCTGTCTTGTCTTGATGATCCTGCAGTGCTTCTATTACCAGCGAGTCCATTATTTTCCCTGGAACAGAAGTTAAACTAACAGGTCTGTAATTACTCCTGTCACTCTTTATTCCTCCTCTGTGAATTAGGAATTCATTAGTACATCTCCAGTCCGTGGGGCCTCCCCCGAGTCCAAGGAAGTTCTCAAAATCATTGCTAAGGGTTTGCTTACTTCCTTTGCTGCCTCCTTTATTATAACTAGATGGATCCCATCCACCCCGATGCCTTTCTTAGGATGAACTTCAACTATTTCTCCTATACTTTGCTCTCAGTTATTACAAGATCATTTAGCACCCTGTTAGAGCTTGATAAACGTCTGGCATTCTCCTTGAATAAATCCTCGTGTGTGAATGTAGCTGCAAAATACTCATTCAGTTTGTCAGCTACCTGAGCAGGATCATCAAGAGTGTTACCATCGATATCAAGCGGACCAATCGGATTTATCCCGTTCCTTCTAGAGTTTACATAAGTAAAATCTTTTCTGGTGCTCTTTCCATCCTTTGCCGAAGATTTCTTTTAATTTACCTACGCTTGCCTAACCTCCTTTGTGATTGATTTCAGACTAGCTTATATCTACTATAGCCTTTGGCTTATGATGTCCTGAAAATTCATAGGAATCTCATGAATTTTTCTTCTCTGCTATGAGCCTCATTAGTTCATGTGACTTCCATTCAGGCCTTGAACAGTATTTCTTAGTTGGTATGAAAAGCCGAATTAGCTTCAAAGATTAATTCGTTGAATACTTCTCATTTAGAATTTGCTGTTGGTAACATCATCAGTTGGTACCACCGTATAGAATTTAAATACTGTGTCAGACCACCGTAGTCGTCTTTACGAAAGCAAAAACCTTTCCCTTTATCCCTAATGGTAGTTAACTCTTGGAGTAAATCCCACTTCAGCACACTGTGATCACTGCCACCTAGTGGTTCCTTTACCTGCAGATTCTTAATGCAAGAAGATCACTACTGATAATCAGATCAAGAGTATTACTCCCTCTAGTTGTCTCCCGAACATGCTGATGTAGAAAACAATCATGCAATAAATCCACAAAAGCCTTGCTAGTGTGTGAGTGACCACTCCCCAAATTCCAGTCAATATCTTTGAAATTAAAATCCCTCTTTAAAAGACTCTCTGATTTACTGGCCCACTCTATTTGCCTGTACAGTTTCTTATTATACTCAACAGAGTCATTAGGCCTATAGCACACTCCTACTCTCAATTTTCATCTCCCAGTGCTTATGTCACACGAAACTGTGTTAGACCGAGAGTTTCAGGATCTCTCAATAATCAGGCGGAATCTATTCTCTGATAAATAGCTAATGCAGTGTCTTGGTATATTTTGAACTTTATTAAAAAACAACGCCTCTTTAAAACTCTTCGGTCTACCCAAAATAAACCATGCAATTGTTGCAAATTATATCTCGGGAATCTGTGGGATAAGATCATAAAACTATATTCATTCGAAACCTATGTTGTAATACAATGAGAGCAGAAACTTATTTTCAAAGGAGATCGAGTGTACAGACCAATAATGCTTTTCCCCATCGCCCTAGTTCAAACAAAGCCAGAACATCTCCTCTTTCACGCCCACGATGGTACTAGAAGGGGATTTATTGCTATAGCGTGGGGGGGGGCGTTCAGTTGTCCCTGCGAAATGGACATTCCTCGATGATTCTATCACTGTGACGTAGAGCAAGATAATGTTAGTATATAAGAGATGAGAGGCACCAAGAAGGGGAGAAGGAGACACCTTTTAGCTTTTCCAACAGAGCGACTGGCAGGAGAGTGGAACGTCTTGCCGTCGAAAGTCCAGGGTCCAAACGATGTGAAGGGAAGGTTCTGCAGTCGTGTTTCGCTCGAGCCGAAAAAGAACGGCCGAGGAGAAATCAAGACAAAAAGGAAGCATGGCTCAGGAGACCACACCCTAGTTTCTATCGGAGGAGAGGAGGTCCCACCGGCTGACCTGAAGCAAGAGATTTAACTGGTAAGCCCTTATCTCATTTGTGCGAATGTAAGCTTAGAATATGACACAAACAGATACCATTTCAGTGCTTCCTTCCTAAATATTTAACCTTTGTGAATTTGATAATAAAATGGGAATTTCTCCCAAAGTAGTTGGTACACAGAATCGTACAGCAAAGTGCTGGGGGGGATAAGTACCAAAAGGGGATGAACCTGTTCACATTAGAACGCAGGTAAGACGGCCTAAAGGTGATGAGCACATCAAAAGTACTTTGCCCAAGGTTCTCCTGTTCCAACCGTTCTTGTTCTATGTTGAAGTGTTTTGTGAATTGAATGGTTGTAGCTTGTAAATCTAGAACCAAATAATAAGTCTATTGAAGGAATAGTCCCAGTGATACCAGAATCCAGTATGCTGTAAGCAAATATCAGATCCTTGTTCTGAACAGAAACCTAGAAGCTTATATACACACATAATTTTAACTTCTACACAAACCCACTAGATGGAATGTAAATCTGTATGCATGTTTTCTTTTGTGATAATAAATATTGTTATGTGTTACACAATGTCTCATTCTCTCTGCCGGTAATCAAATACACCAGTTCAAACCAGTTCGAACCCAGGAGGGGTCATGGCGGGGGATCGAGTTTGACATCCTGTGTTCACTCGATCCTTTAAACACAACGCGAATTCGATGCTGCAGCGATTGGGTGCTAGAAAAGCATTTAATAGCCGAGAGCACGGATTTTGTCCTAGCCCGACGATCATCTCATTTAGAACAATTATCATAGGAAAAGTAATACGGCCGTAAGTCGAGGGGAATAAACACAGAAAGAGAGAAAGACAGGAAGAAAGAGAGAGCCCCTGACAATAACTGACTCGACACTGCACTGTCCAGCGATATCGACTGGCCTCACTTCCTTGGATTTTACGTGTTTCTTAACTAATATCATAACCCCTCCTCCCTTCGTATCCTGTCTATCCTTTCTGTAGACGTGTACTCCCCAAATTCCAGTTCTGCATTCCTTATATCTGTGTGACCCCACGTCTCTGATATCCCACAATATCTGCCTTTGATGTTTTGAGAAATACCTCAAATTCATCAAATTTATTTACTTAACTCCTAGCATTGGTGTACACGCAAGTATACCTGCACCTGTTTCTATTCTTAGCTACCCTAACACAACCCATGTGTTTACTTGTTCCGCGATGACTCCCAGCTGTGTCTGAAATATCCTGCATCTTGTTTTTCAGGCTTCTCCTCATTCCAATAGAAGCAGTGCAAGAATCACTTTCACTTCTGCCAGTGGCTACTGTTAATCTATTAGTCTTTGTATCCCCCCAAGCTAGCAGTTTTCCGACCCATCTAACACTGCCTCGATAGCATCAGCAAATATTCTTGCACCCTTTCTATTTAAGTGTATCCCATCCCTGTAGAAGCAGTCTCTCGTGTTAAGAAGTACAGTCCAGGCTGGAAAAAAATTCTACCCCTTAACCCTTGCACAATCTTTCCAGGGCCGAATTGATCGACAAGGCTCTCATCATATACTTCCTCCTATCGTGTCTATGCAGAATTGCAGACACTTTCAAATTCAACCCTAATTCATGGCTTTTTTTCAACAGTGACCTGTACTTTTTAAGTAATTCTGCCTGTCTTCTACTCTTGATATCATTAGTGCCAACGTGTACTACTTTATCACCTTTTGTGCCCTTCAAAGATGATATCCGCTCTATAACGTCATCAACCTTTGCCCCTGGCAGATATACCCTGGTCCTGTTTCACCTATCCTTTTTACAAAGCATATCTCGGACTTCAGTTAGATCTCGGACACAGCATAGTTTTGTTAAGGGAAAGTCGTGCCTGACAATTTGATTGGATACTATGATGTGGTCACAGAGGAACTGGATGCCGAGAATAACTTTGATATCATATATTTGGATCTTAGAAAGGCTTTTGATACTGTTGCACATGGAAGACTGCTGAATAATTTGGAGCAGCGTGGCATTGGAGGCACATTGCTGCTATGGATAAAGGGATGGTTGAGTGGTAGAAGACAGAGAATGGTAATGAACAATGGAGAGAGAGTGGTAATCAATACTGGATTCAACACTGAACCCTGAGTCCCTCAGGGTTCAGTGTTGAGTCCATTGTTTGTTTCTGTATTTGTAAATTATATTGATGATGGAATACAAGCTTAATGTCCGAGTTTCCAGACAATACGAAGGTTGGCAGGGTTGTTAAGGACACTAATGAGAGTACGCTGCTGCAACAGGATCTTGAAAAGTTGAGCATATGGGCTGAGAGGTGGCAAATGAAGTTTAACATTGACAAATGTAAAGTATTGCATATGGGAAGCAGTAACCCCAGAGCAACGTATGAACTCTGTGGTACTACACTGACAGTGGTAGAGAATGAAAGGGACCTGGGGGTGGTTGTACAGGCAGATATGAAGTTTTTTGAGCAGTGCAGACGATCTGCGCGAGTAGCTCATGGTATCTTGTCAATGATATTCAGGAATTTTTCTAGGAAGGATAAGCAGGTGATTATATATAAGATTAAGGTGATTATATATAAGATAAGGCAATCGTCAGGCCTTGAGTACTGTATACAGGTCTGGAGGCCTCATTTTAAGAAGAATGTAGAGCTGTTGGAACGAGTACAGAGAATGGCAACAAGAATAGTGAATGGAACAAAGGTTGTCTCTTACGAAGAAAGGTTTAAATTTTGCAAATTACAGTGTCTGGAGACTAGTCATCTCCGAGGTGATCTGGTTGAGGTGTATATAGCCTTATACGGTGTGAGCTTGCTCAGTGCTGATGAGATTCTTCCTCTTGCTCAGAATAATCACCTGAGAGGGCATAAATTCAAATTGAGGAAAGACAGATGTAGGATAGATGTACGGAAATTTGCCTTTAGCCATCTGGTAATTGGTTAGTGGAACAGACTTCCATCCTTTGTTGTGGAAGTTGAAATCCTAAACAAATTGAAGGCTGAGCTGGACAGGTATTTCGAAAGAAGAAAGGTGTGAAATGGGAGCGTATTTTTTTCGGCTGATGCTGCATAGATTTCTTGTAATCTGCCTTCGCCTGCCTAACCTTTGTAACTTAGTTACAGATCAACTTGTATCTATCATAGGTTTCTGTGTCTCGTGTTAATTTGTGTATATCCCATGCATTTTTCTTCTCTGCCATATGTCTAATTAATTCATCTGACATCCATTTAGGCCTAAATCTTGAACAATATTTCTTTGTTGGTATGAAAAATCTAGTAGCGTCCAAGATTAATTCTTTGAATGCTTCCCATTTTGAATTTGCTGTTGGTAACATCATCAGTTGGTACCACCGTATAGAATTTAAATACTGTGTCAGACCACCGTAGTCGCCTTTACGAAAGCAAAAACCTTTCCCTTTACCCCTAATGGTAGTTAACTCTTGGAGTAAATCCCACTTAAGCACACTGTGATCACTGCCACCTAGTGGTTCTTTTATCTGTAGATTCTTAATGCATGAAGAATCACTACTGATAATCAAATCAAGAGTATTACTCCCTCTAGTTGTCTCCCGAACATGCTGATGTAGAAAATAATCATCCAATAAATCCACAAAAGCCTTGCTAGTGTGTGTGTGACCAATCCCCAAATTCCAGTCAATATCTGGGAAATTAAAATCCCCCATTAAAAGACTCTCTGATTTACTGGCCCACTCTATTTCCCTGTACAGTTTCTTATTATACTCATTAGAGTCATTAGGCCTATAGCACACTCCTACTCTCAATTTTCATCTCCCAATGCTTATGTCACACGAAACTGACTCGACACTGCACTGTCCAGCGATATCGACTGGCTTCACTTCCTTGGATTTTTCGTGTTTCTTAACTAATAGCATAACCCCTCCTCCCTTCGTATCCTGTCTATCCTTTCTGTAGACGTTGTACTCCCCAAATTCCAGTTCTGCATTCCTTATATCTGTGTGACCCCACGCGTCTCTGATATCCCAACAATATCTGCCTTTGATGTTTTGAGAAATACTTCAAATTCATCAAATTTATTTCCTAAACTCCTAACATTGGTGTACACCCAAGTATACCTGCACCTGTTTCTATTCTTAGCTACCCTAACACAGCCCATGTATTTACTTGTTCCACTATTACTCCCAACAGTCCTGGAAATTCCCATTGCCTTGCTTTCCAGGCTGCTGTACAATTGCATTCCAATAGAAGTACAGCCCGGCCTCGCATAACGTGAGTTCGTTTAACGGGTGTTTCAGTTACCGCTATTTGAAAAATTATACCACTTTTCACTTTACACGATGCAAATTGCCAGTTAATGCGATTTTTTTTTTTTTTTATTTAATGTAATAGTTGAAAAAGATTTGAATTGCGCGTTAAGCCTGCTGACCGCCTTGGCGTGTTCCATCAACCATCGAAGAAGATGAGTTACTTGTTTGTCTTCCGCTAATAAAGTCAATGCAGACGTGTATTTAAAAATTAAAATTTTTAAATTTTTAAAAATTAAAATTTTTAAATGAGCCAGATGAAAATGTTACCGCGAAGGAGATAACATTAAAGGAACTTTATGAAATCTTTTGTATCGCAGAGAAACTCAAACAAAAGGTTTGTGGTTCTCTGCGATATTTATTTCGACAGGGCCTAGAGAAGATTGTTGTTGGCTATCGGAAATTGATTGATGAAAAGAGAAAGTCAACACTGTTCAAATATTTTTGCAACAGTCATTTCTTCATTGTGTATTTTATGTCAGAGGTTCCCATACTTTTTCGGTTCACGGCACTCTTAGTGTCACAGTAATATTTTCACGGCACACCTAGACCAAAAGAAATACCTAACAGTTCCGTTTAGCAGTTAGGTCCAAACAACTTAATAAGAAATGTTGAAACTGTGAACTACCTCGAGCTAATAGTTCGCGCGGTGCCCGACAGCTGTCGAGTATCGCTGTGTTTCCCTCGAAATTTTAAAATATTCCGCGGCGCAGTTTGGGAACCGCTATTTTATGCAATAAACATTTAATTCCATAATTAGTTTCATTATATTTTACATTGTATAGAGTTAAAAAGTTATTTAAAAGGTATTTTTAAAATTCTTTATAGACATTCCAGAAGGTCAAGGACCAATTATAATTTTTCCTATTGATTATTATATTAGATTCACGCGTTTCCGTTTTGCGCCATGCGCTCGCGGGACGAATTAATCGAGGCCAGCCTGTAGTGCAAGAATCACTTTTACCTCTGCCAGCGGCTACTGTTAAACTATTAGTCCGTGTTTCCCCCTTCCCCCAAGCTTGCAGTTTTTCGACCCACCTAACACTGCCTCAATAGCATCAGCAAATATTCTTGCACCCTTTCTATTTAAGTGTATCCCATCCCTGTAGAAGCAGTCTCTCCTGTTAACAAGCACAGACCAGGCTGAGACAAATTCTACCCCTTGAGCCTCCTACAATCTCTCCAGGGCCGAATTGATCGACAAGGCTCTCATCATATACTCCCTCCTATCGTGTCTGGGCAGAATTGCAGACACTTTCAAATTCAACCCTAACTCACGGCTTTTTTTCAGCTTTGTCTTGTACTTGTTAAGTAATTCTGCCGGTCTCTTACTCTTAATATCATTAGTGCCAACGTGTACAACAATATCACCCTTTGTGCTCTTAAAGGATGATATCTGCCCTACATCGCCATCAACCTTTGTCACTGGCAGACATACCCTTGTCCTGTTCCATCTATCCTTTTTGCACAATATATTCCCCGTTTCCCTGACAATAGAGTCACCCAATGAAACGTAAAACTGTTGCCATTAACTCCTCATAATTATGAATGCAATTTGTAATTTTAACTCGTAAATAACTCCTCATAATTATGAATGTGATTTGTAATTATAACTCGTAAATAACTCCTCATAATTATGAATGTGATTCGTAATGATAAAATTCTCCAATTCGAATTACTTACAAACCTTTGTAATCGGAATTACGGTGTAATAAATTTTCCTAAATCAACTAATTGGCTTTGATCTTTATTTTGGGCCAACACTATTTTATACTTTGTGGTTCAATTAGAAGTATAGTTGCTTCCGTAAGGCTCTTGGGCCCACGTTCCGGAAACCTCTGAATACGGGACGAGTTATGCAATTTTAGGGAGACACATCCCGCCCACACAATGCGTAGTTATTACACTGCTACTTGTTTAGCCACTTCCAGCGTGAAGGAGGGTTTTAAAAATGGGGGGGGGGGGATGTTAGTTCTGCACCTAGCATGTTGGTTTCGGAGTTTGACGTTTTCATTGCTGATTGAGTAAAGAATTAGGTATACGTCATTTCTTCAAATACTGTATATGTTTCTTGACGTCAAATAAAGGCACCGGACGATCGATAATATATTGTGGTGGCATCGGGCACAGGTTTGTAATGCCCTTTATCATGTAATGGAATCATCGTAGATGTACGATAACTATTTTGTAATTTCTTGTAATTAAGAAATACAATACGCTGTATGTGTGTTTATAATTCATATTCATTTTTATACCTGATGATATGAAAATCGTTTCATAAATTGCAGCTTTTCACCAGTGAAAACGATAGTGAAAATTGCCTGGCACCAAAAGCAGCTGATTTGTGCAATAACCTTGTGCTATTTTTGTCACCTACTCTCTCTTTTTTTTTTTTTTTTTTTTTAATTTTGTGTTTTACAATCGGCCAGCCCAGCCTATGTGGTAGATGACTTTCATCAACCGGTGAAATACCACCACTTTGCTTATTGGAGGCTTGAAGTGGTGAAACGCATGTTTAGTCTCTAGAGCAAAGTTTCCGGCATCGCCCTCCCCCCATACTTCTCCTTCAACCCATGCACGGTACTAAGTACTATAGGTTTTGATACCTTTCGTGTTTGGGGTTTTCATAAAATAAAAAAAATAAATAAAAAAATACAGAATTTCCCTCAATTTTCGTACGGCTTCTCCTTGGAAAATCGCAGAGCATGTCGTTTTTATTTTTAGATGGCTCAAAACGCGTTATCTTCGCGCCAAAATGACTTATCTTTTCGCATGCCGATAGTGGGTAGTTTTCACAAAAATCCGGCATTCTACTCTTTTTTTTATATTACCCTTTTTTTTTTTATATATATATTGAAGCTGACATTGGCCCAACCAATGTGAACTTCAATATAAAAAAAAAAGCGAAAGATATTGTACAAAAGTGTACAAGTATATTAGATTTATTTTATTAATTAATAAATTCAGAGGCCTGGCGATCACAAAAGTAAAGAACAAAAAAAGAAAAACATAATATGAGTGTACATTTTGTTTTTAACAGTTGCATTGCTAACCTTTTTTTGTGTAAATGTGCAAATTTTTGTTAAAAAATTTAAGATTCTGTTTGAGCCCCATATTGAGCTTGAGGCACAGGTCATGTGGTCCTTATAGCTTTGTATCTGATCACAGAGTACTATAAGGTATTGGCATGTGATGCAAGAAAGCAAGTGTATGAGCTTATGCAGCATCAGCCAAAAAAAAAAAAAAATCACACCATTCCCTCCAAATGCTTGTCCAGTTCCTCCTTAAATTTATTCAACCTATCAACTTCCACAACGACAGATGGAAGTTTGGTCCAACAATTAACCACCCGCTGGCTAAAGGCAAATTTCCGCACATCTATTCTACATCTGCCTTTTCTTAATTTGAATTTATGTCCCCTTAGGTTCATAATCTGAACAAGTGGAAGGATCCCATCAGAATTCAGTGTGCTCAACTCATTCAAGGCCTTATACACCTCAATCAGATCACCGTGCAGGTGCCTTGTCTCCAGACACTGCAATTTGCAGAACTTAAGCCTCTCTTGGTAAGAGGATCCCTTCATTCCCCTCACCAATCTTGTTGACCTTCTCTGTACACACTCAAGCAAATCTACATCCTTCCTAAAATGATGCCTCCAAACCTGTATGCAGTACTCAAGGCGTGGCCTGACCATTGCCTTATCCAGAGGGACCATCACCTCCTTTTCCCCACTAGCAAATTTCCTATATATCATTGACAAAACCTCATGACCTTCCTAGCAGCCTGTCTGCATTGCTCAGAAAACTTCATATCTGACTGCACAATTACTCCCAGGTCTTTTTCATTTTCTACCACCTTAAGTGTAGTACCACACAGTTGGTACGTTTCTCTGGGGTTACTTCTACCCATATGCAGTACTTTGCATTTGTCAAGGTTAAACTTCAGTTACCCCTTCTTAGCCCATCTGCCCAAATTATCTAGATCCTGTTGCAGTAGCACACTGCCATTACTGTCATTAACAACTCTGCCAACCTTTGTATCATCTGCAAACTTCGACATTAAGCCTGATATACCTTCATCAATATCATTGATAAATATACAAAACAACAGTGGACCCAACACCGAACCCTGTGGGACTCCACTAATAACATTAGTCCACGAAGAGCAGCACCCATTGATTACCACCCTCTGTCTTCTCCCACTTAACCATCCTTTTATCCATTGTAGCAACTTACCCTTAATACCATTCTGCTCCAATTAGTACTCTGTGCATCTGATTATTATTATTATTAGCCATACGGTACAAGGAAGCCCGAGGCTTGTGCTGTACCAGAAAAAAAAAACTTTCTGAGTTGCCCTGAAAATTAGCATTGTGCGGGGGCAGACTGGCCCAGTGGCTCGACGCTAATGACCACTGGGACTAACAGTAAACTTGTATCATCAACTGGTAATGAGGATGTGATAAGAGATTGAAGTGGTGCCAAAATTATTGGGTGCTGAGGTCGAAAGCCGCCTGCTCTGCTCTGCCCTGCCCTGTCCTGTCCTGTCTTGTCTTGTGTAGTTATTTTAGTGTGAGCTGGAATAAATTTTTTTTCAAAACCTGCATTGCTGTTTGTATTATCACTACATAGGACCAGATTTAGGCATAGGCCAAATAAACTACTTGTGGGCCCATAGTACCTGTGTGTGTGTGGGGAGATTTCCTTTTTTGAAGATAAAAATGTACAATTACATCCTTTGGAACCTTTTCACATGGTTTGGCTTAGTGTCTCATCATATGTAAATCTGGTCCTGTCCACATCAGATTGAGTTCAATAAGGCTGCCTTGAAGAATTGTGTAGCTGGTGTACAGTTTGTGTAGCATTACTTTGAGGTTAAAAGTTTTTAATCCTAAATTTGAAAAATTTAACATTAAAATTAAAATTTACAATAAATTAATTTTTTTTAATTTTGACAATTTATGAAATTATATTAAAATTTCTGCATTCTATCAAAAAATAACATAAATAAAATTAAAATATAATAAATAAAGGCATACTCTTTTGTGTAACAATAGTGTAGTAATTTTTTATAGGTTTTTCATTTTTTAAATGTATATATTTAAGTATAACACATACATATTTTTTATAAATCACATGGCTTCATAACCAGGTACTGTGGCACTATTTGCATTGCCATTAGAACTTTTATTAGATACTCATTTTTAAAAAAATCATTTTATCTTCAAATACAAATAATACAAATGTGTTTTATATAGCGATAATAAGCTAAACATAGTGTCACTGAAAAAAAATCATAGTATGGGATTGACATGTGGCTGTGGTGACTGATGCAATGCCAGGTGAAGGGATTGAGTTTAAAAAGTTAACTCTCTCTGCAAATGTTATATGTAATAAAATCAGTTTATTATTATCATATATATATATATATATTTTTTTTTTACTAGTGTATGCCCATTTATATATTCTATTATATCATGTGGGAATGGCGAGAGATTTGATGTAAAACATGTAGTAGGTTATGGAAGCAGTCAGAGCTGAGTCAGATGAAAGTTGAAAATTTTTTATTTTACCTAAATAAATAAAATAATATAATTTTATATTTTTAATTTCATTAGTTATGTTACTATTATCATAAAATTGAAACAACAAATATAATAGTCTAAATATTCTGTTAGATTTTACTACCTCTTCTGACCAGGGGCAGGTCTAGGTGTATTTGTAGTGGGAAACAAGCTTATACAGCATCAAAAAAAAAAAAAAAAAAAAAAACACACCTACCCACTTCATCTGCCCATCTCTAATAATTTGTCTAATTCTTTAAATTTATTAAAATTACCTACCTCCACAACACCAGATAGAAGTTTGTTCCAACAAACTTCAACTGTCTGGCAGAAAGCAAATTTTTGTCTATCTGTCCTACAACTATCCTTTTTTAATTTAAATCGATATCCTCCTCTGTGAGTGTGAACTCTATCCATTTAAGGCCTTAAACTCTATTCAGGTCACCTTGCAGTTGGCCAATTTCCAGATGCTGCAATTTGCAGACGCTGTTTCAAACAGATCTCTATCCTTCCAAAGTGAGGATTTAGGGGGGGGGGATAAAAGTCATAGGGTCAGAATACATTATGTGGAAGGGAAGATGGTGCTAGAAGTAATTCAGCGTGAGATTTATATTACATAAATTCGCACACTGGCCAGCTAGAGCCAGTGTCAGCACATCCTATGCGATGCTGTTGAGGAGGGGAGTGTGGTGTCAGCAGTGCAAGAGGTTTCCTGGTAGGCTACCCCACTGCAGTCTAGTTTGGGGGGGATTGTCAGAACAACACACACACACACACACACACACACACACACCAGCCACTCACTCACCTGTCATGCTTACATGTATTACAAGACAAGTTTTTTTTTTTTTTTTTTTCCCCAAGACATTTAGGGGACAACAACTATTTCACAATTAACAATAGCTTCCTCTCACATATTTGCCTACTTTCATTCTTCATCTTACACCCAAACAGGACACAGTTGGCTTCAAATATGAATAACATTAGGGATAGTAACAGAATATATATTTTTTAAAATACAGATTGCTTGCTTTCATTTGATTACTGTATAGCTTACAGATGTAACCATTCATTCACTACAATTAGAAACATCTTAACTTGCAAAGGAGAATTTTTATTTTCTACCTCACATGTATTCAGAGTTCACATATATTCAAACATTTAATTGATATCCTCATTCACTTAACCAGTCTCACGTATTCATTCCACTTGATACAGCACTCTGAATAAATAAACCAGATACACTTTTTTTTTTTTTTTTTTTGTGTGCAGGTTAAGTAAACTCATTTTCCACCTAAACCCATATACCAACACTTATACATACACTGGAGGAGTTGTACTTGTACATTTGCTCACACACACACTTGTCATTTGGACAGACATGCATGCAAGAGATGTTTCACACAAGAACAGTTTCAGATATACATTTACTCACCCTAATACTATTTTCTCTCATTCATGGTATACAGGACACATGTGCACATGCAGGCTCCCACATTCCTAAACACTTACAGTCAGTCATATCCTTGTTGAGAGCAGGTACTATATGTATACATTCATACCCAGTACTTTCACATGGTTACGAATACACACTCCAGATAATATTTTGTGTTTGCACTAGGCAGGAAGTATATACCAACAGGCCAAGTTTAGTATGCATCTTAGTTTGTCTATAAGGCAGTTGTCACAGTCTGGATACTCATGCTTTAGTTTCTTCACCTGGTTTCAAAGACCTTTTGGGCAAAGTCTGAGAAAACTATGTAGTAAGTCTCTTCTCATATGAGAAGGTGCTCATTACCATGTAAGAGTGGTCTTAAACTCCAGGGACTCACATCTGGTGAGTATGGTCCTGGCACATCCAGGGTCCTGAGCTGGATGTCATCATTCTTCTCTTTCTTGGTGATTCCCTTCTATTTCTGACTCTCTCTCTCTCAGGGTAACTCAGAATTTTTTTTTTTTTTTTGGCTGGTGCAGCAAAAGCTCCTCAGGCTTCCTTGCACCATATGGCTAATAATAATAATAATAATATCTCTATACATTAAAAAAATTTTCCTCCCAGTGATATTTATTTAAGCCAATGGGAGAAGAGGGTAGGGCAATTACATCACTACAAATGCACAGGTAAATAATTACATAGTTAATTTCCTGATTAGATTTTGATCAGTGCATTATAATGTGTTATTATTTGTATATTATACAAATGATAACATTATACAATACAAAACTATACAAATATTTACAAAAAACTAAACTATTTTACAATCATATTTCTACTATATCGGGATGATGAGTCCCTTCATCAGCTGACATTAATATGCAAAAAATGTTACAATGGAGCATCAACTGATGCTGGACATGGTCATGTATTAGACAGTGAAGCACATGCACAAGGTTGGTGAATGTTAAATGGAAGGTACGCAAATGGGTTACTGCGCAGAATCAAACACTTGCTGTTGACAATATAGAGCGCATATGTGGGACACATGCCAACGTTTGAAGCATTGAAAGACAGCTGCCTCCATAAAGCTCACCAACCTCATGCACGTGCTTCACTGTTTAATACATGACCATGCCTGGCATCATTTGATGTTCCATTGTAATGTCAGCTGATGAAGGGACTCGATATAGTTTGTATATTTGTAAATAGTTAGTATGAACCAGAACTGTAATGCTCAATACGTTCTACGTTGATATCAATATTTGTAAAATAATAAGACAAGTATACCTCAATATAGGGGCTTAGAGGGAAACAGGTATTCTGTGTGTTGTCACTCAGTGTTGTCACACTCAGTCTGTCACACTCAGTCTAAAACACTGATGGATCCAATATCTTTCTATTACAGAAGATTTAGGAGAAGTCCAGTTGGCCTGCCTCCCTAAAATCCACTCATGCACACCCTCTCGATGGTAAGCCCTGTTATATCACTTAGGTGGCAACGAACGTGTAGAGTGGTTCTCTTCAAGACACCTGGTCAGCGTGAAGAGGAAAAAACCAAACCCTCCAGCATATGACAGCACAATGAAATAAATGGCCCTTAGTCCCCAGCGGCTTTCACTCCCCCTCTTACGGCAGCGAGAGGATCAGAGTAGAAGCAGAGGGTGCTAAGAATCTCTGGGTAAGACCAGGCTACCATGCACGGAAACTGAACTTGGCTTGTTACAACGTAAGATCGCTCATCGGTGAAGACAGGATATTACAGCTGGAAAAAGAACTAGAAAATGTGAATTGGAATATCATCGGTTTGGCTGGAAGAAGAAATGAATCACTTATAAGTTTACCAAGTGGAAATCTGCTGTATACAAATGGAAACAGTGAAAGGAGCGAAGATGGAGTTGGGTTTCTGGTCCATAAAGATATAAAAAGGAATTTAAAAGTACATCACCAAGAGTGTCAAGACTAATTCTCAAGATTTCTATGAGGTACAAGCTAAAGGGTATAATGATTTATGCACCAACATCAAGCCATGATGAAGAGGTTGAAGAAATGTACACCAAAATTGAGAGTCTTCTAGATGAGTAGAAAACCCACTACACTATTATTATGGGGGACTTCAATGCTAAGGTTGAAAAAAGACAAAACAGCACAGAAAGGGGAACTATAGGAAATTTTGGATTTGATGAAAGAGGTGAAAGACTTGTGGAATTTGCAGAATCTCAAGGATTGTCAGTAATGAACACTTTTTTCAAGAAAAGGGTGAAAAAAAAGTGGACGTGGAAGAGTCCAAATGGATTAACAACTAATGAACTCAACTTCATCCTCACTAACAGAAGATATATTGTGAATGATGTTACCTTCCTGAATAAGGTAAATTTGGAAGTGATCACAGAATGGTAAGATGCACACTGGATATAGATGTAGGAAAGAAAAGGAAAAAACTGACTCGAGTAAATAATATGAAGGTCTTTGAGATAACTGAAGAGGAGAAAAAAACAGTATGTACTGGAACTTAAGAACAAGTTTGAGCTTCTGCAGACTGCTCAGGACCAAGATATTGACGAGGAATATTACAACTTTCTGAAAGTGATAAAGCCCAAGAAACCTATAGGGAAAATGAAATCCAAAGAAGAAAAAATTAGTCAAGAAACACTTGTCATGATGAACTGAAGACGACAAATGAAGAGCAAGATAAACACTGACAAGGACAAAGTTGAGTATACTGAGTTATGCAAAGCCATTAGAAAGAGACTCAGAGAGGACATAAGAAGATTTAACACAAGAAAAGTAGAACAAGCATTAAGGGAAAACAAAGGACTTAAATCAGCAGCTATGAGCAGTAATACAGAAAGACAAATGATACTGAAACTGAAGAATAGCGATGGTGTACTTATAAATAGCAGAAGACTACTATAGAGAATTATAAAGGAGCAAGGGAATGATGCCAGCAGTGGGGAAGATGATTGCAAATTAGCAACACATACAGCATACCCGATATTCTTCCTGATGAGGCGGCGCCTCCGTAGCCAGGTGGGAAGGAGCAGCAGTGCGTAGTACACGCTTCTTGATTAGACCGGGGTCGAGCCCGTCACCACGAGCTCAACCCCGTGGTGACGGAGGATGCAGAAAGGTCAGGGAATGACCACTGCATATTCCCGGAGCAATATGGCCTTAGTTGCTAATGCTCCAAAATAACTAATTAACTCCTGATGAGGTAGAACATGCGTTGAAGTATATGAAGAATCAAAAAGCACCGGGGGATGATGAAGTTACTGTAGAGTTGTAAAATTGGGAGGACGAGACATGACACAAAAACTGGCAAGGCTCTTCACAAAATACATTAGAAAAGATGTGACGCCTAAGCAGTGGAATAATGCAATCATAGTTTTGCTGCATAAGAAAGGAGATAAATCAGAAATTGGAAATTATAGACCAATTAGCTTGTTATCCCACATCTACAAGTTGTTTACAAGGGTCATTACTAACAGATTAGAAAAAATACTTGATGAGAATAACCAAAAGAGCAAGCTGGCTTTAGGATAGGATTCTCAACTGTGGATCACCTTCATGTAATATCACAGCTAATGGAGAAAGCAAATGAATATAAAACACCATTATGCCTGGCATTTATTTGACTCCATATAGCATAAGGCAATGTTTCGGGCACTGAAAAGACAAGGCATAGATACCCCATATATTATGATTTTGAAGAAAATATATGACAATGCTACCTCCTTTATTAGACTAGACAAAGTCAGTTTCTACTTGTGAGGCTGCCTGAAGGATGTAGGGTATGGTAGAAAGCCAGCCACACTTAAAGAATTAAAAGATCAAATTAAAAGTAATGACCTAGGAGTTACTATTATTATTATTATTATTATTATTATTAGCCATATGGTACAAGGAAGCCTGAGGCTTATGCTGCACTAGCCAAAAAAAAAAAAAAATTCCCGAGTTACCCCTGTGTGTGTGTGTGTGTGAGAGAGAGAGAGAGAGAGAGAGAGAGAGAGAAAGAGAAAGAGAAGGCATCACCAAGAAAGAGAAGAATGATGATATCCAGCTCAGGACCCTGGGTTTGCTAAGACCATACTCACCAGATGTGAGCCCCCAGGGATACATTGGGGAATGTATCTGGTTGAGAGGTGAACAACAACTAGAAACAGTTGATGGACAATTTGAACATCTGCACTGGTTCACTGTCCTACAAACTATTGCTTTTGTACTTTTACATTTACAAAACACCCAGTAATAATAGTCTCAGGTTTGTGATTAATTTTATTTATTTCCTAAAAATTATGTGCAACTTTTTGAGGCACACTTTGTAGTTGATTTTTTTTTTTTTTCCATTTGCTTTTTCTTTTTAAATGATCAAGAGCTCCTCTGATCAGTGTACAGCAACAGTGTGCCAAGATACTGGGTTTCCACCTTTATTGGTGACATTTCTCTATGGTAGCAATATCTTGATGTAAATGTTACCATGTTCATTATTAATGTGCCCAGTTTCACCATGTTCAGCTCATTAGTGTGCTGTCTGTTTTTAGAGATATATTGCACCCAAGATTTTTATAGGCTTTTAATAAATTCTCAATCAAGGTTTTATAGTTGCCTGCTCTGTTGTGGCCCAAAAAATGTTTGTAGAATTTTCAGCCTTCCAGTTCCATAGGATTTAATGCCCTTTCAAAATGTTCATACTTTAGTAACTCTTTATATCTACTGAATGGTGAATATACTTTTAATTTTGGCATGAGTAATGCATGGAAACTTTAGTTTAAAATATTGAAAGCTCTATCTTTTCCTGAATACTTCATTATACCTAATTTTATGTGGAGCAGTGGTCAAAATATGTTGGTATGATCAACTAGATGGCAATTTTCTTCACAAAGTTCATGTGAGGAGGCTAAATCTTAGTTTTGTAATGATTAATTTTGCACAATAATCAACAATATTTTGTTTAGTTAGATTATTGACTTAAATGGATTCCAATGACTAGAAATTTCTGTAGATGTGTATTTATATCGTACAGGTATGTTTATTTAAATTGTGTTTTCTTAAGAGAAGTTCAGTGTTTCTCGTAGGATCTTTTCATGTAGAGAATATTGTCAATTATTACAGATGAATGTGTTTCCCTGGTATTACAGTTTTTAGATATACTGTATATACAGGGTGTTTCAAAAGTGATGGTCAATAATTTAAAGGTGAACTGTACAGACTACAATATGCAAAAAAAGAAGCCTAGTAAACGTGGGTCCTTAAGTGAATTGTTTTCGAGATATTGCACATTTCTAGTTGGGATCCACCACTGACTTGTTTGTTTAGGTTAGGTTATGCTCATTATCTCCCTTTCCCCTCTCTCAATGCTCTGAGACGTAGCAGGCACACTAGTACTTGTCAAAGGATAGTCAACATGGAAAGAGGTTACAGCAACAAAGAGTATGCGGACATGAACTTCATGTATGGTAAAGCCAATGGCAGTGCATATTTGTACCAAGAAGCATTTCTTGGTACAAATGTGCACTGCCGCCAAAGGCAGCCCAACAGGAGCACATCCATCAGGGTACATCAATGCTTTAGAGAACATGGGCGCGTCGCACATGGAGTATGAGCAGGTATGCCCAGAAACATAACACCTGATGTTGAGGAAAGGGTGTTAGAAAGAATAGAACAAAGTCCAGGAATTTCGACAAGGAGGGTTGCTCTGCAAGAGCGTGTACTGAGTCATAGCAGTGTGTGGTGAATTTTACATTGCCAATTACTGTACCCCTACCATATCCAGCATGTATAAGGTCTCAGCAATACAGACTATCCTCCCAGAGTGAACTTCTGCCAGTGGATGCAACAATAGTGTGTCCTGAACCCCCAATTTTTAAACAACATTTTGTTCACTGACAAAGCTGAGTTTACTCGTGATGGTATTTTTAATTTTCATAACTGTCATGTTTGGTCCGATGAAAATCCTGATGCAATTCACGAGTCACAACATCAGCGACGTTTTTTGTTGAATGTCTGGGCAGGACTACTAGGAGACTGTCTAATTGGACCACACTTTCTGGCAAACAGGCTAACAGTACCTTCAGTTCCTGCAGAATGTTCTTCCAGACCTCCTTGATGATGATAATGTTCCACTTCAGCAATGCCAAAACATGTGGTTTATTCATGATGGTGCACTGGCACATTTTGCTGGAGTTGTAACTCAGTATCTAACTAGAAGGTATGGTCAACAGTGGATAGGTAGAGGTGGGCTTATAACGTGGCCTCCCAGATCACCACACTTAAATCTTACAGATTTTTGTATCTGGGGTCATGTAAAAAGCTTGGTGTACACTTCTGACGTTAACACAGTTGAGGAATTGCAGCGTCGGGTTGAAAGAGCCTTTCAGCAAATCAAAAATTACAATAGTAGTCTTCTCAATACAGAGAAGACTACAGAGCTGTGTACGGATGCAAGGCCAGCATTTTGAACACTTTTTGTTGTTGTAATATGTACCATCTGTACAATCCTGTGATGTTGAAACCAAAAATTAAAAATATATAATCTATGTTTAATAAAACCACTCTTAGCAAAGGATTCCCAGCTTTTTGCTAAACTAGTGTTCCCATAGTCAGTGGCGGATCTTAACAGAAAAATGTGCATTATCTCGAAAACAATACATTTGCAGCCCCGTTCACTGGGACTTTTTTGCTTATTTTAGTTTGTACTTTTCACCTTTAAATTATTGACCATCATTTAAATTACTGACCTGCATATTCCAAAGACTCAATGAAATGTCTCCCTTCTTCTAGTTTATATTCTTGTCTAAGGGCAGTCCATCATCGACACCTGGTAACTCCTACCATTGTTTGGCGCATAATGGCCTCTAGCTGCCATTGTGCCATAAAACCTTCAACAACAACGACAGCAGTCCATCAGTATTATTGTAGTAGTAGTAGCAGCAGTGGCACGTGATGCAAGAAAGCAAGTGTAGGAGCTTATGCAGCATCAGCCAAAAAAAAAAAAAAAACATCACACCATTCCCTCCAAATGCCTGTCCAGTTCCTCCTTAAATTTATTTAACCTATCAACTTCCACAACGACAGATGGAAGTTTGTTCCAGCAATTAACCACCAGCTGCCTAAAGGCAAATTTCTGCACATCTATTCTACATCTGTCCTTTCTTAATTTGAATTTATGCCCCCGTAGGTTCATAATCTGAACAAGTGGAAGGATCCCATCAGAATTCAGCGTGCTCAATCCATTCAAGGCCTTATAGACTTCAATCAGATCACCGCGCAGATGCCTAGTCTCCAGCCACTGCAATTTGCAGAACTTAAGCCTCTCTTGGTAAGAGGATCCCTTCATTCCCCTCACCAATCTTGTTGCTCTTCTCTGTACACGCTCAAGCAAATCTACATCCTTCCTAAAATGAGGCCTCCAGACCTGTATGCAGTACTCAAGGTGTGGCCTGACCATTACCTTATACAGAGGGACAATCACCTCCTTTTCCCTGCTAGCAAAATTCCTATATATCATTGACAAAACCCCATGACCTGCCCTGGCAGCCTGTCTGCATTGCTCAGAAAACTTCATATCTGACTGCACAATTACTCCCGGGTCTTTTTCATTTTCTACCACCTTAAGTGTAGTACCACACAGTTGGTACGTTTCTCTGGGGTTACTTCTACCCATATTCAGTACTTTGCATTTGTCAAGGTTAAACTTCAGTTGCCACTTCTTAGCCCATCTGCCCAAATTATCTAGATCCTGTTGCAGTAGCACACTGCCATGACTGTCATTAACAACCCTGCCAACCTTTGTATCATCTGCAAACTTCGACATTAAGCCTGATATACCTTCATCAATATCATTGATAAATATACAAAACAACAGTGGACCCAACACCGAACCCTGTGGGATTCCACTAATAACATTAGTCCACGAAGAGCAGCACCCATTGATTACCACCCTCTGTCTTCTCCCACTTAACCATCCTTTTATCCATTGTAGCAACTTACCCTTAATACCATTCTGCTCCAATTTGTACAGTAGTCTTCCATGCGCAACAGTGTCAAAAGCTTTCCTGAAATCCAAATATATGATATCAAAATTATTTTTTGCATCCAGTTCCTTTGTGACCACATCATAATAACCAATCAAATTTGTCAGACAAGACTTTCCCTTAACAAATCCATGCTGTGTCTGAATTATTGCTGCAGTCTTGTCTAGATGATCCTGCAATGCATCTTTAACCAGTGACTCCATTATTTTACCCGGAACAGAAGTTAAACTAACTGGTCTGTAATTACTCGTGTCACCCTTCGATCCACCTTTGTGAATTGGGGATACATTTGCACATCTTCAGTCCGTGGGAACCTCCCCTGAGTCCAAGGATGCTCTCATAATTATGGCTAAGGGTTTGCTTAGTTGCTTTGCCACCTCCTTTAATATAACTGGGTAGATCCCATCTGCCCCAGGTGCCTTTCTTATGTTTAACTTCAACAATTTCTCCTCCACTTTGCTCTCAGTTATTACAAAATCATTAAGCACACTGCAACAATTTGATAACCTTCTTCCATTTCCAAACCTTAATAATTCCTCACGTATGAATGTAGATGCAAAATACTCATTCAGTTTGTTTGCTATCTGAGCAGGATCATCAACAGTCGAACCATTGATGTCAAGTGGACCAATAAGATTCATCCCCTTCCTTTTAGAGTTTATATAGGTAAAGAAATCCTTGCTGTTTTTCTTAGCGTCCATCAGTATTATTGTAGTAGTAGTAGTAGTGTAGTAGTGGCGGCACGTGATGCAAGAAAGCAAGTCCATCAGTATTATTGTAGTAACAGAGTGAATCTTCCATAGCAAAATATGAAGAAGTCTCTTTTTCATTTATGAAATACATATATAGCTGTGATATTCCATCCATCCATATTTTCAGTATTGATGTTTAAAGTATTTTTCTTAATTTCTTGACTTTTATGCTGAATTTCTTTATGTAAAATATATTCTTAACAACAAACTTCCTAAAATATATACATTGATACTGATGTTGTAACAATGTAGATATAATTTATCATATTGCTTATACTTAGTTTGCCTTATAACTCACCTTCTTTAGCTTTCTAAATTCTTCCTTTACTTTATGTTTCTACTTACCTTTTCCTTTACTTTATGTTGGCATCAGCATAATTTAAGGTGTTATTGTACATATGGTCACTAATGATATTAAGTAGGAGATCTGAGGATTTAATTAACAAGTACAGAGCAATGTTGAGAAAAATTTGTGAGGTAGGATTAATTTGAAAGTGTCTGCATTCTACTCAGACACGATAGGAGGGAGTACATGTTTGAGAGCCTTGTCAATCAATTTGACCCTGAAGAGACTGTAAGGCTCATGGGGTAGAATTTTTCTCAGCATGTTCTGTGCTTGTTAACAGGAGAGGCTATTTTAGAGGGATGGGATACACTTAGAAGGTGTGCAAGAATATTCACTGATGCTATTGAGACAGTGCTAGGTGAGTCAGAAAACTGATAGCTTGGGGAGGGGGATACTCAGACTAATACATTAACTAGAGCTGGAGGCAGAGGTGAAAGTGATTCTTGCACTGTTTCTATTGGAATATGCAGCAGCCTGGAAATCAAGGTGTCAGGGAATTTAAGCCCTGTTGTCTGTCATTATGAAACAAGCAAAAACATGGACTGTGTTTAGCATTAGTAAAGGCACATGATGCAAGAAAGCAAGCTTATATAGCATCAACCAAAAAAAAAAAAAAAAAAAAAAAGCACCCTTCTCATTTCACCCATCCACTCCCTCCAAATGTCTGTCTA